>NC_054468.1:179121421-179431560 GCF_017639515.1 Carcharodon carcharias
CATTGTCCTGCATGTTGGCTTTTATGCGTTCTGTTTCTGTGTTGAGCTTGCATGGCAAACAAATGGCAAGGGCCCTATTTACAAGATTGCTAAAAAGGTCAGTCTTGTGGAGCTATTGAATCTCAATGCGCATATGATTCTGTGATTGGGCAGCAGTTGCTGAACAATCCTGATTGTGCTAATAGCTACACGAACAATCAATTTAAGATAATTAGTCAATCTCGTAACATGCCTCATTTTACTTGCTAGAAGTGACATACATTCATACACAGAGACAAAAACAAAAAATGCTGAAAAAACTCAGCAGGTCTGACAGTATCTGTGGAGAGAAAGACAGAGTTAACAATTCAAGTGCATATGACGCTTCTTCAGATCCGTTTCAGATTTCCAGCATCCGCAGTATTTTGCCTTCATACGCAGGGACCTGTTTTCTTCAAACAAAAGGAATATGTTCAACCATGTGACTTTCCTGAAGCATGGGGAACCTGTAGTTCCCCGTTACTTTCTCTGTGGCAATGCCTTGGCCAATCAGAGTTGACTTGCCAATTGGTCGATACCCTTTTCTCCTGTTGTATAAATTGTTGTGGCCATTTAAAATTTGGCATTCTTGCATTTGTTCTGATGAATGCAAAATGAAAAGCTTAGGCAACATGCCTCTCTTTTCAGCAATAGTCAAATGAAATTGTTATTTTCAAGTGCCAATATCATTGAATTTTTAGCCATGAAGTTTTGCCAATTGAAATATTAAAAACTTTAAAAACATTGTAATTTATTTTTATGTTTAAATATATTAATATAAAATTGCTGTACAATTATTTTGGTAACTATTGAGAAGAAATATTTCTGGCATTTCAAATATTATTTGATGCATTTTCAAATTGGAAATGTTTGTATCTGGCCAGATAAAAGTTAACTTGTGGTAGAGTTTCAGCCCAGATGTTTTTATAGTCTAATATGAGTTTGCACTTTAACCTAGATTTTGTGGCTAACAGCAAACGAATACACTCACCTATCATTATGCTTAGTTATCCACAGACTGTTTGTTTGTGGGCCATTAAACTGCAACTCATGGACATTGGGAGTCTAATACAGCACAGCATCCTCTACAGGTGATCTGGGACTTGTGCGAACAGCCAAAGCGGCAGTATCTCTCTCCAATCAATCAGGTTAAAAAATTCTTACTGAGGCATGCAGTGAATGAAAGAGACAGTGTAAGTTAGAATGTTTAATTCAATGTAAAATCAAGTACAGGAAGTGAAATAGAGGGAAAGAAAGGAGTGATTAATAGAGAGAACGGAGATAGAAAAGTAAAGAAAAAGAAATACCCAACAATAATTAAAATTAAAAGGAATGAGAGAGAGAAAAATAACTTGTGGTGGACAGTTTCAGTTCACATGATTGCTTGTGAAGGTACATTTTCAGTGCTAGAGGGGTTGTTTGGCAGTAATTAAGACTTATCACGCTGTTAAAAGTTCACTAACACTTGAAAGAACAGGCCCTAACTTTTACTGATGTGTTTAGTGGATGTCTACTGGGTAAAGAGCCACAACTTTATGATCTTCATGTACTTGACTGCCAAGGCATTCAGTGAGGGACTGTTATAGCAAAGCTTCCAGAGAAGCAGGGCAACTCAGACAGCAGCTCCCTAATTTTCAGATGCTGGAAGGTGCTGGTCAATTTACTCAATAATGGTAAGCACTGCTACTGCCATCATTATTCCTACCACAAAATCCGGAGCATTATATCAGCACTTGAAGTTAGGTCTAACGGCAACACCGCAAGACACTTACTGAAATTATGTTGACCATCCAAAATATAAAGACAATTTAAACCATAGTCCAAACTAATAAAGAAATAGTTTCCTGAAAGGCATTTTCCACAGGAAATGGTGGTGTTAGATAGACAGTTGGCTAAATATCTGAAAGATTTGTGTGATGCAAATAACACCTCAGTTGATGCAAGAAACTGTACTTGTGCCAGTCTGGAGTGGCACATGTTTCTGCAAATCCCATTCTCTCTTGCACGCTTGCTGGTCTTTCCCATCTGTACTGTGAATTAATCACCCAGAGCCAATTATCCCAATACAATGCAATTGCTGCCATTACTGTAACATCACAGTGTCAGTTACTAAAATAGGAAGATGGGTTCATGTTTTGGGTGGGTTCCTTTACTAGAACTGCTACTTACTAAACTTTTGTTAAAGCAGTCTAGCATACACTGCTAATTATAATCTCAATGATAACACATTATTTTACTGCATCTTCTCTTTACCCAATTTCACAACAAATTTGTTACTATTCAATTATCAATTCAACCTTCTGTTAAAAGATTATTCTTCACAATGCAAGCTAAGAATTTATTATGAGTGATTTACTACATGTGCGATGATATGCCGTGTGCTGGCAGAAAGCCCTTTTTGTTCTAAATATGAAGCAATCAGGATTGATGAAACGAAGTTCCTGATCTTTGCTGGCTTTCAGAGTTCTAAGTGACATAAAAATGGGTAGTTTCATGCTGGATTCTAATAAGTGTATCCCCATAATGCAAAATTGGCACTAAATTTGTTCAACCTTGACAGCCTAGAAAGGTTGCTGGAGTGGGGAATGAAAATGTTCATATTGCTGCATTGGGGAGTGCTCTTCTAATGTTGAGAGTGAAGAATATTATTGGACTGAGTTGAGAAAGCTATCCAACGCAATGCACTCATACTATCTCAGACTTTAGAAAGTTTAAACTGGCATTGAAATGTCCAAAAGTGGCAATAATTTTAGTTTCCCAGCTCTGACATTCTTCATCTTGAAGAGCATACATTTTTTTTTAAATCTAATGTGTTCCAACAACACAATTTTACAATGAGTCATTCAAGACCTCACTAAACATTAGAAAAGAACAGCTGTTTCTAATGAAAACTTTGCATTTGTATCACCAGATTGTGTGTAGATTTTTAGTAGCTTTATGACCTATAATGCTGTTCTAGTCAAAAAGCAGAATCATTATACAAAACTGTAATCTTATCAGCAATTGTAATGAGTTTCTGATGCATTTACAGAACTACGAGACCTTAAAACCATTAAGAGATGTTTATTCCAACTTAATGAGCAGTTTTTGATTTGTATGAAATCCTCTGTTTTGTTATCATGTGCTGGAGTGCACATGACACACATATTATTGGACTGAGTTGAGAAAGCTATCCAACGCAATGCACTCATACTATCTCAGACTTTAGAAAGTTTAAACTGGCATTGAAATGTCCAAAAGTGGCAATAATTTTAGTTTCCCAGCTCTGACATTCTTCATCTTGAAAAAATTGTCACCTTATGCAAAAAAATTGAATTGTAAATGTTTGCTTGGTCTTTAACCATAAACAACAGGCTAAATTTCATTGCATAATCTCCAAATACACCAAATTTCAAAAGGAGCATCACTGTTTATTTCAATGGAGCAATAAAGTAGCAATAATTCACAAATTTCCTAAATACCCATTCTAATTACTGACATCAAATCATGATGGCTAGCTATGATTGTGTCAAACAACTCAGTACAAAAACTATGCAATATAAATATTGTACACTTATAAATGATGAAATGCATTTTAAGAGCCCTGATTATTTTGTGCATAGGCAGTGTATCTGTCGGAAGCAACCTGTAGTGTCACAGCATGAGGCATATGAATTTATATCTTGCATGAGTCAAAGCTCATGAAGCCAAACTATTTTGGTGCACACCACCTGCCATCAGCACCCAATTTATTGCAGTGATTGGCTCAACTACCACGAATGCTTATCAGTGAAGCACATTAATTACTAGCCAATAAAGATATTTTATACAAAATTAAAAAACAGTGTTATAGAGTTAAGAATCACGTATTTCACAGGACCTCTGAATAACAATTAGAAACCCAGATATAAATTGGATATAAGTAAAAACAGCCTGTCGCATGCCCAAGATAGTTGTAATCTATCATGTGATATTTGAGTGAGTACATGGCTCAGGAAGTTCTTGGGGCCTTGCTCTGGCCAAAATACAGCAAACTTTCAAGAGAGTTGGAATCTGGAAAATTTATTGAATTGCGCCTGCAACTCTAAGGGGGAGCCAGGCAGAACATTAGTTAAAACTATGTGGTATGTTTTACTGCATGGATACTGCCTCACAGCTGTTTTAACAAGATAATTGTGATATCTGCCTGTCTCAGACAACTGCAAATTGGAAACCTGTCACTCAGAAAGGACCTCAAGGTAATTGTAACAAATTACTAACCGGAGAATCCACCATGGATGATCCAACCAATAAAATCTGTCAGGGCAATGCTTGGGTTTCAGAAAGAAAGTTTGGGCCTTTGCCATCACATGTTTTCCATTTCACAGAGTCGTGTTACATGCCTCCAAAATTTGACTTTCCAACCAGATGGGTTAGCTTAAAATGACTCCCATTAAGAACATGGAACATAAGAAATAGGAGCAGGAGAAGAACGTATGGCCCATCGAACCTGCCCAACTATTCAATGGGCAGAATTTTTACCTCGGCAGGTGGGCAAGTGCACACCCAGCCCACTCGAGCGTGAAATGACGTGCGAAGATGTCGGGCGAATGTCCCGACATCAACATGCAGTCGCGCGATGGCTCGGTCAGCGGGAATCGACTGTGCACCTGCCAATAATTAGAAGGCCCCTATTCAGGCAATTAAAATATTAATTCACTTAAATTTTTCACTGCCTGTCAAAGCTTATAGTTGGTGGGCAGGTGAAAAGGCTAAACGGTCTTTGCAATTTTTTGTAAACCTCATCCACTGACGGGATGAGGTTTCCAACATCAATTAAAAATAAAATAAAATATTTTAAATTTCATTTATAACATGTCCCTACTCATGTCTCATGAGGGGACATGTTTTATAACATTTTAAAAATCTTTACTTCTAATTTGTAAAACTCCTCATCTCCCTGAGGCAGCTCTATGCCTCAGGGAGATTTTCAAGCACTCACTCATGTGCATGTGCGAAGTTCCACATTCACCTGCCTACCCCCCACCCGTCCTTCCCTGCAGAGGCAGCGCACCAACGTGAAATCGTGGTCCGGCCCTGATCACAGGCAATAATCAGCTTCCCGACAGTCAGTGCTGAGCCTGCCCAACAAGGGCAAAATTCTGCCCAATATGATCATGGCTGATTTTGGGTTTCAACTCTACTTTCCTGCATGCTCCCCATATCCCTTGATTCCCTAAGAGACCAAAGATCTGCCTATCTCAGCCTTAAATATATTCAGTGATAGCTCATCTACAGCCCTCTGGGATAGAGAATTCCAAAGATTCATGTCAATTGGAGAACATTTAGGGAACGGTGATCGTTGTATCATAAGGTTTGGGTTGACTATAAAAAAGGACAAATAAAAATCCAGAGTAGGAATCATTAGCTGGGGAATACAACTTCGATGGGTTAAGAATGGATCTGGGCCTGATAAATTGGAATCAAAGGTTGGTAGGAAAAACTGTACCTGAACAATGGGCTACCTTCAAAGAATCTGAGTTTTGGCACAGTCAAGGTATATTTCACAAGGAAAGGGAAAGGTAAGTCAAACAGATCCAGAGACCCTTGGATGATAGAAGAGATAGAGATTAAGATGAAGAAGAGAAAGTGTGTTTATGACAGATGAAATGTGGATACTACAATGGAGAACCAGGCTGAATATAGAAAGTTCAGAGGGGAAGTGAAAAATCAAATAAATGAAGCAAAGAGAGAGTATGAAAAGAAACTAGCAGCCAACATAAAAGGGAATCCCAAAGTCTTCTACAGGCATATAAATAAAAAAGGATGATAAAAGGGAGAATGGGGCTGATTAGGGACCAAAAGGGTATTTACCTGTGGAGATAAGGAGCATCGCTGAGGTATTAGATGAATACTTTGCATCTGTCTTTACCAAGGAAGAAGATGCTACCCAGGTCATGGTGAAAGCGGAGGTAATTAATACACTAGAAGGATTTAAAATAGATAAGGAGGAAATATTGGATAGCTGTCTGCACTTAAAGTTGATAAGGCACCAGAACTCAATGAGACGCATCCAAGGATACTGAGGGAAGTGAGAGTGGCACTGAACATAATTATTCAGTCTCAGGGGTGGTGCCAGAGGACTGGAGAATTGCAAATGTTACACCCTTGTTCAAAAAATTTGTAAAGGTAAGCTCAGCAACTTCAGGTCTGTCAGTTTAGCTTTGGTGGCGGGGAAACTTCTAGAAACAGTAACGTAGGACAAAATTTGTGGTAATTTAGAGAAATTTAGGTTAACTAAGGAAAGCCAGCACAAATTTGTTAAGGGAACATTGTATTTAACTAACTTGCTGGAATTCTTTAAAGAGGTAATAGAGGGGTTTTAATGCTGTTGATGTGGTGTACATGGACTTCCAAAAGACATTTGAAACAGTGCTGCACAACAGACTGATGAGCAAAGTTATAGCTCATGGAATAAAAGAGACAGCATGGATCCAAAATTGGCTAAGTGATAGGAAACAGAGAGTAGTGGTTGAAGGATATTTTCTGGACTGGAGGAAGGTTTGTACAGTAATAAAGCTCCCCAGGGGTCAGTGTTGGGACCCTTGCTCTTCCTGATATATGTTATTAACCTAGACCTTTGTGTACAGGGCACAGTTTCAAAATTTGTGGATGATACGAAACTTGGAAGCATTGTGAACTGTGAGGAGGATAGTGTATAACTTCAAACGGACATAGACAAGTTGATGGATTGGGTAGATAAGTGGCAGATGAAGTCCAATGTAGAGAAGTATGAAGTGATTAATTTTGTTCAAAAGAATGCTGAGAGACAGTGCCAAATAAACCACACAGCTATAAAGGGGGTATAAGGTCCTTCCATTGTAAGGTCAGAAGTGGGATGTTTGCAGATGAATGCACAATGTTCAGCACCATTCACAACTCTTCGGATACTAAGCAGTCCATGTCCAAATGCAGCAAGACCTGGACGATATCCAGGCTTGGGCTGACAAGTGGCAAGTAACATTTGCACCGCACAAGTGCCAGGCAATGACCATCTCCAACAAGAGAGAATCTAATCATCACTCCTTGATGTTCAATGGCATTACCATCACTGAATCGCCCACTATCAAAATCCTGGGGGCTACCATTGACCAGAAACTGAACTGGACTAGCCATATAAATGCTGTGGCTGAAAGAGCAGGTCAGAGGCTAGGAATTCTGCGATGAATAACTCATCTTCTGACTCCCAAAAGCGTGTCCACCATCTGCAAGGCACAAGCCAGGGGTGTGATGGAATACTCCCCACTCGCCTGAATGAGTGCAACTCCCACGACACTCGAGAAGCTTGACACCATCCAGGACAAAGTAGCCAACTTGATTGGCACCACATCCACAAACATTCACTCCCTCCACCACCGACAGTAGCAGCATGTGTACCGTCTACAAGATGCACTGCAGGAATTCACCAAGGCGCCTTAGATATCATTTTCCAAACCCACTACCATCTAGAAGGACAAGAGCAGCAGATAGATGGAACACCATCAACTGGGAGTTCCCCTCCAAGTCACTCACTATCCTGACTTGGACATATATCACTGTTCCTTCATTTTCACTGAGCCAAAATCCAGGAACTCCCTTCCTAACAGCACTGTGGGTGTACCTACACCACATGGACTGCAGCCATTCAAGAAGGCATTTCAACACCACCTTCTCAAGGGCAATTAGGGATGGGCAATAAATGCTGGCCCAACCCACATCCCGTCAATACTAAAAAAACAGGAGAGGGACCTGGGTTTTTATGTGCAGATGTCATTGAAGGTGGCAGGATAAATTGAGAGAGTGGTTCATAAAGTGTACAGGATCCCAGTCTTTATTAATAGGGGCATAGCGTAGAAGAGTAAGGAGGTTATGTTTAATGTTTATACAACACTGGTTCAGCCTCATCTGCATCCAGTTCTGGGTGCCACACTTTAGGAAAGATGTGAAGGCATTAGAGAGTGCAGAAAAGATTCACAAGAATAGTTTCAGGGATGAGGAACTTCAGTTAGAAAGATAGATTGGAGAAGTTGGGGCTATTTTCCTTGGAGAAGAGAAGGCTGAGAGGAAATTTGATAGAAGCATTCAAAATCATCAGAGGTCTAGAGCAAGTAGATAGGGACAAACTGTTCTCACTCAAGAAAGGGTCGAACACGAGGGCATAGACTTAAGGTAATTGGCAAAAGAAGCAATGGCGACATGAGGACATTTTTTTTCATGTAGCGAGTGGTTAGGTTCTGTAATGCACTGCCAGAGTCTGTGGTGAAGGCAAGTCCAATCAAGGCATTCAGAAGGGAATTAGTTATACGAAAAGGAAGAATGTACAACGATGCGGGGAGAAGGTGGGGGAATGGTGCAAGGTAAATTGCTCATTTGGAGAGCTGGTGTAGACATGATGGGCTGAATGACCTCCTTCTGTGCTGTAACAATTCTGTCATTCTGTGATTCACAGCCCTTTGAGTGAAGAAATTTCTCCTCATCTCAGTCCTAACTGATCAGCCTCTTAGCCTGAAACTGTCCCCCCTTCTTCTAGAATCCCCAGCTAGGGAAAACAATATCTCAGTATTTACCCTGACAAGCCCCATTTATTCATTCTTCTAACCCCAAGAGAATAAAGAGCCAATTTACTTAACCTCTCATCATGGGACAACTTTCTCATACCAGGGACTAATCTAGTGAACCTTACTGTACTGCCTCAAATGCAAGTATAACATTCCTTAAATATGGAGACCAAAATTGCACATGGTAGTCCAGGTGTGGTCTCACCAAAACCCTGTACAATTGTAGCAAAACTTCATTAACCTTGTACCCCAATCCCTTTGAAATAAAGGCCAATGTACTATTTGCTTTCCTAATTGTCTGGAGTGCCTGCATGATAACTTTTTGTGTTCCTTGTATAACCAAGTTTCTCTGAACATCAACATCAAGTTTCACACCCTTTAAAAATATATTCAGACTTTCTACTCTTATGTCCAAAATAAATATTATCTCACTTCCTCACGATATACTCCATCTGCCACTTTGCTGCCCACTCACTTAACCTGTCTATATCACATTTCTGCCTCTGTGTCCTCCTTGCAGCTTTCATTCAGACCTAGCTTTGTATGATCAGCAAATTTAGATACATTACTTGCTGTCTTTTTGCCTAAGTAATTGACATAATTTAATATACAGTAAAATTTGTTATCCGGCACTCTACCAACCAGAATTCTCTGTTAACCAGAATTCTGGGATCTGGTCTGTCAGGTCTGTTTTTTGGCTAGAGAATCCAACTCACCGGTAGTTGCTAATGGCAGCCTCTCCTTTCTCTAGTCTCAACTTCCCAAAGCTCTGGAGTACCATTTTCCCTATGCACCGCACACTTGATGTGTGCACTCCTGCACCTCTTGTGAGATTTCAACACCCATGTGATCATCCTGGGACTTTCTGATTGGATGAAAATGTGGAACTCACTGTACATCTGGCATAATTGATTTACTGGAATCTCCTATTCCTGGACAATGCCAGATAACAAAGATTTTCATGTGGATTGTAAATAGCTGAGAACCAGCACTGACCCTTGTGGCACTTCACTTGTCATAGCCTGCCAGTTAGAAAATGCCCATTTTATCTCTTCTCTCTGCTTCCATTAACCAACCCTCTGTCCCTTACTACCCCGCCACCACCAACTCTGTGATCCCGTATTTTGTGTATCAATCTTTTGTGTTTCACCTTATCAAATGCCTTTTGGAAATCCATGTATATTACATCTACTGGTTCCCCTTTAACCACCCTCCTAGCTACATCCTGAAAACCTCAAATAAATTTGTCAGACAGGATTTCTCTTTTGTAAAACCATGTTAACTTGTGCTAATCATACTCTGCTTTTCTAAGTGCATTGTTAAGACTTCTTTAATAATAAGTTCCAGCATTTTCCCGATGGATGATGTCAGGTGAACTGGCCTGTAGTTGTCTGTCTCCTCTCTCCCTCCTTTCCTGAATAGCGGGGTTGCATTTGCTAACTTCCATATCTGCTGGGACCATTCCAGAACCATTCCATGGATGAGGTTTCATGCTTTTCCTAATTCACGCCTGGGCTCCTGGCCTGCCCGCCAACCTTAAGGTTAAATGGGCAGGTCCTTTAATTACTTAATTGCCTCTGTCAATGGCTTCAATTGGCCATTGACAGGTTGGTGGGCGTGCAGCTGATTTCGCTGCGCCTCAGCCTTCCTGAAAATTTAAATGGGGCACAGTGACGTCGGGAGCTCCCCCCGACGTTACTGCATGGGATGAGATTTCATGTAGTTTTTAAAAATTTTAATCAAGTTTTTTTGAAAATTATGGTCATGTCCCAACTCATGTGATATTGTCACATGAGGAACATGTTAGGGAAATTTTATTTTTCTATTTTTAGGTTTTTGACATTTCGAGCCGATTTTCCCTGAGGCTGCATTTAGCCTCATTGAGATGAGTGCGCTCTTTTGTGTGCATGCGCGAAAAAGCGCACTGTCGATTTTGGGATGTGTCCCCCCCCCCCACCACCCCCCCTGCCCACACAGGGAGCGCACAGCACTTCTCTGTGGACGTCATGCTGGGCGAGCCTTAATTGGCCCGCCACGTAAAATGGCACCGTGCCTCTGATCGGGAGCGCTGATTGGAAGTGCGTCTGTGCACGCCCACCATTCAACTTCACCCCCAAAGGGAGGAAAATTCAGCCCCTAGAATGTAGGCCACCAAGTACAGTAGATTTGTCAGATTTTAGTCCCTGGAGTTCCCCCGGTACTTTTTTCTCTGTTGATATTAATTGCATTTATTTTCTCACTTTTTAGTCTCTAAGTTACCTTCTATTTCTGGTATCAAAAGTTGTGTCCTCTACTATGATGACTGAACAAAGATTTTGTGTCTGCCTCTGCCATTTCCTCATTCCCTGTTGAATTTTTGCTGTCTCTGCTTTAAGGCACCAGTGTTTACTTTAATTGCTTCCATCCTTTTATAAACATGTAAAAACCCTTAAAATCTGCTTTTATATTTCTAGCTAGTTTACTCTCAAATTCTATTTTTCCCTTTTTGTCAACTTTTAGATTGCCCTTTGTTAGTTTCTAAAACATTCCCAATCCTCAGACTTACTACTATTCTTTGCAATATTATAAGCATCTTCTTTTAATCTAATACTATCTGTAACCTCCTTAGTCAGCCACAGATGGACCTTGCTGAGATTTTGTTTTTCAATGGAATGAACTTTTGTTGAACATTGTGAAGTGTTTCTTTAAATGTTTCCCACTGTTTACGTACTGCCATGCCTTTTAGTCTATTACCCAATCAACCTTAGCCAGCTCTCCCCCCATCCCTGTGTAATTGGCTTTGTTTAAGTTAAAGTTTCTTGCTTGTGATTAAAGTATGTTGCTTTTAAGTTTAATGTGGAATTCGATGTTATTATGATCACTATTTCCCAGTGGATCTTTTACAATGACATTATTAATTAAGGCTGCTTCATTGAACAATACTAAATCTAAAATAACTTTATTCCTAGTTGCTTCCACAGCATATTGCTCCAAAAAAACTGTCACAAAAGCATTCGAGAAACTCATCTTCCAGTCCACCTTTGCCAATTTGATTGGTTAGCCTATATTAAGATTAAAGTTCCCCACAACTATTATATTGCCTTTGTTATAACCTTCAATAATTTCCCATTTAATGCTCTGCCCAAAGGTATAACTATTTTTAGAGGGGCTATAAACTACTCCCACAGTTTCTGACCCTCGCTATTACTAATCTCAACTTCCTGTTTTTTTGAGCCAAGATCCTTTTTCACGATTATGTCATCCTTTATTATGTCATCTTCCTTTTCTATTTTGCCTGTCCTTTCAAAACGTTGTGTGCCCTGGATTATTTATTTTCCAACCTTGGTCACCTTGTAACCATATCTCTGCAATAGCAATTGGATCTAAACCATTTATCTGTATTTGTACCAGGCATTTATCTGTCTTGCTATATATGCTCCTCGCATTCAAATAAAGTGACTTCAGTGTTGTTTAATTTTTACTACTATTCCCTTACTCTCTGATGCAAGATTACGGTTAAACTCTCTGTCCCTTCCTGTCCCACTCAGCTTGTCTTTACTCACATTGACATACTTTTCTATTGCCTCAACTTTTATCTTTGGATATCTAAATCTCCCTTCACCTGAACCCTCCTCCCCCTCTGTTAGCTAAAAGCCATTTTCCTCTACTCTGCTGCTGCACTCTTACATTTGTACGCTCTGTCTCTTCCTGTCACACTCTAATTACTATGACCCATATCACTACCCTGCACTATTGCCTTGTCCTTTCTCTTTAACTTTCCAAACTTCCCTTCATGTGAAGCTTCCCTGTGACCGCCCCGCCACCCCTGACCAACTATTTACTTTAAATAGTTTTAAATGTTAACTTAGGTGTATCATTTCCTGGCGCTCATATTGTCCATGTGCTTATTGTGAGAAAAGATTTCTCTTTTGGCCATTTGTTCTGAAATTTTAAACGTCATCATTATTAACATTTGATTTGTTACAAATAGTGAACAGAAGAAATCTTCACTTTATAAGTTACTAACGTTTGTATCTTGCAATTTTACGGGATAAAATAAAACAGTAATCCATGATGAAAGCCCATATTTTAAATCTGAGAACAAGCTTAGAATTATAGTCCGTATATATATTTTAATGGACCAATGAACACTCCAAGTTTTATTCTGTAATAGAGGACAGAAAGCTAATTAAAGCAGAAGGGTATGCCTCATGCTTTAATTAGCTCTGAATCCCTTATTCCAACATACAACACATTGAAACATTCATTACAAGCATATTTATTCTGTTATTACATTAGCACTGTACCATGCAAAGCATTACAATAAAGGTGACCTGATTAACGAAAGGCTCTTAATTTGCATTAATTCAGCAGGTAGTGAATATACAGGTCACTCAAATATTTGGAAAGCTTGAGGTACCGTTTGAAAGTTACGGTAGCTTAAACCTCAGTTTTCTTTTTGGGTGGAGTTAACATTGCAGTGGTCCGATGCACAGAGTGTACAATGGAAAGGTGGGAAATGCATGACAGCAACTATGATTTGTGGCATAATATGTCCACATTGATTATGGCCCTGCCAAAGACAAGCGTGGGGGCAGGGGAAGTTGAAGTAGCCTTGGGTAAGCTGCAGTAGTGCAACCTGTAGATATTACATATTTCAGTGTGGTTGTGATTGAGGGATAGATATTGAGTCCAGTGGAAGGGAGATTGATCAAGTGAACTGCTGCATACTGAATGTTGTTAAGCTTCTTGAGCATTCTTGTGGATCTCCTCTAGGCAAATGATGAGCACTCTGACTTGTGCCTTGTAAATGATAGGGAAGCTTTCAGAAGTCAAGAGTCTCTGCCAGCTTTAGTAGCCACACTGTTGATTTGGCAACTACAATTAAGCATTTTGTCACTGGTGGCCCCTTAGAAGTTGATGGTGGGGGTCTTGGTAATGATGGTGCTATTGAAGATTGGAAGGTATTTTGACCCTTTTTATTGGGGATGGTCACTGCCTGGCATTTACTTGGCATGACTTTAACCTGCCTCTTGTCAGGCCAAGCCTGGATGTTGTCCAAGTTCTTCAGTAGGTTGGAATGGGTTGTTCCATAGAGGCTTTGCGTATGGAGCTGAATACGGCGAAATAATCATATGAAGTAAGGATGGTCACTAATGAGGCAGCTGAAAGTGGTTGGTCTAAGGTATGACCGGGAAGAACTCATGTAATAATGTTCTTGGGCTGTGATGAATAGGCTGCAACAACCATAATTATCACTCATTATGCATGGTATGCCCAGCCACTGACCAGTTTTCCCACTAAGCTCAGCTTTGCAGGGGCTGCTTGGCTCCATAGTTGGTCAAATGCTGCCATGATCTTCAAGGTGGTCACTATCACCTCTTCTTCGGCATTTGACTTTTATGGTAATATCCATGTCAAGGTTGTGATGTTTGTCTGGAACAATCTGAACTAAATATATGTAAGCTGGTTATTGGTGAGTACATTTGGTTCCTGATTTTATTTATGACTCTTTCCAATATTTGACAGAGGGGAAGAGCTTGTTGATGTGGTAGTTGGCTGTGTTTGATTTTTTTTTGGTGGATAGGACGGTATAGCAGCTTTTATGCACATTTTTCTTCTATTAGGTCATAAGGTATTAAATTGATTACATTGTGTTGCAATTTACCATGTTGGACTTTAAACTCATGGGATGCAAAGTTTAGATATATTTTGTCTGAGTTTCCTGAGCTACAGGTGCTGTTATGCCTCTAATATCATGTCTGAAGTGCACACACACTTCTGCTGGCCAAGGTGCACACCATTTTTGTGAAGGTGTTAGCACATGCGCAGAGAGCATCTAACAGAAGTATGCAGAGCAGGCAGATCATTACCTCATTCAGAATGCTAATTTGACACCAATTTTGCAATTTTGTAACTCAGCCTTCAGCTAAGTCCTCTTTTATAATTGCACAGCTCAACAAGAATTCAGCAGTAAGATAGACTCCCAACCAAAACAAAAACAGAATTACCTGGAAAAACTCAGCAGGTCTGGCAGCATCGGCGGAGAAGAAAAGAGTTGATGTTTCGAGTCCTCATGACCCTTCGACAGAACTTGAGTTCGAGTCCAAGAAAGAGTTGAAATATAAGCTGGTTTAAGGTGTGTGTGTGGGGGGTGGAGAGATAGAGAGAGAGGTGGAGGGGGGGGGTGTGGTTGTAGGGACAAACAAGCAGTGATAGAAGCAGATCATCAAAAGATGTCAACGACAATAGTACAATAGAACACATAGGTGTTAAAGTTAAAGTTGGTGATATTATCTAAACGAATGTGCTAATTAAGAATGGATGGTAGGGCACTCAAGGTATAGCTCTAGTGGGGTTTTTTTTTTAAATAATGGAAATAGGTGGGAAAAGGAAAATCTTTATAATTTATTGGAAAAAAAAAGGAAGGGGGAAACAGAAAGGGGGTGGGGATGGGAGAGGGAGCTCACGACCTAAAGTTGTTGAATTCAATATTCAGTCCAGAAGGCTGTAAAGTCCCTAGTCGGAAGATGAGGTGTTGTTCCTCCAGTTTGCGTTGGGCTTCACTGGAACAATGCAGCAAGCCAAGGACAGACATGTGGGCAAGAGAGCAGGGTGGAGTGTTAAAATGGCAAGCGACAGGGAGGTTTGGGTCATTCTTGCGGACAGACCGCAGGTGTTCTGCAAAGCGGTCACCCAGTTTACGTTTGGTCTCTCCAATGTAGAGGAGACCACATTGGGAGCAAGGAATACAGTAGACTAAGTTGGGGGAAATGCAAGTGAAATGCTGCTTCACTTGAAAGGAGTGTTTGGGCTCTTGTATTGTTTTTAAGAACGTTTGAAAAGGACATAAGGATGTAAGAGATTACATCAAATGTAAATTGATAAATTGTAATT
Source organism: Carcharodon carcharias (assembly GCF_017639515.1). Lineage (NCBI taxonomy): Eukaryota > Metazoa > Chordata > Chondrichthyes > Lamniformes > Lamnidae > Carcharodon > Carcharodon carcharias. The sequence goes on from NC_054468.1 coordinate 179,136,871, forward strand.
TTCCTGGGTAATAAAAAACACTGGCTCATGTGACCTGGCGACCCTTGACCAAAGAGCAGTACCAACAAGAAGAAAGTTAAGAAATATGCAATCATTGTGAAGCCAAAAGTTCACTCATACCTGCTTCTCTCTGGCAAGAGAGAATTAAATATATTGAGCGCTCCAATAATACAGACTCAGGGACCTCCCCATGCAACACTGAATGGAAAACTGGGAGCCTGCTCCAGCCTGGAAGGAGCCAGGTGCAAATGGCTTGTGGAGATGGTCACATTCACTGCCACTGGAAATGCCATCCTAGCCTTGCTCTGAGGTTGGAGTTGTGGTTGCAGCAGGTGGCAAATTTCAGTTAGGACCTCCTTAGTGAATCAGGGATATCTGACAAGGGAGTCAAGAGTTATGGGGTAGCAGGCAGTGAAGTGGAATTAAGGCCACAATCAGATCAGCCATGAGCTTATTGAATGGTGGGGCAGGCTTGAGGAGTCGAATGGCCTACTCCTGCTCCTATTTATTGTTCTTATGTTCTTATGATACACTAGATTGAATTAGCCAGGCTCTGTGGAGATGAGAGTAGAGGTAGGGAGGATGGGAATATAAGGGGAGCTTTGTCGGGTTGATTGCCTGATGCATTCCCACCTCCAGGGCACTTTTCTAGGCAGACTGGGAAACAATTCAACTGCTTGCTCCACAATTAGTACAGTAAAGGGCCCACTTAGGGGCCATTTTGTGCCATTTTTACTGAAATCAAAGTCCAACCTTCAGCTTGTGCAGAAGCTGCCAGCTGAATTGAGGTGGCTTATGTGGCAGGCCAGGAGACCATCAGAGTTGGAGACTCCAAGCCTCAATGACAGGGCCACAGAAATGAAGGTCAAAGCCTCATCCATTAATAGTCCTACATAGGCCTTCTTAACCCCTCCAAAATGATGGCCATTTTCAGGCCCCTTTAATTGATAACTTCTATGCAGGCACTTAAGAGTGCCTCCATGTTGAGATGCCCCTGTTCTCACTTGCCTGCCAAGGAAGCACCCAATTCTACCACTGGGTGACATTGCTGCAGGTTTTTGATAGGGCCTGTAGCCTCAGGAGCCTCTTGAAAGGACAGTGAGCTGAAGGCATCCAATTCAGAGACCACCTCCCAGAAGGTTACTCCAATGGGCGGACTGATGACATGGGTAGGCTCAGGACACCCATATGGAAAGACCAGCCTGTTCTCCTTGAATGAAGTTCAGGTAGAAGAAAAATTGGTCCCTGAGCACTCTGGGCAGAAATGGTCTCCCACTGAGAACACTTTTTTCCCTTCTCCTTCTTCCAGCAGCTTACACTGTGCTATTTTGTCTCTGCTTATTCTCCCTGTGGCAAGAAGGATTTAAACCATTGTACCCAAGTCTGAGACCAAGTGGTCTATTCAGATTCCTTAAAGTCAGGACAAAGTCCCTCAGCGCATGTTGCACCACTCCTTGTAAATTTCAGCACTTTTGAACAGCTCTGGGAACTTCAAATGCTTCTACAATCGCAGCAAGGACCAGTTGAAAGTAATCAACAGCCAACCTGAAAGTTGTTGATGATTCCTTTAAATAGCATTGGTTGGGTGCTGATTACTTTCAACTGGTCCTTGCTGCGATTGTAGAAGCATTTGAAGTTCCCAGAGCTGTTCAAAAGTGCTGAAATTTACAAGGAGTGGTGCAACATGCGCTAAGGGACTTTGTCCTGACTTTAAGGAATCTGAATAGACCACTTGGTCTCAGACTTGGGTACAATGGTTTAAATTCTTCTTGCCACAGGGAGAATAAGCAGAGACAAAATAGCACAGTGTAAGCTGCTGGAAGAAGGAGGAGAAGGGAAAAAAGTGTTCTCAGTAGGAGACCATTTCTGCCCAGAGTGCTCAGGGACCAATTTTTCTTCTACCTGAACTTCATTCAAGGAGAACAGGCTGGTATTTCCATATGGGTGTCCTGAGCCTACCCATGTCATCAGTCCGCCCATTGGAGTAACCTTCTGGGAGGTGGTCTCTGAATTGGACGCCTTCAGCTCACTGTCCTTTCAAGAGGCTCCTGAGGCTACAGGCCCTATCAAAAACCTGCAGCAATGTCACCCAGTGGTAGAATTGGGTGCTTCCCTGGCAGGCAAGTGAGAACAGGGGCATCTCAACATGGAGGCACTCTTAAGTGCCTGCATAGAAGTTATCAATTAAAGGGGCCTGAAAATGGCCATCATTTTGGAGGGGTTAAGAAGGCCTATGTAGGACTATTAATGGATGAGGCTTTGACCTTCATTTCTGTGGCCCTGTCATTGAGGCTTGGAGTCTCCAACTCTGATGGTCTCCTGGCCTGCCACATAAGCAACCTCAATTCAGCTGGCAGCTTCTGCACAAGCTGAAGGTTGGACTTTGATTTCAGTAAAAATGGCACAAAATGGCCCCTAAGTGGGCCCTTTACTGTACTAATTGTGGAGCAAGCAGTTGAATTGTTTCCCAGTCCGCCTAGAAAAGTGCCCTGGAGGTGGGAATGCATCAGGCAATCAACCCGACAAAGCTCTCCTTATATTCCCATCCTCCCTACCTCTACTCTCATCTCCACAAGGCCTGGCTAATTCAATCTAGTGTATCATAAGAACATAAGAACAATAAATAGGAGCAGGAGTAGGCCATTCGACTCCTCAAGCCTGCCCCACCATTCAATAAGCTCATGGCTGATCTGATTGTGGCCTTAATTCCACTTCACTGCCTGCTACCCCATAACTCTTGACTCCCTTGTCAGATATCCCTGATTCACTAAGGAGGTCCTAACTGAAATTTGCCACCTGCTGCAACCACAACTCCAACCTCAGAGCAAGGCTAGGATGGCATTTCCAGTGGCAGTGAATGTGACCATCTCCACAAGCCATTTGCACCTGGCTCCTTCCAGGCTGGAGCAGGCTCCCAGTTTTCCATTCAGTGTTGCATGGGGAGGTCCCTGAGTCTGTATTATTGGAGCGCTCAATATATTTAATTCTCTCTTGCCAGAGAGAAGCAGGTATGAGTGAACTTTTGGCTTCACAATGATTGCATATTTCTTAACTTTCTTCTTGTTGGTACTGCTCTTTGGTCAAGGGTCGCCAGGTCACATGAGCCAGTGTTTTTTATTACCCAGGAAAATTACAATTTATCAATTTACATTTGTTGTAATCTCTTACATCCTTATGTCCTTTTCAAACGTTCTTAAAAACAATAATATATCTCCAAGATATTTTTTTAAATTACAAAATTTTCCTTACTCTACTGCTTCCGGATCAAAGGTTGTCACAGACAGCAGCAGTCTGAGCCTTAAAGGCAGCAAACTGAACTTGGAGGGAGCAGTCTGAGCTTTCATTACAACGCCCAAATGTTTGGATGGAAGTTGAGACATCAGCCATCAGATAGTGCATAGTGAATGGGCCTTCAAGTGGGGCTGTCCACCACTTCCAATCTGGAAGCAATGTACTCCAAGCTCTGTATAAAGAACCCGGCGATAAGTTGGTGCCAGACTCCTCCATGTCCCTTGACATTGATCACAGGTTTTGTGAAAGGCTTTCCAATGCACCAAGCATTTCAGTGTGCATACTCATCAGTTACCTTCTATACACTGCCCCATAAAAGTCCTCATCTGAATTCTCTGCAGTAGTATTAATGAAGACCTCATCCTCCAGTCTAGAACCTGTGATGCCCTTTTCCCTTGCCCTTGGTGCAGGCAGCTCATGCCCAGTGTCTCACCATATGCAGCATCTAAGCTATATTCTAAAGTATGGTCAATCGTAGTATTTAAGGTGGTGGCTGCGAGTGTGAGAGAGTGTGATAGCTTTTCTATTTTATCTTTAGCATCATGCTGCTTTTCAGATGATATATGATCAGGTTAAAGTTTTTGGATATCTGAATGGAGAAAGGATTGTGGTGAAGGGAGGTTGGGAAATTAAGAGATGGATGTTTACACCATCTTCAGCTTGTAAATCAGAAAGGATTGTGATATGAGGGGAAGTGAGATGTCAGGAGGAGTATTAGATTTGAGCAAATTGTCATCTTCGATGGTTTCAGCACTGCCGCTAGCCACAATCTCAGTTATGACTGCTCCAATGATGGCAAACCCCATCTTCTCCAAGGGAGGTAAGACATGCACCCATTATCCCACCAGTTAGATGCTGTTGCCAGTAGCTATGTGCCACCTTGTCCTGACAGAGAGAGGGAAGTGTGTCATGTGTGTTCTGTGATGTGTTTGAGCGATTTTACTGTCTTGGTTAAATAGCTGGTTGTTTGAGATTAAGCCAGTTTGTTTGTAACCTTGGGAATCACGTTTGATCCCATGATGATCTTAGGACCTCATACTTGAGCCATCATTAAGTCCGCCTATGTCCACCTCTGTAATATCATCCGACTTCACACCTGTCTCCATTTACAGCTGAAACCTTCATTCCTTTGTTTCCTCTAGACTCTACTATTCCAACGCACTCCTAGTTGGTCTTCCACATTCTACCCTCCGACTTGAATTCATCCAAATCTCTGCTGCCCATGTCTTAATTCGCAGGCAGTCCCAATCCGCTATCATCTCTGTGCTTGCTGACACACGTTGGCTCCTGGTCAAGCAACATCCTGATCATAAAATTCTCATTCTGGTTTTCAAATCCCTCCATGGCCTTGCCCCTCCCTATACTTCTAATCTCTACCAGCCCCACAACCTTCTGAGAAGCCTGAGCTCCCCTAATCCTGGCTTCCACTGCATCCCCAATTTTAATTGTTGCACAATTGGTGGCTGCACCTTCAGCTGCCCAGGCCTTAAGCTATGGAATACTCTCCTTACACTTCTCCACCCCTCGACTTCACTTTCCTTCTTGAAGATATTCCTTAAAACCTACCTCTTTGACCAAGCTTTTGGTCATCTGACCTAAAATTTCCTTGTGAGTCTTGGTGTCATATTTGGTTTTATAACACTCCTGTGAGGCACTTTGGGAAGTTTCAATGTGTTAGTGGTACTATGTAGATATAAGTTGTTGTTGTTGGTATGTGAAAGAAATGTGGGCGTGAGGCTTGTAGGAGTATGGAGTTTGTGAGAGTTATAGTTATATTGTGAGTATCAAGCTATAAATGATAGAGATTACTGGTAGATAGTGATGGGCTTGTGCTGCATGAGGAAGTATGTGAGGTTAGTGGTGCAGTTGGTGGAAATATGGCATTTGAAGTTGTATTCATTAACCTTGCCCACTTGTGAGATCATTGAAACTTTTGTGGCACTGCATTCAGGTCCCTAGATCTGGTCTCCTGGCATTGATCACGATAGCTATCTGGTACCATTGCCTTCTGAGAGTTTGTGTGAAGGGCTCGATCCTATGGATAAACTACATCTCTCCTCCTCTGTACCTCCTTGACCAAAGTCTCTTGGAGCCTGGTCTCTGACTTGTTGTACCATTTTTGTTTCTTTTCCATGCCAATTTCATGTTTACAATGACTAGCAGCATCTCCTGTAGTCAGGATATATATTCCCTTTAACTCGTGCAGGCTGGCTTCATGTAAGCTGGACTAGCTTGAACTTGTACTAACCTTTCATGATTTTACACTCCCTGTTCAGCTGTGTAGCTTAGCACTGGCTGCACTCTGCAATCATTTAAAGGAGCAGGCATTTGTGTGCTACCTGCATTGCAAACAGCAGGCATGGGTTAATTGTGCATCAAGATCCCCGCACAGTTTTCGGTTTAAATGAATTTTGTGGCCATACCCCGGTGTTTCCGGTTCACTCCCACAATCGAATTTCCTCCAATTTCTTTTTAATGTGCACAGTTGCTTGTTGCACTGCACGGTCCCTTTAAAATTGCTGTGTGAACACAGCTTAAAGTGAGGGCCGGGTGTGCATTGCCTTTTTGTTCCCTGAGCAGTAATTCTGGATTGCTGCGTGACCAAACACCCACATAGCTTAGAGGAACCGCAAACACCATACTCCTGTACCCTGATAGAACTTTCCAATGTGGAAGACCATAAGACATAGGAGCAGAAATTAGGTCATTTGGCCCAACGAGTCTGCTCCGCCATTCAATCATGGCTGATAAGTTTTTGAACCCCATTCTCCCGCCTTCTCCCCGTAACCTTTGATCCCCTTACCAATCAAGAACCTATCTATCTTGGTCTTAAATACACTCAATGACCTGGCCTCCACAGCCTTCTGTGGCAATGAATTCCATAGATTCACCACTCTCTGGCAAAAGAAGTTTCTCCTCATTTCTGTTCTAAAAGGTCTTCCCTTTACTCTGAGGTTGTGCCCTCGGGTCCTAGTCTCTCCTACTAATGGAAACATCTTCTCCACGTCCACTCTATCCAGGCCTTTCAGTATTCTGTAAGTTTCAATCAGACCCCCCCTCATCCTTCTAAACTCCATCGAGTATAGACCCAGAATCCTCAAACGTTCCTCATATGTTAAGCCTTTCATTCCTGGGATCGTTCTCGTGAACCTCCTCTGGACCCTCTCCAGGGCCAGCACATCCTTCCTGAGATACGGGGCCCAAAATTGCTCACAATATTCTAAATGTGGTTTGACCAAAGCCTTATAAAACATCAGCAGCACATCCCTGCTTTTATATTCTAGTCCTCTCGAAATAAATGCCAACATTGCATTTGCCTTCCTAACTACCAACTCAACCTGCGAGTTAACCTTAAGAGAATCCTGGACTAGGACTCCCAAGTCTCTTTGCACTCCAGATTTCTGAATTCTCTCCCCATTTAGAAAATAGTCTATGCCTCTATTCTTCCTACAAAAGTGCATGACCTCACACTTCCCCATGTTATATTCCTTCTGCCACTTCTTTGCCCATTCTCCTAACCTGTCCAAATCCTTCTGCAGCCTCCCTGCCTCCTCAATACTACCTGTCCCTCCACCTATCTTTGTATCATCTTCAAACTTAGCCAGAATGCCTTCAGTTCCTTCATCTAGATCATTAATGTATAAAGTGAAAAGTTGTGGTCCCAACACTGACCCCTGCGGAATTCCATTATCACCAGCCGTTATCATGAGAAGGACCCCCTTATCCCCACTCTTTGCCTCCTGCCAGACAGCCAATCTTCTATCCATGCTAGTACCTTGTCTCTAACACCATGGACACTTATCTTACTGAGCAGCCTCCTGTGCAGCACGTTGTCAAAGGCCTTCTGGAAGTCCAAGTAGATAACATCCATTGGCTCTCCTTTGTCTAAACTACTTGTTACCCCCTCAAAGAATTCTAACAGATTTGTCAGGCATGACCTCCCCTTAATGAAATCATGCTGACTTTGCCCTATTTTATTCCTTCACTCATTGTTTCATAGTTTGCCATTGTGAGATTTGAACTCTTGATAATCTTTTAAATGAAAATCAAATCAACAAAATTGGGATAAATCAGGCACAGCCCCTAATTCAGGTCAGCTATAAAACCAAGGACAAAAGTTTAAAGGAACCTTACAAACTTTAAATCAAAATGTGATTAAAGGGGTCAACAAAACACCCCAGTCCCCGCGGTGCCCACCGAGCACGGAAGGCCTCGAGAGTGCCTGCAGACACCGCATGCTCCCTCTCCAGGGACATCCAGCAGCGAACGTAGCCGCAGAAGAGGGACAAACAATTGGGCGGGACTCCCCCGTCGATCGCCCGCTGCCTGGACCTGTTAATGGCCAACTTGGCCAGGCCCAGGAGCAGGTTCACGAGGAGGTCCTCCTCCTTCCTGACCCCCTTCCACACCGGGTTTTAAGAGGGAACCGGTGTAACTCTTTCAAGTACAAACACATTTCCATCTGTTTCAGATGAAGTTACATTGTTTCATAGTTTGCCATTGTGAGATTTGAACGCTTGATCTTGGGGTTACAAGCCCAGTACCATAACCACTTGGCTATTTAGGCCTTGCCCTATTTTATCATGCACTTCCAAGTATTCTGAAATCTCATCCTTAATAATGGACCCTAAAATCCTACCAATGACTGAGGTCAGGCTAATCGGCCTGTAATTTCCTGTCTTTTGCCTCACTCCCTTTTTAAACAGGGGGGTTACATTAGCAATTTTCCAGTCCTCTGGGACCTCCCTGACTCCAGTGATTCCTGAAAGATCACCACTAATGCCTCCATTAACTCTTCAGCTATCTCCTTCAGAACTCTGGGGTGTAATCCATCTGGTCCAGGTGATTTATCCACCTTCAGACCTTTCAGTTTTCCTAGCACCTTCTCCTTGGTAATGGCCACCATACTCACCTCTGCCCCCCGACTCTCTTGAACTTTGGGGATGTTACTTGTGTCTTCCACTGTGAAGACTGATGCAAAGTACCTATTCAGTTCCTCTGCCATTTCTTTGTTCCCCACTACTACTTCTCCAGTGTCATTTTCCAGCGGCCCAATGACCACATTTGCCTCTCTCTTTCCCTTTATATATCTAAAAAAATACTCTTGTAATCTTCTTTTATATTACTGGCTAGTTTATCCTCATATTTAATCTTCTCCCTCCTTATTTCTTTTTTAGTTGTCCTCATATCATGAATTTAAGCAAATCCACCCTCGGCTTGGAGGGGAACTTCCAGGTGGTGGTGTTCCCATGTATCTGCTGCCCTTGTCCTTCTATATGGTAGTGGTCATGGGTTTGGACGGTGCTCAGTGAGTTTCTGCGGTGCATCTTGTAGATTGTATACACTGCTGCCATTGTTCGTTGGTGGTGGAGGGACTGAATGTTTGTGGAAGGGGTGCCAATCAAGTGGGCTGTTTTGTCCTGTGTCAAGCTTCTTGAGTGTTGTTGGAGTTGCACTCATCCAGGCAAGTGGAGAGTATTCCATCATACTCCTGACTTGTGGCTTGTAGATGGCAGACAGGCTTTGGGGAGTCAGGAGTTGAGTTACTCGCCACAGGATTCCTAGCCTCTGACCTGTTCTCGTAGTGACAGTATTTATATGGCTAGTTCTGTTCAGTTTCTGGTCAATGGTAACCCTCAAGATGTTGGTGGTGGGAGATTCAGCAATGGTAATGCCATTGTCAAGGAGTGTTGGTGGGATGCTCTCTTATTGAAGATGGTCACTGCTCGGCATTTGTGTGGCATGAATGTTACTTGATACTTGCCAACCCAAGCTTGGAAATTGTCCAGGTCTTGCTGCATTTGGACATATATACTGATTCAGTGCCTGTGGAGTCACGAAAGGTGCTGAAAATTGTACAAACATCCCCATTTCTGACTTTATGATGGAAGAAACGTCTTTGATGAAGCAGCTGAAGATGGCTGGGCCTAGGACACTACCCTGAGGAACTCCTGCAGTGATATCCTGGAACTGAGATGATTGGCCTCCAACAACCACAACCATCTTCCTTTGTGCAAGGTATGACTCCATCCAGAGGGGAGTTTTCCCCCTGATTTCCACTGACCCCACTTTTGCTAGGGCTCCTTGATGCCACACTCAGTCAAATGCTGCTTAGGTGTCAAGGGCAGTCACTCTCACTCTCACCTCTGGAATTCAGCTCATTTGTCCATGTTTAAACCAAGGCTGTAATGAGATCAGGAGCTGAGTGACCCTAGCGGAACCCAAACTGAGTGTCAGTGAGCAGTTTATTGCTAAGCAACTGCTGCTTGATAGTTGATGACACCTGCCATCACTTTACTGATGATTGAGAGTAGACTGATGGGATGGTAATTGGCTGGGTTGGATTTGTCCTGCTTATTATACCAAACTTTTATAGCCTAATATATACTGGGACCATAAAGACAAATTGAAGTTGGAGCAAATCAGTCTGATTTACAACTGGAGCTTTGCACCCATAAGTTTGTGATCTGATGAAGGGTACACACCTGAAAAGTCATAACCTGCCTTTTCTCTTCAAAGACATTGACTAATGTGTTGTATATTTCCATCACTTCTGTTTTGGATTCAGATTTCCAATTTTTTTCTTTTCCCTTTAATATTTTCCACCACATCCCATGACTGTTTTCTCTTTCTCTTGCTCTACTTTAACCATTAGCTGTCTCCATGTAGGGCTCTTCCACTCAGGATTCCAGTAGCACAGAACTTGCAATATTGAGTTCTTAATGAGGAATATAAACATATGACAATTCTATTTGTCAAAATAAGTTTGTCATTATACAATTATTTTGAGGCATGCAATGTAAGCATACTAATGCCCATAAGAAATAAATATTTAGTCTGTTTAAAGAAACTGTCATAACATAGAATGCAATATGTACTGCAATAGGAGGGCTTGATAAAACTCTGATATCATGTCAAGCACTAGTTACAATATTGTTTCTGGCTGGTGCTGTATATTTCAGTGCAGCAACAACAAGAATAGCAACAACTTGCCTTTAACGTAGAAAATTGTTCTGTGATGCTTCACAGAGGCATAAAGAGAAATGAATGTTGATCCAACAAGTGAACAAATGAAAGATTAGGTGAAATAACCAAAGCTTGGTGAAAGCAATAGATTTACAAAAGGTCTTAAAGGATGAGAGGGAGGTGAAGACCATAGGATCAAGGGACCTAGGTAACTGAAAGCATGGCTGCAGATGGTGGGGTGAAGATTGGGGTGATGTACAAGAAACTACAGTCAGGATGTAAGGCATGAGCATACTACTGAGAGGAGGAAAGCAAAGACTTGATATGACTTTAACAGAAGCATAAGAATTTAAAATCTGAGATATTGGAGAAGAGCAATTAATGTAAGTTAGTGAGGACAGGGATGATAGACTTGGTATGTGGAACTTTATGATTTGTAGGCACGACAGAAAAGCAACAAAATAGTTGACTCTGGTGCCATAGGCATGAATGAGGCTTTCCCTGGTAGATGGACTGAGTCAGGCAATGTTATGGAGGTGGAAGTAAGTGTTTTTTGTGATGGAGAGGCTATGAAATCAAAAACTCTGTTCGGATTCAAATGTGATGCTGAGGATATAAACAATTCAGCCTGAAGTTGGTCGGGGAAGGGCTGGAATTGGAGTTGAATTTCTGAAGTTTGTGCCAAGTGCTGACGAGGTTTACTAGAATTGTTATATTGAAAATCTGCAACACAAATTAGTGCTAAATTGAATTTGTCACTCAGAATATAAGAATGACAAATGTAAGAAGTGGAAAATTCACACTGGTACAGTGCAAGATATTGCTTTATATTGACCTTATAATGCAGAGCAGTGAGAGGCTTACTCTTAGTATGGCTGTGCTATCTCCAGTGAAAGTATTTGATGCAAAATGCTTGATAACAAAAATAAGTTACATCTTTTACCAGGGCTTAAAAAGCACAAACATTGATAAAACAAAATTATGTTTGACGAGGTAGCTTTCTGATGACCCAATTTTTTGAATGTTCCCAGTCGGCAGTCAGCACCAAAAGTACCCATTGAGTTGAGAACTGTGTTTATATTCCAAACCACTTCCATTAAGAGTGTTTGAGCAATATATAATACTTCTCAGGCTGTTGAATCTTCTCCAGAGCTTCCAATTAAAATTTGATGAACGTAATTAGTGCAAAAATAAAATACTGTGGATGCTGGAAATCTGGAATAAAAACAGAAAATGCTGCAAATACTTCAGCAAGTTAGGCAGCATTTGTGGAGAGGAATCAGAGTTGACAGTTTAGGTCAATGACCTTAACTGCTCCAAAATTATGGTTGTTTTTCCATACCTCTCTTTTCATTTTCTTAGTGACTATTTTATTTGTGATCCCTCATCATTGCCTCATCAACAAAGGAATTTTCATTTACATCCTATTAAAATCCCCCATACTTAAAAACTTTGATTACATTTTCTCTGAGAAATCATCAACAAACCTTGAAAGAAAGGAAGAATTTGAATTAATATAATGTTTCTCATTTTCATGATGTCCTGAAGCACTTCACGACCAGTGCATTATTTCTGAAGCTTAGTCACAGTGGGTATGTAAGAAAATGCTGTGGTTTATCTCATTGTTGCGTTGTCTGTACACATTACAATGGTGACAACATCTGAAAATATTTCATTGACTTTGAAACGCTTTGGGATATTCTGAGGATGTGAAAGCCAATATGTGAATGCAAGTTCTTTATTTCCTTCTTTCAGTCCCCTGCTGCCTTTCAAACTGGGGAAACTTATCACATGAAAGGTGCCATGAACGGTAGTGGTGGTGTTGAGTTTTTATAAAATGGGGACACAGTCTATTAAATGTATGGTTTACAGCCTACTGCTTATTATGTCTTCATAAATTAGAATTTGCAAAATGCATTGGCATTGATCTTCAAATTGCACTCAAAATGGATGCAAAGTTTGAGATATCACACTGCCTACTTGATGTTGGCATTGGTTGGCCCAAGCCACTTTCACTCATTTTAATGACTGATGAACCATGGTTGCCAAACAGGATCCCACTCCCACACTTAGCCAGTTATCAAGCTGAGCTTGGGAGGTGGGATCGCAAATGACCTCTTTCGGGTCAAAGTAGTTCTGTGGGCCTAGAAGGAGGCACTCTATCTCTTCCAGGCTCAAAAAGACGAAAAATAAAAATTTCTTTGGTCATTTCTTCAGTGGCTTCCAATACATGTTCTGTCCACTTGTATTTGAAAATGCAGTTGAGATCCACCTTTTTAAGCAGCCTCCTGCTGAGAAAAGGTGGGTTGGATGCTCAGTCATTTACATGCTCACCTGAAAATTGCATCTGGGAGGTGTCTGGTGTTAATGGGTTGGTGGAGTTGTTCTAACGAATCTGATTTTTAGGCAAAAAGTTAGTGGACAGAGATTGAAAATCACTACCACCATCTTGATAAATCCCTATAGCATTTAAAATGTATTCTTGAATCTTTTCAATTATTCCAGATAATTTCACATTTGATCTTATTAAACATACCTTTCTGTAATTAGAATGAAACCAATTTTTATTAGGGATTTGTTCCAATTTAATTCAATCATTTCCTTCATTTTGTTCATTTAGAGAATACTTTGAAGATAATTTATTAGCCTATCAGCTTATTCAGGTTTACTACAATTTCATTTGTTCCCTTTTTGTATGTTGATACATTGTAAAAGGAATTAGCAATCTCAATGATACTTCACAGTACAAGATAATGGAGTTTTGTGGCCTTTGTTGCATTTTGCCATATAAGTATGATTTGTTTACATCACTTTCATGTCTTATCCATCTTTGGCTGCTACCTAGCCAGTGGCCTTTCAGTTGTGATGAATGGTAAGACAAGACTTAATGCCAATCAATGGGTGGCTGTGAAAGGGATGCTTGATTGATTGCAGGACTGCTTTGGGTTGGTTGGAAGTGAAGGGGATGTAAGTAGGTTTACCACATGGCTGCCAAATAGTTGCACTAACCTAACTGAATCTCGGCACTGAGGGCATCTGAGCAGTAATATACACCATTGCTGGTGCATTGGTTGCATCAAGTTTCTCCTCTTACTTCTCCCCCCTCCTCTGAAGAGATTCTGTTCTCTACGCCTTCCTCCTCCTGAAGGCCCAAACCTTGCTGTTATACAATGTTGTGCAGAGTGCAGTAAACCAAGATAATTCCAGAGTTATGGAATTGGTTTCTATGGCTGGTGTGTACGCAACAGGTGTCCCCAGACCTATCTAAGCACCTGAAACACATCTTCAGCATACCAATTGTTTGATGAATGTCTTATCTGGTTGTCATATGGCTTTCATTGTATTGTTCCTGGGCCTCAATGGTTATGTTCTGCACAGGTGCCATCAGTTTTAAGTGGGGCACCCCTGGTCTCTAAGCAGCCAGTCAGTAAGTCTGCTTTGAGGTGTGAAGAGATCAGGGCGGGTGGCCTGGCACAGAATGAAAACATCTTGGTAATTTCCTGGGAATCTTGCGTACATCTGCATAAAGTGTTTTTTTTTGTGTTTGCCCACCAACTGCACATTGATGGAGTGCAAACCCTTGCAGTTGACAAATATTACTGGGTTTTATGCGGGTACCCTACCTGCCACACGCGTGCAACCATTGACACCCTGCACCTCTGGGAAACCAGCCAGAGCCACAAACTTCAGTGTCCACTTGTTCTGACTGGAATTACTCACAGCAAATGTATATAAATAGCTGCCCTGGCAAACATGGTATCAATCACCTGTGTAAAGAATTTGTGGGCAAATTACTGTGAAATCTGGCAGATAGATCCCTGGAAGGAGCCAAAGGCAAAGAAATTTAGGGTGCTGGTGACTTTGACACTTTCTGGTAAAATGTGATCACTAGGTCCACTTGACAATAAATCTTGTTTCAGTTGGCTACAGATGCCTACCACTATCAGACGCAAGACTCTGAGACATTGGTATTCTGATATCTCCCAGAAACGGATCGTCTGCTTGGACACACTTTGTTGTAGGTATCTCCTGCAAGCTGCAGTCCTGTGATGAGAAAGCTGCTGCTTCAACTGCTGGTGCTGATGCTGGTGTTGATGCAGTTGATAACTGCTGATCATCAAAGTTCCCATCGGAGATGTAAGCTAATACAGAATAAGTGGCATCCATGCTGATCTGAGAGATCTAAGTAAAGATCAGATTCACAAACTTGCAAAGTAGCGTGTACACACACCCCTATTGATCCATTCTCATTGTCAGCTTCACCAGTCCAGATTAACTTCACTCCTTACAATCAACATTTCATCTACCCGGTAGACAAATAGTACAGGATTTATGTGAACCTGAAGACAATAGGCGCACACCTACTACTGCAAGAAGTGAAGGCAGGAATGGAACTGTTAGCATAACAATCAATAACAGATCAAACGTTTTTTTTAGTTTTGGGGTACATTCTGTGAACAGGAACCTCCAATGTCTTAAGTTGAATTTAGTTGTAGTTTTTTTTCTGTTGGCTGAGGTGTCTGCAGTCGAGAGTTGAAAGCCATATCTACTTTCAGTCCACCTCCAGTTTATTGTGACCCCACATCCACAATAAAATGATATCTGATTAACATTGTGATGTTGACAGGAGCCATTTGGAGAGCATCATCTTCTGTTCTGAATTAGACTTGGGTCTGGGTTCTTCACATTAAAAAAAACATTGTCATAGATCTCTCAGCAAGTGCCTTATTCATTCAAGCACTTGAAGCTAACCTTAGTTATGTTTATCATATTTTTATTTAGTAAGAAGATGCTATTTTTAATAAGGTAGCCAATGAATATTTCAATATTGCTGATGTTTTAAGGACTGGGAAATGAAGTCCCTGAGGGAAAATTTCTTTAGAATATGCACTTGAATTGCCAATTATTTTTTGCATGCATTCCCTGAAATGAGGACCTGCAGCATACATTTTTTTTTTGTTGCAATATTGTTATCCTCCTCTCATGGTAATTTCTATGTCTGTTGGTTGAAACCCTATACGATTTTAGTTGAGGAGCAAAATTACAGAAGAAGCACAAGATATGGGAAATTGGCACAAGCATACCACCATGTTATTGTTGAACAAAGGTAGGAATGGGAAACAAAGGGTCAGATTTCCTGTAGGCTTGGAAAACCTTGACCTGCACGTTTTTGCACCTTCCAAAATGCACAGCCAACCTGTGTGACTTCATCCAAGATTTTTGTTTTTTTCAACTGAGGTTAGGTTTGCAGTGCGTTTTGTGAGCCATGATGGAGTTTGTGAGGACTGTTGTTGCATAGGTGAGCTAGCTGAAAGGCCTGTCTTTGTTCTCCAACACAGCAGCTCCAGCACCCAATATTATTTAAAGGCCCCCTAGACCTCACTCCTCACCTCTCTCACCCAACCCCCATGCTACCCCATACTCCCTCATGTCACCCTTGCCACCCCATGCTTCTTCAGGTCACCCCTGCCATCCCATGCCCCCTCAGGTTTCCTGGACCATCCCATGCCCCCTCACCATCTCCAGGCCACCCCATGCTCCCTTAGATTCCTACATGAAACCTCCGTGCCCCCCCCCCCCCATGTATCCTTTATTGCTGCTCAACACAGATGCACTATGTACAATCCTCAGAAGCCATTTAAGTGTCTATTAGGTTTGTGAACAAACAAGAAAATGCATCAAAGCATATTTTATTATTTTCTCTTAAATGTTTCAAACTTTCTTGAATTAGTAGAGCACCTGCTGAGTTGAAGCCATTGAAGCCATTTGAAATTCTGCCAAGTATTCATAATAGCTACAACTTTCATAACAAAAGTTTGAACTACCTTGCCTGAAACTGACAGAAAGGGAATCATATCCCATTTTAATTTCATGGCAGAGTGTCTGTCAATCAATGGAGAGGAGCAAGTGCAGATATATTTTCAACTTTCAAAAGCCAGAGTTGTAGTTGATTTAAATCACAGCACAAAACATGACAGCAGAGGCTGACTACTTTTTTTTACATGCAGGAGGAAGCACAATTTTCTGTGGTCCTTGTAATGTGGACCTCAACTTCGGAAGAGGTACATGTGCATTTTGCACCTAAGGCCTCCCCAACCTGCAAAAAGGCCACACAAAATTGTCTAGGGTTCAGAAGGCAAAGGAAAATTATTTTTTTCCAGCCAAAGAAGACTAAGTTCAACACTTTATGACCCAATACATGCCTCCATTGAGAGATGAAAACCTGGCCCATAAAACCAAACTGAGCTCTAATTTTGCAAGCACCTTTGATAATTGTACATGAATCCTTTTGTCTGAATATTTTTTAATTCCTTGCTGGGGGCACACTTCGATCCTGTGGTAGCTCATCTTTGGTTAGTATATGACCGTCAAAAATAGATCAGAATTTTCCTGGTCCTAGGGCTTGTGGGTGGCGTCAAGTTTGAAGGCGGGACTGAGGAGAAAATTTCAAGGAGGCCTTTGGATCGATTAGCTGACCTTGCTGAAAGTGGGATGGAAGAGGAAAAGGCTACCTGCCTGATAGTGATAGATAGCCACTTTGCATATTTAATTAACCAATTGCAGTCAGAAAGGGGATGCCAAAAGAATCATCCCATTGAGGCCAAAGTCCATCAGGTACATGGAAGCAGCCTGCCACAGTTGGCTGGGGGTAGCAGGGGTCTTGCGAGGCCTCTTTCAGTTCACCACCTTCCCCAGTACAGCTGCAACCATTAGCAGGCCTCATCTGTGACCAATGGCCACCCTGGGGCCTGGCAGTTGTGGCTGCTTTTTATTTTATAGAAATAAAGATCTCTTCAGATGGAGGCTCGAGATGGCATGCCCTTGCGATCCCCATTCTGCAGCAACTGCACCCATTGGGACTGTGTGTTTCCAAGGCTAAAAGTTGCTTCAGGAACCTGTCCGCCATCCTTAGTTGGATGGCAGACCCAGAGATGGCCCTCCCTTGCCTCCGGGAAAATCTTCCAGGCAGGTGCGTTGGGAGCAAGTGTGGGTTCAGAACAGGGAGATGCTCCTGCCATCCATTATATTTTTAAGGGAAACAGATTCCAACCGTAGGGGTGGAGCTGAGAGGGAAAAAAAATAACTCACATGCTGAGTACAGACACACGCATGACTTGACTGGGATTTTATGAGGTGACCATGGGCCCATTCAGTAGCTGGAAAGTTGGGGGCAACCCCGGCTCAGCTGGTTATGGAAGCCACAACTACATTTTAATACCCTCAGCCAATGAAATATCTGCTGTTGGAGTGTCCACCCCTTCAAGGAATGAGATTTCACCCTCAACAGCTGCCAGCCAATTGGATGGCTGGCAGTTCTTCAATCCTAGCACCACCAGTGGGACTAGTGGCCACTGCTGGGACTGCAGCCAGCCAGGACCATTCACAATGAAGGAGGCCCTGGAATGATAGTAAGTCAGTTAGATTCACTGGAGTCAATCAGGCAGGGCACGCTGGGGAAGAGGGGTTGGTCATGTGAGGACATGGGGGAGGTCTTTCAGTAGGAGTGGCCCTCTGGACCACAGGGTGCCCGATCAAGAGGACCCCCTAGCCTGCAGGGAGTTAGTCTCCCCACATGATTGTGGCCATCTGCCACTGGTTAAATACCAAAAGGGGAGGGAAGAAGCCCTTAAGTGGTTTTTAAAAGACTGTTCACTGCCTTCCTGGCAATGAGAAGATGCTGCGGATGCACACCAGCCCCTCCATTCCACCTGGTTTTACACTTCCCCACCTCCTAGCCTGCTCCCTGGGTCCCATGAAATCCAGGCCTGAGTGCCAACATATTTCACGTAGCTTAGAGAATAAAAATTTATAAAATTCATAATCAATGAATAACCTGAGATAAATTGCAGTTTTGGGACTTTTAGCTTAGTGGAAGGACATACTGTGTCAAGTACAAAATTGGCTTTCTAAAGTGATAATGCTGATGTCAAGACTTTTACCATCTATTGACTCCCTGATAATTAACACTGGGATGCTAAGAGTTGAGCCTTTGTTAAAATGTGGATTGGTTCTGCAGCTAGTAATGAGCAAGCTTTCTTGCTTTGTGATGATATATTCTGAACTCACTCCAGGATAAAGCCGATTGAGCTGAACCAGTGCTGGAATAAGCATGTGTAACATAGTCAAAAATCATGGGTGGAATTTAATGTCCTCCCCTGTGGTGAGTTTGGTGGCAGGGGGAACATGTATTGAGGCGGGAGGGTGGCGGATGTTAATAGCCTTCCTGCCCTGTTACCAGCTGAGGCCCTTAATTGGGAAATTAATGCCCACTTAAGGACCTCATCCTGCCTCCACTGGTACTAACACAGTGGAGGGTGAGTGACTAGCCATGTGGAGAACATAACGAGCTGACCCGTGTAGGGTTGCTTGCAGGCTCACAGGGAAGCCTCTTGTTCAAAGGCACTGAGCACCTGATTGAAGGACCTGGCATCAAAAAAGGGCAGAGCCTGCTGAGACACACCCACCTGCCCTTGCTGCTTCCCCCTCATTCCTCTGCAACCTCCACCTCATGCCGCACCTCTTGCCATCACTCACCTGTGGCCTGGGATCCAGTGATAATCCTAGCCCTCTGGCAGTTATTATATTGGCAGTAGACACCACCTCCCCAGATATTGGCGTTCAATAGAGCTTCTGACCTCTGATCAACAGCTTTTGGCAGGTGGGACTTCCACCCCCAGGGTCCTTGATCCCACGGAAGACCCACTGCTGTCCAGTTAAACGGCACTTAATTCAGCGGGCCTTCCCAAAAAGAGGTAATGTGGGGCTCTTGTGGGTTCTCCGACCAGCAGGTGAGATCTTTGTTGCCTGCCAGGGGTGAAATCTTCCGGAATTAGAAGAATCTTGGGGACCAGAACCATTTCTGGGTCTCAATCCTGCTCATGTCTATAGTCCCACTCCCTGTGGATGTATGCAGAGCCAGTCAATCTGCGTTTGTCATCCAATCAGGGATGCCAGTGGGGCTGCGTAGGCAGGAAGGCCAATTGGCATGCCCAAGATAAAGGGCCAACCGCCCTGTGAAGGCTGTGTGCTGCTGATCTCCAGGGCCTAATACAAGATGAAGTGTGATTCTCATTATGTGACTGGTAGCCTATCCTTGCTCAGCACTCTCTAGTGGGTCCATCTGTAATTGAGATTAATCTACTTACAAGCCTTTTCTAGCAAAAGGCCTGAGGATTGCTAGTGTGATCCCTCAAAATTAAAATTTTGTGTTAATCTCATGATGCCCTGACCTCCTGCTCTGCTCTCGCCTTCTGTGAATAGGCGAGTTGCAGGCAACGCGAGGGTCCCAAGCACCCTCGGCAAAATTTCAGACTTTCCAATAAATGACCGCTGATTACTTTAATTAATACATCAAGTATCTACCTGCCTTTGCCTGGTACATTGCTGCTACCACTTTGACCCCGCCTCCAGCAAGATCACTTGGAGGTGGGAATGCATCATGGTGCTGACCCGGCAAGTGAGTTTTGAAATTTGCTTCTGACCCTGCCTCCAAAACCACCTGTCCTCAGATGATTCCACTCCATGATTCACATTCACAAGTAACTTGGAAACCATATCAGAAAATCCAGCAACTTCTCAACTCCCCATGTGCAGAGAAAATGACTATGAAGAATCACAGTTGTGCTCAATGTACATTAATGTGTAACCTGCAATAATAACTAATATTATAATGCCAGCAAGGGGCAAATCCCTTTTCCTGGTAATATCGTTAAATGCCTGCATTAACAGCTGTTTTTTTGTTCAATGGGTTAATTCAGTATTGGCATCATCTCGGGTGGCAATGTAGTAATATCACTGGACTGGTAATCCAGAGGTTCAGGCTAATGTTCTGACAATGAGGGTTTGAATCCCACCACAGCTAGTGGGATTTAAATTCAATTAATAATATGGAATTGAAAAGCTAGTCTCAGTAATGGTCACCCTGAAACCACTGTCAATTGTCGTAAAAACCCATCTGGTTTACAAATGTCCTTTAGGGAAGTAAATCTGCCATCCTTACCTAGTCTGACCTACATGTGACTCCAGATCCACAGCAATGTGGTTAACTGTTAACTGCCCTCTGAAATGGTGTATCAAGCCACTTGTTCAAGGGCAATTAGGGATGGGCAACAAATGCTGGCCTTGCCGGCGAGGCCCACATCCCATGAAAGAATTTAAAAAATCTAAATGCTTTGAAGATCTGAGATTTTATTTAATGTAGTCAAATGATTTCTTTAAATTATCTACTTAACAATGGATATTACAGGCAGTCCACTTTAATCTGTCTGATATATAATATTCCTTTTATACTTGCTTTTCTGAAAGCAGTGACTCTTGCTGGGAATAAGAAATCAAGAACACTCTTAGACCTCTGATACTTTGTGTGAGCAGCACAGCAAGTGGTGGCCAGAGGAATGGGGTCATCACAGATGAGCCCTATCTTATCTTCACCTGCATTTTTAGTCAGACACCAATGAAGCTGGAACTATGGATTACATTACCCTTCCTAACCAGAAGATATAAGCACTATTTAATGGAAGTGATGGGGGTGCTCGGCCAACAGCTAGAGCCAGTGAGAGCTCTCTTTTCAGGAAGGCCCTTCACGTTAAGTGCCACTCATTCACTTAGCTGAACATCAGCGGCCATTCCTGGTATCAAGGACGCTGGGGGCATAAGTCCCGACTGCCAAGAGCTGCCAGCCAATTGGAAGTCAGCTGCTCTATTGAATGGTAGTGCTACTGAAGAGACAGCAGTTATTGCTGGTTCGACACCTACATGAGGCCTAGGATCATTGCTGGATCCCAGGCTGCAAGTGAGTGATGGTGGGAGGGGTGTCACGGGGCAGGTTTCATGGGATAGGGGATCGGCAGAAGGGGCAGGAAGGTGACTCTTAGTGGGCCCCGTCCTTTCCCAATGCCAGGTGCTTTGATTAGGCACTGAATGCTTTTGAATGAAGGACTCCCCTCCCCACCTGGGAGCCTGCAAGCAACCCCCCATGGGTTTGCGTTTCATGCTTCCAACATGGTGAGCTCCCCGCCTGCCGGTGGATTAACACCATCGGTGGCTAATTACAATTTAAGGGCCTCAGTTGGCAGCAGGGTAGGAAGGGTGTCCATGGGCCTGCCCGCCATGGATAAATCAGGGTGGAGGAAGGAAGGTGACAGGATCCCCACAGATCAACCTTCCGCCTGATTAAATGTCCCCCTTCCAACAAAAAGAGGAGGCATTTCATTCCTCCTGCTGAGGCTCATTTTACTATCCTCACGAGCAGCTAGCTAAGATCAATTAACTTATCTAGAGATCAAACCTGGGACTTTACCTGGTCTGAAACACAGAAAGGGTGGAAATATGTAGCAAGTCCATCAGATCTGTAAAAGAAAAAAAATCAGGTTAACTTTGGCTCATTCTGAGGAAACCACTTCATTTCAAATCTTAAAATTTGTTTTTTTTTCTCTCTTTTTGACACCTCAACTCTGCTCCATATTTCTAACAACATATGATTTTATTTCAAGCTTTTGCAGTTTTTCTTTTTCTAAATATTTGTTCTGCATGGCTGAATTTTACAACTTGCTTAGTCACTTGTTTCCTTTTTATGTTAATTATTCATTTTTCATGCCCTTTTCCTCATGTAGTATCATCATGCTAATTGGAAGGACAGGTGAGTTGCTCCTTGACGTTTGCGAGTTTTACTCTAATCAGCTGCCTGAGGCTGCAGAAAGCACCTCACTTGACTGTCTCAGCCTCATTAGAATGAAACACTTGGGTGTTGAAATCCACTGAGTGCTATTTTTAGTGTGCTGGTACATGTTTCTTTTTAGAACAAGTCTAACTAATCTAAAACAAGCTTCGATCTCCGCTAAGCCACCAAGGGATGGTGCTGAGCTGAGTCATGGTGGAGGATTATGACCATGAGCCTGTGACCTGTTATTCCATGGACTTTCAGTGTACTGTGGTTTTTAGATTTTAGCTTTGCAGTATTGTGTTTATACTATATAAAGAAGTCATAAAGATTTACTCCTGCTCAGCCTTGTGCAGTTGTCAGAACAACCAGATGAAATCTGTTGTCTCTAACTAGTGTTTGTGTATAGTATGAGATTAACTGTAACCTGGTACTACCTTGGCATTTTCAGTCTTGTACCAGGTGGACAAAATATATATTAAGTAACCATAATAAATATTAACACAGATGATAGAAAAAATATCATAGATATGGTGAATGTCAAAACTTGCTGATAGTTTACACCAGCGATTTTATAATTCAAAATTAACAACATCCCCACTTATCTCTTCCCATTGAATATAATTGGAAACATTTTTTAGCAGTCAAGTGGGATATGTAACTGGATATTCTCCAGTAAAAAAAATGAAGTAAGGTACTAAGTTTCTTTGTCCAACTTCTGTGTCAATATTTCCCTGTAATATCAGCATTATGTTCTAAAACATTTTGTGTGGTTGCTTTCCAATTTAATTACTGAGATACAATGGCCAGATTTTCCACCTCAGGAGGTGTGCCAGGATTAGGAAGAGATTCCCTAATTAATTTACAACTTGGAGAAAGAGCCTGGAATGCTGGATCTGCCCCCGCTAACCATGACAACCTTATTTATTTTCTTGCTTTCTGTAGTTAACGTGTTTTATATGTGAGGTGTGTGTATTTTCTGACCCTCTGAGTGATTGTCCCAATTTTAAAAGTTCCAGCAGCAAACTTTTTTGAGTTTAAAAATAAAAGAGGTTATTTATTATCCCATACTTGCCACACTGGTTTAAAAATACGTGACATCTCACTCACTTGCCTCATGTACAGTATCACCCACATGATTGGATACAGATGAAGAAAAATACAACATGATTACAAAGTGTAATTGTCTCAGTCTCTTTTTCATGGCAGGCCTGTAGTTTCTTGGATGAGTTGATGCTTTTCACTGAAGTGAAGGTTTTGTCAGCAGAGGTTTCTCAGTAAGTTTGAGGCTTCTTGTAGTTGAATTTCCAAAAGGTTGGTTCTCAGGTAAACTTAAAGTTGGAACAGGATGGGGCAAACCCTTCTCCCACTTTCAAGATTTTGCTTAATTACCTTGGCTGTTTATCTGACTACAGCTGGTTCAATGGCTTTCTGATGGTGTCTCTTTCTATGCAGAGTTGATTCTTGCTATGTTAAAATCAGGCAACAAATATGGCAAGTCCAAATAAGGTAGGCGGTCAGGTCGATAAATATCCTGTGTTGTTATTTGTCACTTTGAAATTTACCCAGTCTGGGTTTGGATGAGGGACCATCATAATACAATGGGAGGTCAATGGGGACTCCTTCACATTCATCTAATAAACATTGAATTTCGATGTGTCTTTTGTCCATGGTGACCAGAAAGACAAGTTGGCTGGAATGCTATAGTCCTTTTTGTTGTCTTTGCATCCTTAACAAAAAAAGGATGTGTGAATTTAGCCGATGGCTGTGAACATCCATGTCTAATTGGGTATTTGCTTGAGTCTCAAGACTATTTGGAGCTGATACTACCAAAATCACATGATTGGCAACACCCATTTTAACCTGTGTTTTTGTTCAAAATTTTCAAGTATTGTCTGAAAGTTAATAATACACTGGAACATGACAATGTTCAGATCTCAGCCTTAATACTGGCCAGAACCTCAAAGTGGGTGCCATTTCCAAATTGGTTGGCCAGTGTGATTGATCAGAACAGGTTTAGCCCCTCTGACCCGATATCAGATACAACTGAGGGTGGAAAAAGTGGGAAGCTCTCATTGTGGGGTGCTCTAATCTCTCTTACACAAAATTCTTTGTGGTGGGTGGAGTTTCCACCACTAGCAGGCTATCAAAGCCCTGATGTAAATCCAGGTCTCAGTCTTGTTTCAACTGCTGTAACAGGAGAATACTGTAAAGGTCGGGAACTTTTGGAGACTGTTATCTGTCTGCTATTTTACAAGATCGAAGGAAAACAGTAAATAGTGAAGTAATGATCTTTAATTTTCAGTTGATTTTTATTTGTACATGAGAGCATTTTTATCTAAGCTGCTATTCTGTCCCATCAGTGATCATTGTGCTGAGTTCTGGTTAGGGCTAGGAATACAACTATCATAAAATATGCAATAAAGCAGGTGAAAATCATGCAAAAACCTGTTATGTTCATGTATGGAATTATGGATGCCTGAGCTGATGAATGATTCAACAAGTTCAGATAACATGAAAAGAAAGCAAAAAGCAGTTTTTGTTTTCAATATGACTGTGTAAATCTTAATGAGGTTAGTGCCATTTTTGTGTGTATATACAAAATATACTTTGTCATATTTTACATTGGTTCTTTTTAAGTTATTGAGTCATTTATTTGCCAGGAACTGATAGCCCACTGGACACTCAAAGCCAATGTGTTCTCTTGCATTCAATATTGCACTGAAATGTTAACAATTCTGAAACAATTCTGTCAAGCTTGTAGAGTAATAATGAACAGCTGATTGCCAGAAACTATATATTACATACAGAATAATAAATCCCACAAAATGTATTATAACCTAGGGATTCAAATAATATCACAGCATCTGAGCCTTGAGATGAGACAATTGGATAAACTCTATTTTCGCACTGCCAGTGGGACACCGCAGTCAAAACACATGTGGGTCCATGGTAAGCTTTGAATGCTGTACTCATGGTTCTCCTGCCCACATTTTCTTTGAACACACTTTCTAGTTGGAAGCGTAAGATTATTGTATGTAACTCTGCGTTTGAAATCACTGCTGTATCTCTGTTTATTCTAACATATGCGGTTGGGCAGTTTTATTCAGCTTTGGACCAGTACTTTGGGATGATACAAACAAGGAGCAGGAGTAGGCCATTCAGCCCCTCAAGCCTGCTCCACCATTTAATAAGATCATGGCTGATCCAATAGTAACCTGAAATTTGCATCCCACTTGTAGCCGATAACCTTGCTTGCCAAGAATCTATCCACTTCTGCCTTAAAAATATTCAAAGACTGTTCTTCCACCACCTTTTCAGGAAGAGAGTTCCAAAGGCTCATGACCCTCTGAGTAAAGAAAAATTCACCTCAACTCTGTTTTAAATGGCCGGCCCCTTATTTTTAAACTGTGACCCCTAGTTCTAGATTCTTCCACGAAAGGAAACATCCTCTTCACATGCACCCTGTCAAGACCCCTCAGGATCTTATATGTTTCAAGCAAGTCACCTCTTAATCTTCTAAACTCCAGCAAATGCAAGCCTAGTCTGTCTAACCTTTCCACATAAGACAACCCGCCCATTCCAGGTATTAGTCTGGTAAACCTTTTCGGAACTGCTTCCAACACTTTTACATCCTTCCTTAAATAAGGTGACCAATACTGTACACAGTACTCCGAATGTGGTTTCACTAGTGCCCTGTACAACTGAAACATAACCTCCCTACTTTTGTATTCAATTCCCCTCGCAATAAATGATGACACTCAATTAGCTTTCCTAATTACTTGCTGTACTTGCATACTAGCCTTTTGTGATTCATGCACTAGACCACCCAGGTCCTTCTGCATTTCAGAGCTCTGCAATCTCTCAACATTGAGATAATATGCTTCTCTTTTATTCTTCCTGCCAAAATGGACAATTTCACATTTTCCCACATTATACTCCATCTGCTAGATCTTTGCCCATTCACTTAACCTATCTTTATCTGTTTGTAGCTTCCTTATGTCCACCTTATTTTCCTATCTATCTTTGTGTCATCAGCAAATTTGGCAACCATCCCTTCAATCCCTTCATCCAAGTCATTTACATAAATTGTAAACAGTTGAGGTCTCAGTTCTGATCCCTCTGGCGCAACACTCATTACATCTTGCCAATTTGAAAAAGACCCATTTATGCCTATTCTCTGCTTCCTGTTAGCCAGCTAATCTTCTATCCATGCCAATATGTTACCCTCTATACCATTTTCTGCAATAGCCTCTGATGTGGCACTTCATCAAATGCCTTCTGGAAATCTAAATACAGTACATCTATTGGTTCCCCTTTATGTTACTTCCTCAAAGAATGCCAATAAATTGGTTAAACATGATTTCCCTTTCACAAAACCATGTTGACTCTGTCTGATGACTTTGAGCTTATCCAGGTGCCCTGCTGCAACCGCTTTAATAATAGCTTCTAACATTTTCCCTATGACAGATGTTAAGCTAACTGGCCTTTAGTTTCCCGCTTTCTGTCTCTCTCCCTTTTTGAATAATGGAATTACATTTGCTAACTTCCAATCTAATGGCACCTCCCACGAATCTAGGGAGTTTTGGAAAATTAAAGCCAATGCATCAACCATCTCACTAGCTACATCTTTTAAGACCCTATATCAATAGATAATATACATAATATGGTGGACATTGACCAGTGGACCCAAGTAATTGATGTGTGAAACAAAAATAAAAATACCTGGAAAAACTCAGCAGGTCTGGCAGCATCTGCAGAGAGGAACACAGTTAATGTTAAGATAAAAGCAAAAAACTGTGGATGCTGGAAATCCAAAACAAAAATAAAAATACCTGGAAAAACAGATGTGTGATATTGATTGCTATGAGGGATTACTGATCGTCATTAATCATTTAAAGTTTACTGAGTGGCAATCCACAATTGATTGTTAGAAAATGACACAGTCAATTATTTATTCATGGTTGTGGCTATTGTGGGCAAAGCCAGCATTTATTTTCCATTCTTAATTGTCCTTGAACCCAACAAAAGTATTGCAGAAGGTGTATCTGCCTCCTTGGTTGCCACATGCATCCAAGGAACATCCTCACTAGGAAGGAGAAAAATTAATGGGTGAGCCTCTTCAAACTGCTTTTGCTTATAGCTCTTGGCAGCTGATTACAAAGCAGCATTGTCAGATCTTTGGAAGAAAGATACTTAATCGTCCTGAAGAATGATGGATTGTATTTGTATGGGGGGGGGAGCAGAGGGAAGGGGCAGTAAGGATAGATCAGGAAGGGGCTGAAAAAATATTGAAAGGGACATTTAACATAAGCTCCATTGACCTGATATTCTGCCACACCACATAACTGTTTGGCTGATCAGCTTGAAATCTATTTAAGATTGAGCAAAATGCATACATAAAAACGTTTTCCAGTCACTGATATAAAGAAATTTTTTAAAGTTTGATTCTGTATGATCATCTCACACTTAAATTTAATGCATGCAAATCACTGTTTCAGCCTCTGATTTCATTGGGATCAAATGACCTAACGTCCTCCTGGTATTACAATAACTTGTTAACAAAATTGACGTCGTGTCTCCATGGCTGTAAACGAAGCCTTTGACTTTTCTCCAGCTAACTAGAATAAGACAAAACACTGCGCCTAATGCTGCTGTTAGGTTTCAGATCCGATTATCAAAATATTTATTCAAGGGCCTGGGAATTAAAAATAAATCTGCAGAAGTATATTTTCTGATTCGTCCTTCTCTCAATTCTTTCAAAGGTTATGGGCAGAATTTTCTGCCTATCGGGTGGGCGGGCCCGACCCAATCTCTGGCGGGTGGGGAGCCGATCCCTGCCGGATAAGTGGGCCCTGCCACCATTTTAAGTGGGCGGGCCAATTGAGGTCCGCCCAGCGTGACGCTGGCGATGCACTCCCTGTGCGGGCGGGGTTGATTCCCCAAATGTGAGAGTGCACTCTTTCACACATGCGCATGAAAGAGTGCACACTTCCCTGAGGCTAAGTGCTGCCTCAGGGAGATCGCTGAAAGTTGTACACACATTAAAAATAGAAAAATAAAAAAATCCTTAACATGTCCCCCTCATGTAACAATTTCACACGAGATGGGACATGATAATAAATTTCACTAAAACTTAAATTTTTTTAACCCTACATGAAACTTCATCCCACCGGTGGATGAGGTTTCATGTTTTTTCAGAAGCCCGCTGGGGCTCCTGGCCTGCCCACCAACCTTAATGTTGGACGGGTAGGTCCTTTAATTGTTTTAATTATCCTGATAATGGCCTCAGTTGGCCATTGACAGGTTGGCAGCCCCGCAGCTGATTTCGCTGTGCCCCTGCCTTCCTGAAGATTTAAATGGGGCGGGATGATGTTGGGGGCAACCCCTAATGTCATCCTGCGTCACTTTACATGTCGGCGAGCGTGCCCCACCCGCTGCTCGCCAACGGCAAAATTCAGCCCTATGTTTTAATTTGTTTCATGCATCTCCCTTGGGTTCTCAACTCTGGTTAGATGGTATTCTTGGAAGTTTCATCACATCATCTCCCGCCTCCAATCGCCCCAACCAATCAATCTTATTTTACTATCTCCAATATTTGTGTAACTAATAAATGAAGTGTTTAAACAAAATGAAAGGAAAAGACATTTTTAAATGCCCCTACAATTTTTTTCTGGGTTGCTTGCAGCAGTGTCCAAGAGTTAAATTTTAATTCCTGGGAAGTCCAGGATAATCCTGAAAGTTTGGTTACTTTGGTCCCAACCAAGCAATGCAGATAGACAAACTGCTCACAGGCCTGTACCAATGCTGTTGGCTGAACTAGGTTTGCTCTAACTCGAGTTCTCCTCTCCATCCTTTTGGTGCAACAGATGATTTTTGCCTAGGCCCTGCCACCTGACAGCAGATTTGAAATCAAGCATTTGCTCTATGGGAAACCATGGGCACAATCCATTACCTGTCACTCTGAGGCATATGTGGCACACTGTGCCAGTACACTGTCAGGCCAATTGCCTCTTTGTTTTAAACAGTGCAATGTAGGAGCTTAAATAATGTGCAATTGTTTAATTAAATTGTTTAAATATGTTATTTCATTATATTCAAAATGCAAGCCGAAAAAGCCATAAAAAATGACAGTTGATCTTATGTAAAACAGACTGTATAGTCTTTCTCCACAGTTTTTTCTCATTGATTGTTAACTACTGATGTGTCCGTCTTATATTGTATTCCTCACTTATGGGTCACTGACTTCTGCTTTTCTATCTGACTATAATGTGCCTAGTTGATACCAGATATTTAGATTTTCACAGTTTTAAAAGGCCAAACTATTTGGGCCAAGTGGATGGGAAAGTAGCAGGCAATTTCCTTAAATTTGAATTAAAGGAGACTATGGAACATTTAACATTGACATTTCCGTGCATGTCTTGCTAAGATGTTGCTTCTAATTCATTTATTTCCATGTTTCAAAATACTGTTCAGTGAAACTAGCTAACAAATTCGTTTCTCACTTTGCTCTTCGCTAATCATCTTTCTCTAATTGCAAATTAACTGATATTGAGCCAGGATTTTACCAAACCCTGAGAGTTAGGGTGGGAGATGATTGTTGGGGAAGGGAGGGTAGCAAGAGGGGGGCGCTGGTAAAATTGTAGGGAGTCAGGTCGGATTAGCTGTCAAACATGGTCCCACTGTCAGGGCATTTTACCGATGGCAGGATTGGATGTGGGTAGGCTGCCTGCCCTGTGAAGGTGGGCAGCCTATTTACACAATTAATACCTGAATTAAGGGCCATTTTACATTGGCATCAGCATTTTGCTGGTGGTGGAGTAACCTCCCCCCACCACCCACCCACCCACCCCCCACCCCCCCATCCCCAAACCATGTCAGAAGATGACCAGTTAAAATGTAGGATGTTGAGGTAGAGATAGGCAACATGCAAATTTAGTGCTGCCTCTCCATTTCAATGTTTGAAGCGCTGAGCCAAGTGGAACCTGCACTGTTGGCTGCTTCAGCAGGGAGCTCAGCGGTGTATGATAAAAGCATGTGGTGTAGTTAGTCTTCTATTCTTAAAGGCAGCCTGTCCCTCTTAAAGAGAAATTGCACTGAATTACAGAAGGCTGCTCTTGAACATTATTATGCCAATTATAAACAAGGAAAATGGAACCACCAGGCCAGAGAGAGGGCTCCAAATTCAGACATTTGGCACTTGAAGTCTTCAGGTTGGAGGTAAACAGGAGGAGAAAAATCAAGGTTCTGCAGAGAGTAGGCTGTCTTCAAGAAAAACCCTCAGAATGAAATGGGAGCAGGTGGCCAGACCAGTCAGTTCCCATCATATGGGCCCAAGACCTGACAGCAATGCTGCAAGATGTTGAATGACCTCACATAGGTGGCCAAGGTCAGTGAATGCATCATCATGTGACATCTACTCATCTTTCCACAACCTCTCACACTGCTAACTGTATCTATCACTCACCCATTAGAAGTCCTTGGCACTCAGGTCTACCTACTGCAAAGTTTGTGTATGAACAGAAATAAATAGCATAGTCTGGAGGGTCTCGCTGTAAGCAGATCTCTCAGAAAGGACAGAGTCTACTACTGCTTCTGGGGAAGTAAAATGCTGCAGACTTGACTGGGAGGAAGAATCCATCTAGTAACATTCAGATGAAGCCTGTAAACAAGCCTTTTTCACCACTTGCCTTTGCTTTTGGAGTTCTGCAGCCATTTTTCCACCTAAATCATTGCTTTGTGGGCAAAGTTTAGAGCTTAACTTGAAAAAAAAATCAGAAAGCTCAACAGCGCCACCATTGCAATCAAGCAGTCACCTATGATCAGCGAAGGCGGTGCCCTCTAACGCTGCTGTAACTCAGAGTTAAATTAACTCTAAAAGAGCTAGATTAAACATACAAAGATATCAAAAGCTCCAGATAGCATTAAAAGCCCCACACAAAGCTAAAAGATGACTACAAAATTTCCAATGCTCAGTTGGAAAGCAACAGGTCTCCTATCTGAATTTAGTTTATTCTGATAAAATGTCAAGCTGTGTACTCTGGACCTCAATATTTTTGAACCAGATAAACAAGCCATTAAAATTAAAATTGCTATAGGCAATAAAAGGCCTCCACAGACTGAACACATCCGGTCAGTCCAATGAGTATTTGACAAATCCAGAAAAAATATTGTCAACACTTGAATATCAATTGCAAATGAAGCTCAAGTTCAGAATGCACTGTCTGGAATTCAACCCTTTAGGCATCAAATAACAGAGGCTGTTGATCAATTCATAAGTAGAAACAGAGATAGGGTGCGTGATTGCAATTTTATGGCATAAAATCTAGCCAACAGAATAATTGTACTCTTGATGGCATCTACCTGAATGGAAGCATTCCAAAAAGACATCTCGTACCAACCTAAATGTTACACCATGGAAGCACAACTAGAAAGTAGATGCAAGTGTGAAGCCATACTAATGGGTAGGCAGTCTACAGGCTATCCATAATTCATCCACCCTTGGCATGATAGCCAATGCAGGCAAGC
Organism: Carcharodon carcharias; assembly: GCF_017639515.1. Taxonomy (NCBI): domain Eukaryota; kingdom Metazoa; phylum Chordata; class Chondrichthyes; order Lamniformes; family Lamnidae; genus Carcharodon; species Carcharodon carcharias. Next base: position 179,168,315 of record NC_054468.1, read on the forward strand.
CGAGTAAGCAATGCACCTAGAAATTGCCCAGCTTGCACAGAAAGCATGTGGCACCAGGGGTCATTTAAAGTGCTAACGCAGAAAGCAAAGGCCAGAACAAATGGGTGAACATCATGAGAGCTACAAATGAAGGCTAGGCAGGTTCAGCATTCTAACCAACCAGGATTGTGTACCAAACAGTCAAGACAAGATCCACAAAATGTCTAGCCAAGCTTTGTGGTCAGATAATGAGGATGACCACTTCAATACAAAAACTAAGCCAACATACAGCACGGTGAGCATCAAAGAATATATTGGCACAATGGTACCAACAGAAGCCTTTGCCACCATCCAGGTAATATTCCCACAGATGCAGGCTCAGCATAACATTTCTGCAAAACTGGGCACTGGAGTAGATGCAAACATCCTTATACTTCATACAATGAAATGTATGTATTCACAGAACTGGTAAGTGATGATTCAACCAACCCAACGGCAAACTCACTGCATACAGTGACTCAGAGATTCCATCCATGGGGTCCATTAAGTGGCACTACAAAGATTCAGTCTGGTCATTCCAGATATTTTGCATTGTGTATACCATGGTCCAATGATCACAGGCCTACAGGTATGCAAGAACCTGTCCTTGGTCACCATCCATGGTATGGTCCTGACAATGTTGAGGACCACAGGCCACAAGAAGCACCATCAGAAACCCTGCGAGAAGATCTTGTAACTCTGCAGATCACCAGCAAACAGGCTGAGCGGCATAATTTGATCCAAATACCCATTCTGAATGTGCACACATCAGCACACCGCAGAAACAAGTGCAGAAAAAACCTCCCCAATCATCACTCATCAATACTTCCAGGCATACATGATCTACTACTTGAAGATCAAAGGTGCCCATAACCGGCATGCAAGTAATGAACTACCCAACCTGAACAATGGACAGAAATTTCAAGTATGACACCCAACTAATGGCACATGGAATCCAGCAGAAATCGTCTGTATATGCCCAGAAACAAGACAGTATCAAGTAAGAACACCAAACAGCATGATAATTCTTGGGATGAGAGGATTGTCCTTTGAGGAGGACTTGAATAGACTGGGCATATATTCCCTGAAATTTGGAAGAATGAGGGGTGACCTCATTGAAACATATAATATTCTTAAGGGGCTTGTTGCCAGGAAGATGGTTTCCCTGACTGGAAACTCTGGACTGAGGTGGAGATGAGAAGCTATTTCTTTACAGGGCTGTGGATCTTGACTAGAAGGCTGGGGATGCTCAGTAATCTAAGGTATTCAAGATGGAGATTGATTTTTTTTTTTGGATACTAAGGAAATCAAGGAATATGAGACTGTACCTGAGCTGAGAGCACAGCATGTAGTCCAGTGGGCAAACCTGCTGCCAATCAGTCAGGTGGAGTGGAGCAGAGGAGGGTGGGGTTTTGAGCAGCCATGCAGCACGTTAAACTCTGGCCAGCATTCTCCGGGATGCATTAAAGGGCCTTCAGACTTAAACAGGAGAGGCTCTTGGAACACCCAAGCTAACTCGTGCATCACTCTCTTTCATCCTGCAAGAGGAGTACATCAGGAGCATGGAGCCTGGTGAATTAGCTGTATGCCTTGTGGCATACAGAGAGTGGAGACGAAGGAGAAGAGAGCAACGGAGGTGCCTGGCTGCACAGAGGGAGGCTCAGCACCTTCAGGAAGTAAGGGCAGCTAGGCCTCCCGCACACGTAGCTGAAGAGCCACAGAAAGCTGTTGCTTGTCGGCTTTTAGGTAGACCAAGGTCTATAGACCCCACCTTTCATTCCTGCAGATGACCAAGAACCAGTGTTGCCAAAGACTACACATGTCTAGGGAATTGGTTGGTCACATCTGCTAGCTACTGCAGGATTTGGTGTCATGGGGACTTGGAGCACATCCACTGCCCATGGCTGTGAAACTGACCATGACACTCAATTTTTACGCTAGTGGCTCCTTTCAGGGCTCCACAGGTTTCCTCTGTAGGATAACACAAGCCTCGACCACAAATGCATCCATGAGGTCACGGATGCCACCTTAATGAGGGCACAAAACTTTGTGCATTTTGCCCGTGACCAGGAAAGCCAAGATGCAAGAGTGATTTGATTTGCCCAGATCTTGGGTTTCCCACAGGTGCAGGGTGCCATCAGCTGCACTCAGGTGGCACACAGATCTCCATCGTAACAAGCGGTCAACGATGTCAACTGCAAGGGCTTCCATTTGCTGAAAGTGCAGCTGGTGTACAATCACCACAAACGCATCCTGCAGGTCTGCGCACAGTTCCCAGGGAGTATTCATGACTCCTACATTCTCAGTCATTCACAGATTCCTGATATCTTCCAGTGTTCATAGGGGCTGCAAGGATGGCTCCTCAGGGACAAGTGGCTGATGACACCCATGCGGCGGCCTCAGACTGCAGCAGAGCGAAGGTATAATGAGGCTCATGCTGCTACTCGCACTTTAGTGGAGCAAACCATCAGGATGCTGAAAATGAGGTTTCAGTGTCTGGATCAGTCTGGTGGAGCCCTGCAATACAGTCCACAGAGGGTGTCGCGCATCGTTGTCGCCTGCTGCACCCTCCACAACCTGGCGCTGCAACCGGGAGAAGAGCTGGCAGAAGAGAAGATGGAAGAGTTGGAGGCATCCTCCAATGAAGAGGATGTTGATGGGGATGAGGGTGAGGAGGTCCTCGAAGGCAACGAGGCCATCGCACTGGCCAGACAAGGTAGGCATGCTTGGGAGGCTTTCATACCTACTAGATTCGTGGAGGATGGTGACGACATGCAGTGAGGAGACACCATAAATTTCTAACATTGCATCTATGAACGTTAGACTTCTGTCAGGCTAATGGCAGCGCACATGCCCTCTGTGATAAGGCTCCTGTGAAACAGACGCAGCGGAGGCCCTAATAGTTGCTCAATTCTAGGAGGATGATAATGACACAAGTGAGAACAGCCCATAGATCTTCATGTAGCCTCTGTGAACGTCTAACTCCTGTCTGGCTGAGGGGAGCTCACTTGCACGCTGTGATCAGGGCTATATCATGGACTGATCCTTTGTCAGCCTTCAGCACCTGACCCCTTCAGGAGCACAGCATCACTGGTTACAGTTGCTGATGTGATGGGTACCAGCCCCACCTTTAAAGGTACTGAGAGCACAGGGAGAAAATAACGAAACTCTGACGCCTGCCCACGACGTTCTGGCAGCAATGACAAGCACCAAGGAGGTGCAGACATCAGTAATGTGTCCAGGAAGCATGAGACCAGACCATCACTTTGTTCTGAAGGCTGCACAAAGCAGAGGGAAGAGGCACTGGACCGAGACACCTGCCTTTATCTTGTGCAGAAAGGTTTCACTGCTGAGTGACAAAAATACTGCTCACCAGAACAAGGAGCGATAGGCAAGGTGACATTCTTGGGAGGTTATTTACAATAGTGAATATTATGTACAAGTGATTAACACCCTTGCACACCTGTGCAACATCTCCTTAACCTTCCTAACCCTGTCGCTACGTTTTGGTGTTCTATGGATATCCACAACGGAGGTGGAGACAGCCTGCTGACTGCTACGCCTTGTCTGTGATGACCTTGGTGGGCGTCCTCTGGAGGGCTGAGAACTGGACAGCCCCTCCCTGCTTTCAGGGTTCTGCTGTGTGGCAGTGTCACTCTCCTCAGCTTCTGGAACTGGAGTTGCTTGGGTCACAGGAAGAGGGGATTCAGATGGGCCAGAGACTCCTGGAGTCACCTGGGTGGATGGCCATGGAGCATGCACCTGCTGCTCATTCTTCTTATGGATCCCTGAGGGCCCCAGACTGACTCCTTAAGGAGAAAGAGTAGCTGGAGTGAGATCAAGCTGCCCCGTACCCTTTTCGCATACACACCGTTGGAGGCCAACTATGGCATCAGCAATGGAGTTTAGTCCACGAAGCAGTGCAGGAGCAATGTCCTGGTCCAAGGTCTGTATGGCAGCCACCATCCTACCAGTGTTGACCCCAGTGTGTTGGCGTGCCAGCACTATCACCTCAACCTCGGACAGATTCCTCCTTGCCTTGCAACCTGAGGAGTGCAGTGGACATCCCTTCCTGATGTTCCCGAGCTTGCTTTGCAGCTGCAGCAGCTGTAACATGACCAAGTCCAGAGGCTCGTTATCTGACTCAGACTCAGCTAATTTGTAGCCTTCAGCAGTTCTCCTGGTGCCATAATCCTGGGAATTCCCTGCCACCACCTGCTGTGGATCAGGCAGTGCGTTGTGCTCACCAGATTCTGATCCCGAGGCTGCTCTAAGACTAGGTCCCACCAAGGTGTGTGTGTATCTGCACTTTTGGAGGGTGTGGGTGAGCACTGTGATGGGTTTCCAATGAATGTGCCTTCAGATTCCTCTCCAGAGATTTCTTCAGGGCTTGATTGGAGGCCCTGGGTCGTAGTCTACATTGGCTCTTTCCCAGATGTGCCTGCAAAAGCAAGGAGAGGTAATTAGTGCATGGCAGTGGACTGTGAAACAGGACACATCACTCACAGCATGGTTGTCTGATGGATGTTGCAATGCTGGATCCTTATTTGGTAGAGCACTGCCAACCTCACCGTCAGCACAGGATTGGTCCAGATCCTCGCCGGCCAGCTGGATGGCTCTATTTTCAAAATCCATGAGGATCTTGATTTCAGTCATTCCTTCACCAGTCTGTGACCTCTCCCTCTTGTTGTGTGCCAGCTTGTCCTGCATGAATAAGATGGTGTGTGTGTGTAAGCAGGATGTCTTCCAGGCCAGATGATAAGTGTGCCTGGCATGTGTGAGTGGCAAGTGGTCCTATCGACAGGGTGAGGACAATGAAGGGGTGTATGATTGAGTGAATTGTCATGTCCCTTGAACTGGCAATGAGTGAGATCCCTGTGGATGTATGATGGGTTTGTGAGTGTGTGAGTTGATAGTGATGAGAAGAGTGACCTACCCTGGTGGAACTGAGATCATTTATCCTTTTTCAGCACTGGGTCTCTGTCTCTTTTGTAGGGCATTGGCACTGTCACCACCTCCCATGCTGGATTATGATGCTGCTCATCCTGCGGCCAGAGCATGGGTAGAGGATGTCACGCTGGGCCTCCTCTGCATCCAAAAGGCCCTCGAGGGACATGTCATTTAACCAGGGAGCTGCAGTCTTCTGGCCTTACGGGGTCATGTCTTTTTTGCAGCAGTCCTGGGTTGGAAGTACCAAGAGGTGTGCATATGGCGCCTGGTGTGATGAAGCGGCGATGTGATGGCATGGCAGCCAAATGAGATCCTGCCCACAATTGAAATGGCACGCTTCCTGGGAATACATAATTAATGAGGCGGGAATGGAACAATATGGTGTGAAAAGCTACCATTGCAGCCGATGGGTGAAATGTCCTTTCTTCTGCCTGCTACAGCACTTAGTGCAAATCTGGGAAGATTCCACCCAGGGTTCTTTTAATTTTGCTGTCATGTAAATAATTTGATTCTTTAAGGGTAAACCTTTAGTTTGAAAAAAGGAGGATGTTGTGATATGATGTGCATACATCTTTAAGGGAATATGTCTTAAACTGCTCAACAGGATGTGATATATTTATGCCACGATATGGTGGCAGTTGGCAAGCAGCAGGGTAGAGATCAGGTGTACTATACTTAGCCATCTAGTAAATCTATCTGCATATGGTGTTGTCTTCAAACCTACATTATTTTTTCACCAATCCTTGAGAATGATTGGTACATTTACCTTTGAAGAAGAAAAATGTAACATGGAGAAGTCTGTCTCCAAATGGGCGTAGGACATTGTGCAGAGCGTGCCCTCTCTTCAGCCTGTTCCATCTCCCTGTTGTCCTACCAATCCAGAGGCTTTGTACCTACAGCCCTCATACTTATCACAAACTTTGTGTGGGTAAATCACAAAATCCTCTGCCCTCTCTGTGAAGATGCAGCAACACTCCCTGCCAAATCCAGGAATTTACCATAAAACTCTTCCAAGTACTTCTATAGACTTAGCAATTGCAGAAATTATTCAAAGTGACCTTACCTGCAAAATGGGTTCCTATTCCCTTAAGTAATGCTCATGTTGGGTGCCTCTTGAGGTGAAGGCTTGTTCTTTGTTGAGTGATGAGAAAAGTCCTTGAATGAATCTGGATGATCCAAATTTGGAAGTTGTCACATTGGCCATTAAGGTTGAGTGGCCTCTTGATAGCATCATTTCATCTACTTCTGGATCTGGCAGTAAATGCTTGTCCTAGCATTCTTCTCAGCATGGGCACCGTGCAGGCCATGGGGGTGCAGCTCGCCACCGTTGGATGGCAGTCAGCTTTGAGATGACACTATGGTTCTGAACTTTGCACCCATTGATTCTGGGAAAACATTTTTCAGCGCAACAATAAATGTTTAATAATTTTTAAGCTTGTGGGTTACTAGATAACAATAACAGTATTGTATCAGAGCTGTAAAATTCAGCAAATCATTGTAAAACATGAATTGATTGAGTACACTGAGCATTTGCCAATTATTTTCGCTTGTGCACTTTTTCCAATATATTGCATTTTCATGTCATTAGGAGAAATTGAGTGATATATAATAATCTTCATTTCCCATAAGTCAGTGAAAATATGACAGCTTCACTAGTGAATTTTTAACTCAACTGAGTTAATGACATATGTCCATTCCTCCCCACTTGTGAATAAGAAATTAAGCCTGTAATGCTTTGTCATATGACTGCCTCACTCCAAACTGGCAGAGCTAAGGGGAACTAATTATCCACAATTACAAAAATATGATAGCAAAAGATTATTAAATCCCAGAAATAAATTTTCAGTTACATATTGAACTAGCTACAAATGTCTGAGCAAGTTTCCATTATGTTGTTTAAAATTAGAATCCACTGATTTCCTTTTTTATAACTTTAATTCTGGTATTATATTTTTCATTTATTCTACCTTTTATCCCTTTCTTGATCTTCCAATGCCATACACTGGGACCCTGCTCACCTTTACTGGTGTTTTTCTATAACTAATTCTTCACAGGTACAAAGTACACAAATGGAGCTTTTGCCTTTTAAGGGAAATTTACTGTTTTATGTCTTACCAATTTCTTACCACTTTTAGTCTGTCGTTTATCCATTCACAGCCTACCTTAGTTTACTGGTCAGGTCAATTCTTATCTCTTCAAAGTTTGCCTTACTTAAACTTGCTTGTTCCTCATAAACCTAATAACAAATGTAATCATTATGGTTATCATTCACAAGATACTCCCTTGCGATCAGTGTTAACTAATTCTGTTTTTAGATCTATTCATTGTGCTTACTAGTAGAGGGGTTCTGCATCTTCCAGTATACATGATAATTAACATCTATTATTACCGCATTACTTTTGCAACATCAGTCCCTCACTATGCCACTACTGTCAGGAGGTCTGTCAACAACACCTGGAGAGCCTTGCATTCGTTGTGGTTCCTTAATTCTATGCTTAGTGGCAATATCCTTATTAAAACTCCCTTTTATTATCAATATTGCTACTCCGGTCCCTTTCAAAATTTCCCTGTGCCTTCTAACAATCCTATAGTCTGGAATACTTTGCACCCAGCAATGTCGAGCTTGGAGCCACGTCTATATAATGGCTGCTAAATTAAACTTTTAAACCGAATGTGTGCATCTAGCTTACATGTTTTATTTCTTATGCTAAATGCATTTATCAACAGATTTCTTATTCAGTTAACTGTCTCAACCTTATCCATTAAAACTGATGGTTTTGATTTGCTCTGTGTATTTTTGAATACCAGTCTGTCCTTTCATGTTTTAGAACAAAGCTGATGTGGAAATTAATCTTATATTGCCACTTGTGAAATTTTGCTCTTCAACTTATTTCCTAATTGTGTAAATTCATCTTGCACAATGTAGCATCTTTCTTTGCCTACATTATTGATTTCCAATGGTAATTATTTGCTCTTTGCAAAATCTTTTCCAACGCTCTAAATTACCAGGAGATCTGTCACTATTGCTCTAGTCTGCAAAATATTGTGTCTGACCCTTTAACTAATCCATTTTCTATCAATATTACATTCTAACTGTTGCGATAATCTTCCCACCGCACCCCCCACAATCCTTCTGCCCACCGCCCCACCCCCCCTCCATGAGTTTGGTTTTAAGTGTCACTGATACGTATGTGATGACACTACCTAGAGTTATCACATTCGTGAGGGGAGGCTAGAGCTTCAAATCTGTTTGGGTTCATAGATTATTCTGTCTGTTCCTGCTATAACCTTCCATTTGTTCCTTTCCATGCATCTCAGTCACCCATCTTTCCCCCTCATCTCAAATTCTCACTTCAAAAACTGCTCTTTCTCTGTGATGTCCTGTTTTGGCTTCAGGTTGGAGATTTTCAGCTTGAGTAATGAGAGCGACACTTCCAATCAATGTATTTGTTCAAGTTAATACCTGATGCCTGAAGCTCCCTCATCTCACTGGCCCTTTCTCTACTAACAATTTTCAGTCTAATGAGTTTGATTTACTTTAAAGTTTATATTACTGGCATATAATGTAGGATAATATAATCACTCCAAATTCTTGCAAGTGTGTCCTTTTATGTACCTTCAAATCACCTTCAGTCAGACACCAGCTACACAATAGTTTATTTTTAATTCCATGTATAGTTCCATTATAGCAAATGCAGCATGGTGACATCATTGTCCCACCAGTCAAGGCAACACAGCAGCTAATACAGAAGAAACTTTTATTTATATAATGCTTAATCACATCTCTCAGAAATATCCCAAAGAACTTCTCTTACAATTTGCAGTTACATAGCACCTTTACCATGAAAAAAAATAGGATTCTCCATACAGAAACGAGGAAAACTGAATTGGAACCAAAGGACAGGCTAAAAAATCTTGGTCAGAGATGGGTTGAAATGCAAGTCTCAAAGAGTGAGAAAAATGGGGGAAATACAATAGGTATTCCAGGGAGCAGGATCAAAGTGGCTAAAAACATCATTACAACTGACAGCACAAAGGAAGGGGAGGAGCACAAGAGACCAGAATTAGAGGAAAAAATTTGGTTTGACAGTAATTATTAATGCTGGATAAAGTTACAAGAATAGAGAGAGATGAGGCCACGGATAGACTTAAAGTTGAGGAATTGAGGACTGAGAGGTATTGTTGGTTCATGAGGACAGGTGTGTTGGGTGACTAGGACTTTAAGCAGGTTAGGACATAGGCAGCAGAGCTTTGGATGAGCTGAAGCCAATGATGAGTGTAGGATTATGGTTTGGCTGGATGAGCATTGGAGTTATTGCATCTGGAGGTTACAAAGACTGTATAGGTTTCAGTGATAGATGGGTGGAGGCAATCTTTATGATGAGGATATGAAGCTCAGCTCATGGTTGAACAAAGTACCAAACTTTCAAACAGTATGGATTAACCTAAGGCAGTGTCTGGGCAGTGGAATAGAGTTAATGGCAAGGGTAGGGATTTTGTGGCAAGAGATAAAGAAAATGGCTTCTGTCTTCCCGATGTTTGACTGAGGAAAGTCGAGGCTTTTCCAAGAATAGATATGTTGGATAAGTCATTTGAAAATGTAGAAGCAGTGGAGAGGTCAAAAGAGGTGTGGGGAGAGGAATAGAGATTTGCTTGTCGTCAGCATATATGTGGACTCTGGTTGCATGTGTTCAGATCATGTTGCTAAGGTCGAGCAAATCACTTTGAATTGCATTATGTAGTCATTTTTTTATTCACTCATTGGACATGGGCATCTCTGGCAAGGCCAGCATTTATTTCCTATTCTGAATTGCCCTTGAGAAGGTGGTGATACTGCAGACTTTGTGGTGAAGGTACTTTCACAATGCAGCTAGGTAGGAAGTGTCAGGATTTTAACCCAGTGACAATGAAGGAATTGCAGTAATATGTTTGCAAGTCAAGATGGTGTGCGACATGGAGGGGAGTTTGGAGGTGGTGGTATTTGCATACTCTTTCTGTTTTGTCCTACTAGACGGTAGAGGTCACAGGTTTGAAAGGCACTATTAAAGAAAGGTTAGTGGGTTGCCGTGGTGCAAACATCATAGCCACGGTGTGCAGATGACGGAGGGAGTGAATGCTTAAGATGCTAATCAAGTGGGCTGCTTTGTCCTGGATGGTGCCAAGCTTTTTACTGTTATTGGAGCTGCACTCATGCAGGCAAATGTAAAGCATTCCATCACACTCCTGACTTGTGCCCTGTAAATGTTGCAAAGTCTTTGGGGAGTCAAAACGTGAGTTGCCCACCACAAATATCCAGTGTCTAACCTGCTCTTGTAGTACAATATTTATGTGATTGATCCAGTTAAGTTTCTGATCAATGGTGACACCTAGGCTATTTATGGTGGGGGATTTGGTGATAGTAATGCTGTTGAATTCAAGGGAAGATGGTTAGACTCTCCTGTTGGAGATGGCCGTTGCCTGGCACTTGTGTGGCATGAATGGTACTTGGCACTTATTAATCCAAGCCTGAATATTGTCCATGCTTTGTTGCATGCAGGAATGCACTACTTCATTACCTGGTGAGTTGTGAATGGTACTGAGCACTGTGCAGTCATCAATGAACACTCCCATTTCTGACCTTATAATGGAGAGAAGGTCATTGATGAAGGAACTGAAGATGACTGGTCCTAGGCCACTACCCTGAGGAACTCCTGCAGTGATTGTTTGGACTGAGCTGATTGACCTCAAACAACCATTGCCATCTTCCTTTGTGCTAGGTATAACTCGAGTCTTCCCCCTGATTTCTATCGACTTCAATTTTGCTAGGTCTCCTTGAAGCTAGACTTGGTCAAATGATGCATTGATGTCAAGAGTAGTCACTCTTACCTTACCTCTGGAATTCAGCTCCTTTGTTCATGTTTAGACCAAAACTGTAATGAGATCTGGAGCCAAGTGATACTGGCAGAACCCAAAGTAATTTTTGGTGAGCAGGTTTTTGGTGAGTAAGTGCCACTTGATAGCACTAACAATAACACCTTCCAAGACTTTGTTGATAACTGAGACTAAACTGATCAGTAATTGACCAGTTTGGAGCTGTCCTGTTTTTTATGGTTGTAAAATATCTGAGCAATTTTCTAATTGTCGGGTAGAACCAGTGTTGTGGCTTTACTGGAACAGCTTGGCATATCTTCAGTACCATAGCAGGGATATTGTTAGGACCCATAGCGTTTTCTGTATCTGGCTTCTATGATAGTGGGGACCTCAGGAGCAGGCCTAGTTGGATCATCAACTTGGAACTCCTAGCTGAAGATGGTTGCAGCCTTGTCTTCTGCACTGATATTCTGCACTCTGCAATCATTGAGATGGGAATACTCATACAGTCTCCTCCTCTGTTCTTTGTTTAATTGTCCACCACTATTCATGATTGTGAATATCAAGGATGATTGTGATAGGATAGCAGAGCTTTGATCTGATCCGTTGGTTGGGAGATCATTTAGCTCTGCCTATAGCATACTATTTCTGCTGTTTAGCATGCACGTATTCCTGAGTTGTACCTTCACCAGGTTAGTTCCTCATTTTTAGCTATGCCTTTGCTACTCCTAGCATGTTCCTTTACACTTATTGAACCAGCTTGGTCAGTAGTAGCGCTACTGAGCTATTCTTGGTGATGGACATTGAAGACCCCACCCAGAGTATATTCTGGGCAGAATTATCAGCTCGGCGAACGGGAGCGGGGCCCGCTCGTCGAGGTATAAAATGATGCGGAGTGATGTTGGCTGTGCGTCCCGACATCACTGCACATCATTTAAATTTCAGATAGTCAAAGACCTATTAAGGCCATTTAAGCAATCGCCTGAGCTGCCCATCCAACCTTAAAGTTGGCGGGCAGGCGAAGAGCTCAGGTGGCCTTTGCATTTTTCATGGAACCTCATCCACGGGTGCGATGATTTTAAGTTTTCACAAAACTTTTTATTAAAATTAATGCACATGTCCCAGCTCATGTGACAGTTCCACTTGAGGGGACGTGTCATAAAATTTTTTTCAACTCTTTATTAAACTGCTTAACCTTAAAACTCATCTCCTGTGGCACCCCTGTGCCTCAGTGAGATTTCTACGGTCTTTCGCATGTACTCCCGACGCAGGCAACATCTCCCCTCCCCCCGCCCCCCCACCCCCCCCAGCCCGCACAGGGACCGCACAGCGGGTAATTGGCCCGCCCATGTAAATTGGTAGGGCGGACCCAATCGGGGGCGCCCATCGGGCTGCGCCCGCTCTCGCACTTTCCGCCTGACAGGCAGAAAATCCTGCCCTCTGTGTCTTTGCTACCCTTAGGGCATCTTCCAAGTTGTGTTCAAATATTACAGTACTGATCCATCAGCTGAGGGACAGCATTAGGTGGTAATCAACAGGATATTTCCTTGTCCAGGCTTTATCTGCTGCCTTGAAATTTCATGGTGTTCAAAGTGAATGTTGAGGGCTCCTAGAGCCATTGTATCCCAACTGTGTATCATTGTGCTACCACTTCAGGCAGACCTGCAGGACATACTGACAGTCGGTCATGGTCATTGTCTGGGACCTTGGCTGAAAGGTATGATCCTTTGAGTATTACTGTGTCAGGTTTTCGCTTCTATTCTATGGGACAACTCTCCCAATTTTGACACTGGTCCTTCGAGGACCTTACAGGGTCAACTGCGCTAGGTGTGCCTTTGTCGTCTCTCTTGCCTACACTGATGCTGGGTGGTCCAGCCAGTTTTATTTTTATTGTCATTTGGCGTAGTTTTATACAACTGAATGAGTTGCTTAGTTCCAAATTTCAGATGGCAGTTAAGAGTCAGCCACATTGCTGTGGTCACATATTAGCCAGACAAGGTAAGGACAGCCGCTTTCTTTCACTGATGGACATGAGTGAACCAGATGGATTTTTATGACAGTTTCATGATCCCCATTGATGAAACAAGTTTTTAACCCAGATGTATTTAATTAACTGAAATTAAATTCAGCAGCTGCCATGATGGGATTTGAACTGATGTCTTTGAATCATTAATACAGTAACAACCACTGTTACCATACCCATACATACAAAAAGACATATTGCAAACAGCAAGATTCCAGGTTCGAGAAAAAAATAATTTAGATTGAAATTTGGCACGTTTTAGAGTTCTGTCAAAATATGTATATGAAGAATGGGATTGGAGACAACAATATTTCATTTGTTCCTTTGATTATCAAACACATCAGCACTCTTGTACAATGCTAAGGAGCAATAAATGGCGGGTTTTATCGTATGATGCAAGATTAGTTCTCATCACAGCACTCGGTTTCAATCTCACAGAAGATTCACAGCATAGTTTTTTATCTTATAACTTTAAAAACAGTGCATTTGTAGCTTCATGTGTGACCTATGCCAAATGTAACTAGCTGAAATTCTAATTTCATTCCATTCTCTATAGTAGTAAAACGCTGCCTCTTTCATGTCTGGGTTTTATTATTAAATTTGCATTTATTATTTTACTTGATTTTCAGTGTATTGACTGTAACATTAAGATTTGATTCCTATCATATGTCTTGGTTTTCTTCTAACTCAGATTGGACGTAAGGAACATATTGTTATGGGAATGCAGAAAATTCTTACACATTGTAAAAGAGTTTTTATTTTAACCAGGCATTTGAGTTGCCTACGTGCACTGCAGCCTGATCTTTTAACATGCATTGCTTTTATCACATAGTTCACTAGATCTCCTTGTGGCTCTGACTTTTGGAGCAGACAGCTGACAGTTAGCATAGCCCAAGGGCCATGATTGTTGCTGGACAAATAATAACTTGCTGTTCATGAATCAGGCCAAATATATTTATATTCTTAATATTAAGCAGTTTTTGAATTGTCCATGATGTAAATGACATTTCTCAAAGGGTCATGCCCATAAATTTGAATTATTAAATGTAACTTTAATCCTGATTTGCAAAATGTGATAGGAATTTGTTGACAAGCTATTGAAAAAGCAACTCATACATGCACATTAGTAGCTCCAAAACGCAGACAATAGCCAGGATTTTCTGCTTCAGTTTGTAACGGTTGTGTTTGGCGGTGTGAGCAGAAAATATCGTGAGATGGCCTTAGTCACGTTTTCTGGTGATGGAAACCCAGGACGTGAATATCCCCTCCCCACGTCGGTGGTAGGCAGCATTTCCTGCCATCCAACATCGGGAACTTAATTTTAATGCATTTGTATTTCATTATTGTGCCCACACACTGGAATTATCCCCCCATATCAAATTTAATTCCCACTTCGGCGTGACTTCAGAATGGCCTGATTTACAACCGCCTTTAAAAGGCATGCACTTGACGAGCTGAACTTTGTGGGGAACTTGGAGTCGAGTGCACACAGCCTTGCACAGCACTGATGAGGATTGCCCATAGGGCATCAAGGAAGAGGCAGCATGCATTCGGGGGGTGGGGGGGGCGGTGGGAGATGGACACAAGCAAGTCATTTTTTCCTGGCTGGTGGGACAAGGGCTCCAGTGCGGGTGGGGCCATGGTGGGGGGTGGGTGCAAGGCAGCACAGACTAATGCACAAGCACATGCCGGGTTATAGGGAGGCATTGAATTGGCCAAGCATTTGGAAAAGCTTGTCAAAAATGAGCATTCTTCTGCAGTGAGACTATTCACCAGTAGCTCCATTGACGCGCTTGATGTTGGGCATCTGAAGCATTTCTGCCCATTCAAATAGTGCAAAAGCATCAATGTGCCACCAAATACTCCAGAACTTTTCACCCCTCAGGCACAGACTGCAAATTAATGTGAGTTTTGGGGGGCTGCAGAACAATTGGGCAACTGGGCAAGTTATAGAATCCCCTTGTGAAAGGTGGGCATGGAGGTTCTCTGAGCCCCCTGTAATGTATTTATTTGGATTTGGACCAGTGACCCTTATGGTTCCAGCCAACAGCGCAGCCTGTGCAGTGCACGCTAGCTTAATGTCTGCGCCTGAGCTGAGAGCCCAGCATGCAGTCGAGTGGCCGAAGCTGCTGCCAATTGGTCAAGTGGAGTGGGGCGGAAGGGAGTGGGGTTTTGGACAGCCACGAAGCGCACTAAACACTGGCCATCCAAGGCTCTTAGAAGACGTATACTAATCTTTGCATCTCTCTCTTTGATACTGAAGGAGGAGAACATCAGAATCATGGAGCCTGATGATCTAGTTGTATGCCCCATGGCTTACAGGGAGCAGAGAAGGAGAAGATTATGACAGAGGCACCTGGCTCAGCACCACCCTCAAGTTGAAGGACAGCAGGGATGCAGTTAAAGATCCACAGCGAGGAGTCGCTTGTAGGCTCCTCACTAGACCCAGAGTCTATAGAGGGAGCTTGTCTTTCCTGCAGATAAGCAAAAACCATGTTGCCGAAGACTGCGCATGTCTACGGAACTGGTCACTCACATATGCCACCTTCTGCAGGATTTGCCGCCACGGAGACTTGGCAATGGCAATGAAAATGACCACAGTATTAAAAGTTTATGCCAGTGGCTCCTTCCGGGGCTCCACAGATGACCTGTGCAGAATCCTGCATGCCTCCACCCACACAAGTGCATCCAGGAAGTCACAGACGCTACCTTTGCAAAGGCACAGAACTTTGTGCATTTCGACCGGAATCAGGCAAGCCAGGAAGCAAAAGCACTGGGATTTGCAGGGATCTCAGGTTTTCCACAGGGGCAGGGTGCCATTGATTCCACTCACATGGCACTTGGATCTCCATGGCAACAAGCAGTCCAGTATGTGAATCATAAGGGCTGAATGTTCAGCTGGTCTGCGCACTCTTCACAGAGACCGTCCGCGACTCCTACATCCTTAGCAGATCTCAGATCCCTGATGTCTTCCAGGGTCCACAGAGTCTGTAGGGCTGGCTCTTCGGGGTCAAGGGCGATGCACAGAAGATGTGGCTAATGACGCCCATGTGGTGGCCTCAGACTGCAGCAGAGAGACGGTACATTGAGGCTCATGCCACAACCTGGACTTTGGTGGAGCAAATGATTGTCATCTTGAAAGTGAGGTTTTGGTGCCTTGACAGGTCTGGTGGAGCACTGTAGTACAGTCCCTAGATGGTGTCGCACATCATCGTAGCCTGCTGCATGCTGCACAATCTGACACTGCAACAGGGGCAAGACCTGGCTGAGGAGGAGATGGAAGAGCTGTTCATTGTCTCTGATGAGGAGGATGTCAAAGGGGATGAGGGTGATGAGATCCTGAAAGCCAAGGAAACCGGCGATGAGGCTATCGCGTTGACCAGATGAGGCAGGCACACTCAGGAGGCCTGATTAGCTGCAAGATTCATGGAGGATGATGCAGTGAGGGTACTGCTGACATCCACACATTGTATCTGTGAACGTCTGACACCTGTCTGGCTGAGGGCAGTTTGCTTGCATTCTAGAAACAAAGCCGTATCATTGAGATGCAGCGGTGATACTTTAACATCACCTGATCCTTTGGCAGCCTTCATCACCTGTCCCCTTCAGGACCACACCATCATTGGACATAGGTGCTGAAGAGATGGGGGACCAGCCACACTTCAAAGGTGCTGAGAGCACACAGAGAAAATCACAGAACTCTGTGACACCTGCCCACGACACTCTGGCAGCAATGACAAGTCACATCGGGGTGCAGGCAACACTGATGTGTTGAGTGACTGTGAAGCCCAACAATCACTTTGCCCTGAAGGTTACACACTGCACAGAGAAGAGGCCCTGGACTGAAAAACTTGCCTTCATCCTGTGCAGGAACTATTTCACATCTGAATGACAAGAACACTGTTCACCATAACAAGGAGCTAGAGACAAGGAAACACTCTTGGGAGTTTATTTACGGTCGTGAACAATATATACAAGTGATTAATACAAGTGTCCAGGCTGTGCAACTACATCATCTTAACGTTCCTAGCCCTGCTGCTACGTCTTGGTGCTCTCCCCACATCCACAACGGAAATGGAGGTAGCCTGCTGACTACTAAAGTCTGTGGTGACCTTAGTGGGTGTCCTGTGGAGGGCTGAGACCTGGAGGGCCCTGGCCTGCTTCTGGGGTCCTGGTGTGTAGCAGTGGCACCCTCCTTGGCCTGCAGACCTGGAGCTGGTCACAGGAAGAGGGGAATCGGATGGGCAATGAGTGTGCAATCTATAGACATGTGATGTGTTTGTGAGTGAGGTGAGAGTGATGAGAAGAATAATTTACCCTGGTAAAACAGAGGAGATCATTCATCCTTTTGTGGCACTAGGTGGCCATCCTCTTTTGGAGCACGTTGGCACTCACCACTGCTGCCACACCCTCCCATGCTGGATTGGTGAGCTCGACAGCTGGTCCTCACCCAAAGCTGGGGTAGACGAGTTTGCATCCAGCTTCCACCGGGTCCAGCAGGCGCCCCAGAGGGGCATCACTAAATTTGGGGGCTGCCAAAATCTTTGCTTTCGGGGCCATCTGGAGCAGTCCTGGCCTGTCGATGTGAAGTCGGCTGCGTTCTGGTGCGCTTTAGATATGACGCCCAGAGCTAGGAATTGTAGAGGTCATGGCATGGCGGGCAAATCTGAGTCTGCCCACCAGCGGTCCGGTATGTTTCCTATGCATGCATTATTAATGAGGATGCCCCAGGAAGCAGACAATACAGGACAAAAGCCCACCATTGCAGCTGGCAGGAAAAATGTCATTTTTCCTACCTTCCTACTGATTCTCGTCAAATTGTAGATATTGGGTATATCTTATATTAAAACTAGCACAGCATGAATAACTGGTAACAACAAAAAGTTCTGTTCTGTGAAATTAAAAACAAAGAGAAATGTGAATTCATGTTCTTTTAGTGCAGTTTCAGACTTTTCTTCCATTTGAGTACTCTGAGCCTTCCTGCAATGCTAGAATTTACTAACAAAACTTAGCCCTCAAGTAAAACAAAACATTCTTTGTTAAGAGTCGTTAAGGCCCCCCTGGGATCAGAAACCAATGGAGAGTCCTGTCCATCTGCTGGAGGTTACAGGTGACATTGAAGATCATAAGATCATTACTGGCCTCAGCCTTTGTACCATAGGGTTGTTTCAGCTACTTAGAGTTTATCCCTTTTTTAATTTCACCTTTGGACACTTGCCTGGACTTTCCTCTTTAAACCAGCATTCTAGTGGATGACCCCCGACTCAACCCAACTACCCCCTGACATCTTGACTAGCCACCCAACTAGCTTCCTGACCTGACCCAACTACTCCTCCTGACCACGCTACCCCCTGAACACCCGACTATCCCCCCAACCTGACCAGCTCCTGACCTGACTACCCCGCCTGACCCACCTGCCACCTCACCCACCTGCCACCTCAGCCACCCTACTCACTTACCCAATATCCACCCTGCCACCTTATCCATTCACTGACCCTCGTCCATTCACTAACTTTCGTCCACTCACTAACTCTCGTCCATTCACTAACCCTCTTCCGTTCACTCACATTCACATTGGACCTTTAAACTTACAATATGGCAGCTAGTGCTGTTTTAAAACAAAAGTGGGTATGGCCAGTCTGCACCCCACCCCTCCACGCTGTCTCTACAGTGCTGCAACAGTGCTCTCAGAGGGACACAGTGCTCTGAGGGACATTGTGCTCCCCATTTCTGCTAAAGTCGGGTTTGGAAGAACCGGCAAGAAATGCAGAGTGACAGTCCAATGGTGACAGGAGTCCTCAGAATATCTGGGCCAATACCTTAATGTTGATTTGGAGCATATATTAATTACATTACTGCAGTAGATGTAATTTATCTGGAATTTCAAAAGGCCTTTGATAAGGTGGCACGTAATAGACTAATGAATATAGTCAGAGAATGCAAAGTCAGGAGACAAGAGGCAGAATGGATTGCTAGCTGGTTTCAAGACAGAAAGCAGAGAGTGGGAGTAATTGTACTTATTCAAAGTGGCAAAAGATGAGAAATGGAGTTCCCCAAGGATCAGTGCTGGAACCACTGTTGTTTGCAATTTACATGAACGATTTTGATTTTGGAAACAAAAACACAATTTCTAAATTTGAGGTGCATTAAATTGGTGGGATAATCAATACCGAGGAGGATTGCAACAAATTACAGGAAGACAAACTTGCAGAATGGATAAATAATTGCAAATAAAGTTTAATGTAGATAAATATGAGCTACTACATTTTGGTAGGAAGAATAAGGAGGTCATTTATTACTTGCTAGATGCGAGCCTAGGTGGGGTAGAACAGTGTTACCCAATGGAATTTCAATGCTCACCAATCAGGTCACCATATTTGCCACATGATACAAAAAATTTGAACCGGCGATTGAGGGACAGAACTAAAGATGAACAATAGTGCACTATACTCTGCTAGCAGTTCTACCAAAGAATATTCTTAACAGCAGCAAATAGTCACTACCCAGCATCCAGTTGTGGTGTAGCAACTGAAATATTTCAACATGCTTTCACTTCCTTCAATGGGGGCCTTGGAGCCAGGTACCAATTTTTTAATGTTAAGCATTATTCCGCTTTTAGGATTTTCTACTGACTTTTTACATGGCCGTGGGTTGTGTCTGGAACTACGTCCTCAGTCAAGTGATCTGCTGCAGAATAATGTCCATCTGATTAGAATCACTCATCTGACGAAAAGCATCAGTTTCACCATGCACGGCAAGCATATTGTACAGCACAGGAGCAGAGGAACAAAGGGATCTTGGAGTGCAAATACACCAATCCCTAAAAGTTGCGCCACAGATTTGCAAGGCCATAAAAAAGCAAATCAAGCACTAGGCTTTACTTCTAGAGGGATAGAATTGAAAAGTAAGGACATTATACTATATCTGTATCAAAATCTTGATTAGTCCACACTTACAGTACTGTGTGCAGTTCTGGTTGCCATATTATAAAAAGGAAAATCTGGTACTGGGAGAGGGTGCAGTGAAGATTTACAAGGATGCCACCAGAAATGCATGGGTATACATATCAAGAAAGGATGAAGAGGTTCAGTCTCCTTTCTCCTGAAAAAAGAAGGCTGTTGGATGATCTTTTAGAGGTTTTAAAATTATGAAAAGTTTTGATAGAGTGAATACAGAGAGAATGTACTCTCTTGTGGGGAAGAACATAACTAGAGGCCATCAATATAAGATAATCACCAAGACGTTCAATATGGAATTCAAAAACTTCTTTACCCAAGGAGTGATGAGAATGTGGAACTTGCTACCACAGGGAGTAACTGAAGCGAAAAATATGGATTTATTTAATGGAATGCTAGACAAGCATATAAGGGAGAAATGAATACAAGGGCCCAGATTTTCACTCCTGGGTCAGGTGCACAGAAATAGGAGAATACCTGACTCTGCAAACCTGACCTTTAAAAATGGCCATCCGCAGTTCTGATATTTGTTCCAGGGAGAGACAAGCTGGATTGGAAGCCTTCCAAGCCTTCCAGCCCTCACCCCATGCAACTCCCCATACAATCCATGTGCCCCATCTGTGCCAACCAATGCTACCTCCTCCTCCAGTCAAGCATCATATTTGGGGTCTCCCTGTTGTGGTGAAAACCTGGGCCAAGTTTATGACAATAGATGTAGATGGGTAAAAATGGGAGGAGAATCGAGTTGAGCACATACACTGGTGTGGACTGCTTAAGCCAAAAGACCTGTTTCTGCATGTATATCCTATGTAATAATATGTAATTAATTATATCATTCAATCTGCGAATACAGATCATTTAGAGACTGATAGTTCCCTGGCTCATATACAATGGAAGTAGAGTGCACTGGAAGTGTGATCTGCTGGGACAGATGTGAAGCTGACTCAGATACTTTACATAGAGTGGTCATGTATGTGCCAGGCGTATTGCCATTGGCTGTGCCCCCGTTAGGGTGTGAACACTCAAAGGTACGCATAAATCATCTTAAAGGGACAATGATTTTGTGGCTAGCTGTTTTCCTTTTTTTTCCCTAGTGCCTGTGTGTGGTGGTGATTTTTTTCTTCTTCATGAAGTAGCTTATTACATCGAGTACAGTTGCCTGAAGAACTGACCCATCCTGTCTTGACAGAGGTCACAGTGAAATGCTGCTTCAGGAAGTGTTGGAAAGGAGCGGGAGATGCCATTTCCTCCTCGCAGCCAGTGGGCATTGTGCAAAGGGCATTTCTGTAATTTCCAGGACAAATTCAATGGCCTCACCAGGAGGGACAAGGCAGATGGTCAATGGTGGCTCTTTATTTTCTGTGCTAATAAGCTCCAGCATGATCTCTTAATTCACAACCATGCATTGTTCACTTCCTCCCCACCTTAACTGAGAAAAAGTAACGGAAGGGGTCATCAACAGTGCTATCATGCAGCATTTGCTTAGCAATAACCTGCTCATTGACGCCCAGTTTGGGTTCCACCAGAGCCACTCAGCTCCAGACCTCATTACAGCCTTGGTTCAAACATGGACAAAAGAGCTGAACTCCTGAGGTGAGGTGAAAGTAACTTCCCTTGGCATCAAGGTCACATTTGACCAAGTGTGGCATCAAGGAGACCTAGCAAAACTGAAGTCAATGGGAATTGTGGAAAACTCTCCACTGGTTGGAGTCATACCTAGCACAAAGGAAGATGGTTGTGGTTATTGGAGGTCAGTCATCTCAGCTGCAGGACATCACTGCAGAAGTTCATCAGGATAGTGTCCTCAGCCCAACCATCTTCAGCTGCTTCCTCAATGACCTTCCTAACATCATAAGATCACAAGTGTTCGCTAATGATTGCACAATGTTTAGCACCATTTGCAACTCCTCAGGTACTGAAGCAGTCCATGCCCAAATGCAGCAAAACCTAGACAATACCCTATTGGGCTGACAAGTGGCAGGTAACATTCACGCCATACAAGTGTCAGGCAATGACCATCTCCAACAAAAGAGAATCCAACCATCACCCCTTGATGTTCAATGGCATTACCATCACTGAATCCCCCACTGTCAACATCCAGAGGGTTGCCACTGACCCGAAACTGAACTGGACCAGCCATATAAATACTGTGACTACAAGAGCAGGTCAGAGGCTAGGAATCATGCGACTCCCCAAAGCCTGTCCACCATCTACAAGGCACAAGTCAGGAGTGTGATGGAATACTCTCCACTTGCCTGGATGGAGTGCAACTCCCACAGCACTCAAGAAGATTGACACCTTCCAGGACAAAGCAGCCCACATGATTGGCACCACACCCACAAACATTCAGTCCCTCCACCACTGACGCACAGTAGCAGTAGTGTGTGCTATCTACAGGATGCACTGCAGGAATTCACCAAGGCTCCTTCGACAGCACCTTCCAAACCCATGACTGCTACCAACTAGACGGACAAGGGCAGCAGATAGATGGGAACACGACCAACTGGAAGCTCCCCTCTAAGTCATTCACCATCCTGACTTGGAAATATATTGCCGTTCCTTCACTGTGGCTGGGTCAAAATCCTGGAATTCCCTTCCTAACAGCACTGTGGATGTATCTACACCACATGGACTGCCATGGTTCAAGATGGCAGCTCATCACCGCCTTCTCAAGGGAAACTAGGGGTGGGAAATAGATGCTGGCCTAGCCAGCGAAGCCCACATCCCATAAATGAATTTTAAGAAAGCATAATTGAGGGGAAGGAGGTGGAGACAATGCAGGTGGAGCAAGAAACACATGGTTGAATGGTGAGGTTGTCATCATCTGCAGCCAAGAATAAAAATCTCTGAGCCCATGTTTAAAATGAGGATACTTTTGGAGCACAAGAGATTATTGAAATCAATAGGTAGAATGATTAATAGCTTCTGACATACATGGCAAATATGAAGATTTCTACAGCTTGCATACACTGAGTGCTTATGGAACACTGAAGGAATGAAGGTAACCTTGTAATGGTTGGCCCCTACAGGACCATCTGCAGTGCAGAGGCTATTATGACAGTCTTTTCAGCTCCCATGAATGCTCAGACGGTTGCCATATAGATTTTAGACTGCAATGCCATCTTTTTATTGGGAAGGATTGCTGAGATTGGCCAAATTAAGCTAGAGATTGGTATAAGCTTTTGCAGTGACATCACTATGATGGCAGGAAGTCTGCTCACTCATGGCTTAGTGCACTTTCTAGGCTTGCAATATAGATCAGTTAGAGCTATAGATCAGTAATTTTGTTTCATTGCCTGATGGCAGCACACCCACAATTAACTTCCGTCTTCCCCTTTTCGATGACTTCACAAAAAACAAAATGTAGGCAAGAGCAAGCTGCTCTGCAACAGCAGAAGTTCAACAGCTAAAGTTGGGCCGTGCTCACAAGGACTGAGAGCTACCTAGATCCCGGGAGCCTCTCACAAGCATTCAGCTACCAGTCATCTTTTGAGGCTTGAGCCATTATGGTTCACCTGAGAGAAAACATCAGAACATATAGTCAAGCACAACATACACCTACTCAATGGAAGTGGAAGCACTGCATAGGCACAGAAACAATTTGTAAAGTTGGAAAATAAAAAATTATGGCACTATATTCTTTTCTATTAGCAGTTTCATTGATGAGCTAAGAATTGTGCAGAGAAGAGAAGTGATATTGCTGCAAAATAAATAGGGAGCTTGTAAATTTGGGGAATTCTCACATTGTTGAGGATGAGGAAAATGTTGGGAGGGCTACAAAGATGAGGGCCTCTTTGTTCATGAAAAAGCGTCCTGAATTAAAATTAGCAATATATTTTTAGCAGGTGTTCAATGATCTTACAGTGCTACCTGTTTTGCTTTCTCCACTTCCTTGAGTTTTGTCTTTCAGTTACTCTTCTGAGAGTTCCGACCGCAGGTCCTCGAACTGGGTGCTGATTCCCATGACAATTGTACAGAGATTGCAGCAGGCAGCAATCCTCTTGGAAGTTTCAGTTGGGTTGTACTGTGAGATGGGCCCTGACGTGTTGAGACACGAGAAGAAGTGGTTGAGCATGCCAGTGGTGTGCTCATCGATGGATCTGGTGAGGGCATCTGCATCATTGGGTGGAATTTTCCCAGATTTGCGCTAAGTAAAACATTTTGCTCTTCAGCTGCAATTGCGGGTTTTCATGCCGTATCCTTCCAAACTCACCACATTATTTATGCAACCCTGGAAAACACGCCATTTCCATGGTGAGCAGTCTCTCACCCTACTACTGCATCATGCCTGGCACCATTTTGAAGTCCAGCCGCAAGCACACATCTTAGTGCTTCCAGACCAGCACTGCTGCACAAAAGACATGGCTCTGAAAGTGAAGAAGACTGCAGCCCCGAGGTTCAGGGACACATCCCTCGAGGGCCTTTTGGATGCCTTGGAGACCCAACGTGATGTCCTCTACTGATGTTCTGGCTACCAGATGGGCAGCAACAGCACTAGCCCGGCTTGGGAGACAGAGGCAGCAGCGGTCAGCCCTTCAAATGCCACCCAGTGCCTTAAGAGGATGAATGATCTCCTCTGTTCCACCAGGGTAAGTCACTCTTCTCATTACTTTCAACTCACATACTCACAAACCCATTATACATCCACAGTGATGTCATTCGCTGCCAGTTCAAGGGACAACACCATTCAGTCTCTCACACACACTGTCATTGTCCTCATCCCATCCATCGGACCACTCACCACCCACACAAGCCAGGTACAACTATCATCTAGCCTGGCAGGCACCCTGCTTACACTTTCTCCATCTCTATTCATGCAGGACAAGCTGGCACGAAACAAAAGGGAGAAGTCGCAGACTGGTGGCAGAATGTCCGAAATCACAGTCCTCATGGACTTTGAAAACAAAGCCATCCAGCTTGCCGGTGAGGATCTGGACCAGTCCTGTGCTAACAGTGATGTCAGCAGTGCTCTACCAAGTGAGTGTCCAACATCAGGCAACCATGCTGTGGGTAATGTGTCCTGTTCACAAACCACTGCCATGCACTAATTAGCTCCCTTTACTTCTGCAGGCACATCTGGGAAACAGCAGATGGAGTCCATGACCCATGGCCTCCAATCAAGCCCCGATGAAACCTCTGAAGAGGAATCTGAAGGCACCCCACTTGAAGTCCCATCACAGTGCTCACCCACACCTCCATCAGCGCAGAGACACAGACCTCAGTGGGACCAAGCATTAGAATCCACAACAGGCGGCGACAGGCACCTCCCTGGTGTCTAGCACTCTGGGGACTGCTGGAGGCCAGAAATTTGCTGAGTCCGAGTCAGACGATGAGCTTCTGGACTCAGTCATGTCACAGTTGCTGGAGCTGCAAAGACAAGCTCGGGAATATCAGGAAGGGATGTCCGCTGCACTCCTCAGATTGCAAGGCATGATGGAGGAGTCCGTCTGCCTTCATTCTGAGGTGATAGCACCAGCATGCCAATGCCCTGAGGTCAACACTGGTAGAATGGCAGTCGCCATGCAGACCTTGGTCCAGGACTTCGCTACAGCATTGTTGCATGGGCTCAACTCGCTCTTGCTATTGTTAGCCTCCAACAGTGTGTACGTGAGAGGGGCGCGGGCAGCTCAATCTCACTCCAGCCACCCCTGCTCCTCAAGGAGTCAACCTGGGCCCCCGGACACCCATGGGGAGGAGGATCAGCAGGTGCACACTCCAGGCCCACGCTTCCAGGTGACCCTGAGAATGTCCGGCGCATCCGACTCCCTTCTTCCTGTGACCTCAGCAGCTCCAGCTCCACAGGCTGAGGAGGATGCTGCTCCCACACAGCAGAACCCCAAAAGCAGGCCAGGGCCCTCCAAGTCTCGGGCCTTTAGACGACAGCTGCCAAGGTCATCACAGATCAGGGCATCGCAGCCAGCAGGCTGCCTCCACCGCTGTGGATGTCTGGGGAGCATCAAGACGTAGCAGGAGGGTTAGGAAAGTTCAGGAGAATTAGTTGCATGGCCTGGGCATGGAAGATGTGGTTGTACAGTCTGGGCACAGGTGTTAATCACTTGTACATACTGTTCACTATTGTCAATAAACTCCCAAGAGCGTCTCCCTGCCTATGGCTTCTTGTTCTGATGAGCAGTGTTCTTGTTGTTCAGATGTGAAACCTTTCTGCACAAGATAAAGGAAGGTGTCTCAGTCCAGGACCTCCTCCCTGTGCTTTGTGCAGCCTTCAAACCAAAGTGATGGTCTGGCCTCTCACTCCCTCCAAACATTACTGATGCCTGCACCTCGGTGGTGCTTGTCATTGCTGCCAGAATGTAGTGGGCAGATGTCACGTTCTCATTCTTCTAAACTCCGGTGAGTACAGGCCCAACCTACTCAACCTCTCCTCATAAGAAAATCCCGCCATACCCAGGATCAACCTAGTAAATCTTCTCTGGCCTGCCTCCAATGCTAGTATATCTTTCCTTAGCTAAGGAGACCAAACTGTTCACAGTATTTTAGGTGTGGTCTAACTAGTGCCTTGTATAGTTTTAGCAAGACTTCCCTATTTTTAGGGAAGTTTTGGTCATTTTTGGTCAGCATGGCTTCATGAAGGGGGAAATCATGCCTGACAAATTTATTAGAATTCTTTGAGGCGGTAACTAGCAGGATAGACAAAGGGGAACCCTTTTGGATTTCCAAAAGGCATTCAATAAGGTACCACACATGAGGCTACTCAATAAGACAAGAGCCCATGGTGTTGGGGGTAGTATATTAGCATGGATAGAGGATTGGCTAACTAATAAAAGACAGAATTGGGATAAGAGGGGCACTTTCAGGATGACAACTTGTAACGAGTGGATGCCACAGGGATCAGTGCTGGGGCCACAATTATTTACAATATATATTAAAGACTTAGATGAGGGAAGTGAATGTACTATCACCAAGTTTGCGGATGACACAAAAATAGGTGGGAATGTAAGTGGTCAGGATGTGCAGGGTTATGGGGAAAAGGCAGGAGATTGGCACTAAGTTAAAATGTTCAGATATCCAGTGCAGACACGAAGGGCTAAATGGCCTCTTTCTACATCGTAACAATTGTGTGATTCTGGTGCTGAGATTACTGATTTTTACTGGGGTTTGAAAATTTTGAACTGATTTTTCTTTCTACTGCACCTATGGTTTTAAGACAGTTAAGACTGTGCATTAGAAATCGAGCCTATTCCTGATCTATTTCTCCCAGTGGTCCAGACAAAATATTCTTGCACTGCTAATAAGAGAATGATGCAATTCCAAGAGGTCCCCATAGCTAAAAAGTGTCCCTGCACCAGAAACACAATGTCAGATTCTTAGAGCCAGCAGAGCAAAGATATTTCATCCCATCCATGCACCTTGAATTCAAAGTTCAGCCCTTGAGAGTTTCATAACAAAGTCTGGACAGGCAGTGCTGTACTGTTGGAGGTAATGTCTTTCGTGTGCTTCCCTCATAATTAGCTAAATTCTTGTCAGGTAAGATAGAAAACTGAGTCTACAATCTGAGGTGGACATAAAAGATTTCATGATACTATTTCAAAGAAGAGCAGGGGAGTTCTCTTGGTGTGCTGGTCAACTTTTTTTACTCAATCAGCATCATTATATATTGCTGCTTGTGGGACCTCGCTCTGCGCAAATTGACTGTTGTGTTTCCTACATTCTGGACTATACTTCAGAAGACTCACTCTTCTCTTAGGCAGTACCTCAGGATCAAGGATGAGTTGCTTCCACCTGATTTCAATGAGTTCTGAGATAGCTGATTAAGTCCAATGCATGAGATGCAGACTTTGCTACATGTGGGCACGTGATGCTTGAAGGGTGCTGTAGATGGATTGTTTGGAGGTTTGTGCATTCCCCCTTTGACACCTCAACTTCACCTCTGCATCTTCCCAGTGTACCTCAATGTGTTTGGTGCCTTCCCAGATAAACTTTCACCGTTTTGGTTGGTCACAAGCCAGGGAGTTGACTCCATTAGTCAACAGGGATATTTGATCTCTTCAGAGATGCTTTGCCAACATCCCTAAAGTGTTTCTGCTGTCCTCCTGGGTGTCTCCTGCTGCAACAAAGCTTGAAGTAGAGCAGTTGCTTCAGAAGTCTGATGTCAGGCATATGAACTACATGTTCCACCACCTGCCACCCCTCCCCCAACAGTGGAGCTAGTTTTGAGTGATTACAGCCTTGATGCTGAGCAAGTTGGCTTGGGAGAGGATGTTGCTGTTGGACTGCCTTTCTTGTCATTGAATTTGGAAGATCTTGTGAAGGTACCACTGGTAATACTTCTCCAGCGCTTTAAGGTGCCTGTTGTAGGTTTTCATAGTTTCTGAAGCATATAGTAGCACTATATTAGCTGCTGTCCAATAAAACATGTTTGTCTCAGATTTGAGATCCAGGTCCTCAAATACTCTTTTCCTCATGGCTGTTAAGTGTTTTGGGAGATCTTGATGTTGTGGAAGGAACTAAATAAATGCAAGCTTCTCTTTTAAAGTCTCTGCACTTACCAGTCCCAGCACTTCATTAATGCTTGTTATCTGTCTCTTTAAACACTAACTGGCCAGGGAAGATATTGGACAATGGCCACCCACTTCTTTTAAAAAAATGACGTTTTGGGAAAGGTTCAGAGAATAGCAACCAGAATGATTCAAAATCCTTTACTTTTGTGTGTGAAAAGCAACACAAAGAACTGATATTCTTCTCATTAGGGAAGAAGCGTTTAGAGGGAAACATGATCTGACTTTTCAAAATGCTAACCTGAATGAAGAAAATAGATGTACGGAGGCTATTTAACCTAGACTGAGTGCACAACTAGACAAGTGTAAATTCAACAAGCATGAGGAAAGCCTTGTGACTACAAGGATTGCTTCTCCTCAGAATATTTTTTTTTAAGGAACAGGCTCTTAACCAAGGCAGTTAATCCTGTGTTAATTAACCTCTTAGAGAAGAGCTGGACGGTGTTAAAGAATGTAATTTAGATTAAAATGATATGTACATGTTGAGGTAATCAAATAATATGTAGAACATGATCAAGGCCACTGGTTCGTGATTTATCCATGGGAAATTGGGCAGCATATAATCCATGAAACTCCAGTTTAAAAATCCCAGAATCCCATGTCATGGAACCTGATTTATTCAACCTTTATGTACAAAAAGCTTAATAATAAGTGGATAGAATCACAGAATGCAATTAAGAAAAATTGATAAAAATCACTAAACTGCACATAATAAAGACAGTATACTGGAGTGTTATCCTATATTATGGTTCAGGTCTCTGGAGTGGACCTGTACCCATGACCTTTCAACCAAATAAACAAGATTGCTAATACAGAAGCAAGGCTGACACAACAGGTAAAATACAGTTTAAACAAAGGCTGTAAATCAATAATGATGTATTTCACATGTTTGGATATCTCAATTATCTGTATGTTTCAGCTAGATTATACTTGGCAACAACCTACAATCACATGAAGCATTTCACATTATTTTGTGTTGAGTGGCCACATGGGTAGCGTGACTAATGATAGGGAATGCTGTAGTTACACAGAACACAATTACATGTTACAATCCCTTTATTAAAAAGAAGTGTTATGCTTAACAGCACATCAATTTACAACCCCAAAAATACACAAATGAATCTTTAATCATGAGTGAAAATAATCTACAGGGAGTTCTATTACAAACCTGTAATAGGTTGGGAACAAAGTTACTCTAAGCATCCTGATATTTATTTGGAAGCCTTTTCAATAATAATTTATTGGTTAAGAAGGAACCCAGTTTATGCAAGTCTGACAGTTATGGATCATCAGTCTAAGATTACTAATCAATGCTAATGTTGGGGCAGATTTGAGCTGTGAAATTATGCTTATCAAGAATTGAATTGTGATAGCACAAGCTTATTCCATAAGGATCCTCACAAGGCATTGGAGCAGATTTTAAATTGGACCACCCAACTTGAATGGCATTAGTCCAAGGATAGCATCACCCAGTTTATGTTGGTGCCACCATCCTCAGAGGGATCTTTGCAATCCCACAGCATCGACCTAGTTTAGCCAATGGGTACTTTTAGTATGCAAATCAGTTTCCTCTGAGTACAGAGAACCCAATTGCAATTTTGACAGGCAGCTGCGTATGTGCTTACCTTGCTTACCTGAACAGTATAGCAGAAGGGGCATAAAAATATGATCTTAAACTTATTTTTGCAGAGCCAAGAGACAGAAATACTCATTAAGAAAAAAAGTGCATCTCATTCACTACTTAATTTTTACTTGAGGTAATCACACTCAACTCCTAACAGGTGGAGTTAATAGCACAGGTTTTACAGTGGTAATGATAGTGAAGGCAGTCTTTGCCGTCATTATTCTTTTGGAACTGACAGAAATTTCTTGATTCTGCACATGCACAGTTAAATACAGAAATGCAGAGGCTGCCGTCAGTAATTCTATGCTTCTCCACAGGGTGTCCTATTGAAGTTCCCCCAGACTGCAATCAATTGAATTGACAAGAACTTGCCCTTTTACACTAATAGTCTTATTGTGAAAGTCCTTGAAAATGATACACATTTTAATGAGGTGTAGCAAGTGTTTTTTAATGCTGTATGAGGCTGAAACACCTCTCTGCCCCTGAAAAAAATTAATTTTATTTGTGGAATGTCAAATTTCTCCATTAGAGTAAAATATGCATATTTAAAACGTTATCATATTTCCTACCTTAATCACATGTGGTTTAAAAAATTAAAGGATCATTCGTGTCTTGCATTTCCTGGTTTGCTGTCTGTGAGAATAGTTCAATATGATTGACTGCTTACCCTGTATGATTGCATCACTATTGCTGAATGCTGGGCAATATCTTCGACTTAGCACTAGATTCAAACTGATATCAGGGAAGGGAGAATCCACATTACAGTTCAACAGAGCTTTCCTGGCAGCTTTCTTTGAGATCAGCCATGAATGTTGGAACTTCTTCGCTAACAACAAAATTTGGGCAAATATCAGCACCAGAAAACTTGTTTAGTTGAACATTGTCAAGAGATTACCATCAAGCCAGGACTTCACCTGCCAGCTCCTGTTTTAATTTAATGGTTGAGCAAATGACACGGTCTTTCTTCAAAAATATTAATCAGTGTTTGATAATGTCATCAGGCCTCAAATTGCTTTTCTTAATTGAAATCTGACTGGACAATCTGCTATGGCTCTCTGGGTAGGTAAACCCATTAGAAGAGAATTTAAGATAAGTTTTTATTTTCCTTAACTGGGGCCAGGAGGGGCAGGGACTGCCCACATTACTGCAAGCCATCAGCCTCGTTCTGCTCACATCTTCCAGATGGGAATTTGAACAGCAGCATGTTAATGAGGCTCAACGGTTAAAATTGTCTTGGCCTCATTTTGCTGTGGGTAGGCGGAAAATTACCTGAAACTAACAGTTTCCCACTGGAAACCTGCTGGCAGTTAAAATCCTTCTCCCCCGTAGTATTGTAAAACCTTGGCATAATTTGTGGTAATTTGTGTTCTCCTGTTCTCGGTACGTGTCCCAGAATTCAGTTAGTCTTATAAATTACTCTACCATCGTATCTAAGAATGCATTGAAAGTGGCAATGCACACTATCACTGAGTTTTCTTTCTAAATTGCACTGTGTCATTCAATTATGTCTCAGATTTTTTAGTTTATCTGAAACATTTTGCACTAATCTGTTAAATTTTATTTGTTGTGTGTTTGCTCAATTGTACAACTAACCTATATTGTTTCTTGCGTTCTTTGTCCCTACTTGTTCTTCCTTTTTTCCATGTTGGTAGTGTTACAATTTTTTTCAATACCAAGCCCATTTATGGTTTGTGTAGGTTTATTCTAATAGGGTCTCAGTACTGATCAACTACAAGTGGGAACTCTATTAAACACCTCACCCATCCATTCCCTTCAGCTTGATGTTACACTTCTGAGGAATACGTTCCCTTTGCTGCATATTATTTTCCCCCAGTTTCTTATTCAGTACCATGGATTTTTTTCCTCGATTCCCAGAGCTTTAATTCAATTCATGTCTTTCATTCTGAACTTTGTTGAAAGCTTTGTGAAACTTTACCAACCATTTTATCTGTAACATCATCAGAATAATCAAAGTGCAGTGTCAGGCTCTTTCTAAAGGCATGCTGATTCTTGCTTATTACATTATTGTTATATGGGTGCTCCTAAACTTCCTTTTAGAATAACTCCGTTATTTTATCCATTAGTGATGATAGGTTGATGGGTCATCAGTTGCTTTGGCTTATTTTGTTGCCATTTTTAGCCATAAGCTCTCTACTTTTGCCTCTTTCCAGTTTAAACCTCATACATACTCAAGCTAGTGCATTTTCTTCTTGCTCTCCTTCTGCATTCTAGGATATACACAAATAGTTCTAGGATATTTGTTAGTTTTAAGAACCCCTAATTCATCAGTAACTTCAGTCACAAAATTCCCTAAGATACGGGTTGTGCCACAGAAACTGGTCAACACTTGGCATTATTCCCTTTAATGCCTCCTTGTAGAATATTCACATAGCTTCTTAACTAAATTATCTTCCTAAAGTCATTGAACCAAATATCACCTTTTTACACATTGCATATTAAAAGCAGTGTTTAAGCTAGAATGGGTTGAAGGTTGGGTGGGGGGGGGAGGAGGAGAGGTGTGCATAAATGTGCATATATAGGTCTAGTGATCCAGCAGTGGATATGTCAGTGAATGGATGTGTTTCAGTCTTTTGACTCCTTAGTGAAGAAGAGGTACACTGTTCCTTTTGTGCAAGCCCAGGATGTACTGAGTCTATAAGTCAAATTCTTCCAGCTGGTTCTTTTTCCTGAAGGCAAGACCACATTTTGAGTAATGAGCCTGATGGCCACAACAGCATGACTGCAGGACTGATCTGAGATCACTCTCCAATTAGAGATGGGGAGCAGGTTGAGAAGATGGGAGGGAAATTCAGCATGTGTGATTGCAGAGCCAGCAGCCTACACTGTCTGCAGTGAGAGAGCTGCTGATGTGAATGCAACACAAGAGGGCCTGACAAAATGGAGGCGCAAAATGGCTGGAGGCACTGGCAGCCTTTTAGTCACCATCAACCCTATTCATTACTGCAGTCTTCAGGTGAGAATAATGAAATTGCAAGCCTCTGCCTCTGGATGAGCTCAAGTTTGCCTACATTCACCTTTAATGGGCAGGCTGCAGTTTATTATCATGGTGCTTTG
The DNA here is from genome assembly GCF_017639515.1 of Carcharodon carcharias. Lineage (NCBI taxonomy): Eukaryota > Metazoa > Chordata > Chondrichthyes > Lamniformes > Lamnidae > Carcharodon > Carcharodon carcharias. The sequence continues at coordinate 179,201,327 of NC_054468.1, forward strand.
ATCTCCCACAGTCGAGTCACCTCTTATGATTTGGTGAACTGCAGAGAGAGTAGGGATCCTGTGCGCCACTGCTAAAATGTCATTGCCCATGGAAAATGCTGTTAATTGCCTCCTAACCAACCTTAATTGCTGACAGCACACTGAACCCACCCCAGGGAAAGTGGCCAGTGGGAACGCATGTCTAACAAATTTGATTGAATTTTTCAAGTAAGTGACTAGTTGTATAGATAAGAGCAGTGCAGTTGATGTAGTCTACATAGACTTCAGTAAGGCATTTGACAAAGTCCCACATGAGAGAATGGTCAAGAAGATAAGAGTCCATGGGATACAGGGCAATTTGGCAAATTGTATTCAAAATTGGCTTAGTGGCAGGAGGCAGAGGGTGATGCTCAAAGGTTGTTTTTGTGATTGGAAGCTTGTGATGAGTGGTGTACCGCAGGGATTGGTGCTGGGATCCTTACTGTTTGCAGTGTACATTAATGATTTAAACGTGAATATAGGAGGTATGATCAGTAAGTTCACAGACGACACAAATATTGGTGGTGTCATAAATAGTAAGGACGAAAGCTTTAGATTACAGGACAGTATAGATGGGCTGGTAATATGGGCAGAGCAGCAGCAAATAGAACTTAGTCCTGAGAAGCGTAAGGTGATGTATTTTGGGAGGACTAACACGACAAGGGAATACACAATGAATGGTAGGACCCTAGGAAGTACAGAGGATCAGAGGGACCATGGTGTATACGTCCATAGACACCTGAAGGTAGCAGCACAGCTAGATAAGATGGTTAAGAAATCATATGGGATACTTGCCTTTATTAGCCACAGCATAGAATATAAAGCAGGGAGGTTATTTTGGAGCTGTATAAAACACTAGTTAGGCCACAGTTGGAATACTGTGTGCAGTCCTGGTCGCCACACTATAGGAAGGATGTGATTGCGCTGGAGAGGGTGCAGAGGTGATTTACCAGGATGTTACCTGGGCTGGAGCATTTCAGCAATGAAGAGAGACTGGAAAGGCTAGAGTTGTTTTCCTTAAAGCAGAGAAGTTGAGGGGGGACCTGATAGAAGTATACAAAATTGAGGGGCATAGATAGGAAGAAACTTTTCCCCTTAGTGGAGGTGACAATAACCAAGGGGCATAGATTTAAGGTAAGGGGCAGGAGGTTTGGAGGGGATTTGAGGAAAAATGTTTTCACCCAGAGGGTGGTTGGAATTTGGAACACTGCCTGAGGGGGTGGTAGAGGCAGGAACCCTCACAACATTTAAGAAGTATTTAGATGAGCACTTGAAATGCCATAGCATACAGGGCAACAGGCCAAGTGCTGGAAAATGGGATTCGAATAGGTAGGTGCTTGATGGCCAGCACAGACTCAATGGGTTGAAGGGCCTGTTTCTGTGCTGTATAACTCTGACTCTATGGGCAGAATCTTCTGTTCGGCGAGTGGGGGGTGGTGGGGGGGGGGGTGGGGCCTGCCCACCGATATGTAAAATGATGCGGGGTGACGTCCTGCGTGCATCCCGACATCACCCCACATCATTTTGATTTTCAGTTCAGCGGGCATGCAGCCGAGTCGGCTGCACGCCTGCCGAACTGTCAAAGGCCTATTAAGGTCATTAAAAAAGTAATTAACATGATTAATGGACCAGCCCGTCCAACCTTAAGGTTGGCAGGCAGGCCGGGAGCCAAGGCAGGCTTTTGAAAAAACATGAAACCTCATCCACAGGCAGGATGAGGTTTCATGAGGGTATTAAAATGTTAATAAAATGTTTAAATAAAAGAAATTGATGTGTCCCAGCTCATGTGACAGTGGCACATGAATGGACCTGTCAGTAATTTTTTTTACCCTTCTTTATTGAACCTTTCAAACCTCAGCCGATCTCCCTGAGGCAGCACTTTGCTCCAGGGAGATCAGCGCGCTCTTTTGCATGCATGCGCGAGAGAGCGCACTCTCGGCTCATGGGATCTCCCCCCCTGCCTGCACAGGGAGCGCATAGCGCTTCCTGGCGGACATCACACTGGGCAGGCCTTAATTGGCCGCCCACGTAGAATAGCAGCATGCCCCCAACTGGGGGCGCTGATCGGGAACCCACCTACTCACGCCCGCTCCCGCAAAAAACCCCCCCGACGGGGTGAAGATGCTGCCCTATGACATCGGCAAACCGGCCCAGCACATTTTCCTCTATTTAACCAGATATGGCAGGCCCAAGGTGGAAGTGAGAGTGGGCTGAGTTCAGAGATGACAGTTTAAAAGGTCCGCTTCCATTCCCATAAATCCTTGGCCCAGTGCTCCTGATGCAACCAGTGACTCGTATATACACGAATCTTCTGACCACTTTAATCATCCCTCAGCCTGCCCCCCATTTACCCCCACCGTACCCCCTCCACCCCCACCTCACCACACTCCCTCAACCCTGCCGTTCCCCCCCTCACTCCTGCCGCCCCCCCCACCCATCCCCACTGCAACCCCTCCACACCCTCTCAACCCTTCAACCATTCACTCCCTCATTCCCATCGCACATTTTCTACTTTATGAACAAACCCCACAAGCCCCGTTACAACAATTGTAAGTCATTGAATAGCTCATAAAGTTCCATGAGTAAAGAAACAGATATTTCAAACAAGCTATGTAGAAAACGTCAAGCACTCGCAAAATGTTTAGGTAGGTGGATTGCAGCGAAGACCATAAACCTCCCTAAGTAAATAAACAGACTTCAGAACTGCTATCACAACAGATGTCTAGACTGAACATATAAATGCAATGGGAAAAGATGGTTATCATTCTAGGCTATCAGCTCAATATTGTAAAATATAAAGTACCTCTATATCCATTAGATGAAATTTTTTTAACTCATTTGAAAATTGTTCCATACTTGCAATGTTGATCTTTTACTTGACAGCTTGCCAGTTCGCAGAAGTAACAATCTTACAAACAATCTTTCATCCTCAAAGCAGGTAGCAGGGAGTAGGCAAATCTCTGGCAGGGTCCACCTGTCTCGGAGGAAAGTGCCCGCGAAGGTGGGATCTTCATTGCTGGGGGCCATGGTGAGCTGGAGTCAGACCAGCCAACTCGGGAAGAAGTCTGGAAGCAGCCACAGGGGCTGTGAGGTGCCAAGAGGCCTGAAGGGGGTGGATGGAAGGGCAGCACTTGACATGGGGCGTGAGGGGCCTGAGGGGCTGGTGGAAGGGCAGAGATTGACAAAGGGGGAGTGAGGGGGGTGGGGGAGTGTAACTTAGCATAGGGGACATGAGAGGAACCTTTTGAGCTTACTTTATTAAATGTCCCCTCATGCAGACTGAGGTTCACAATTCCTCTAAGGGGCCATGCACCACAATTCTAAAAACGTGGTCTGACTCCGTGAAAATTACATACAAATAGAAGATTTCTATCTCCGCAATGGAACTGGCCAGGTCGGGAGTGCTGGATGCGGGTTTCTGACAGGAACCCGCCCACAGTCTTTGAAAGCACTCCTGAAAATTGTACATCCCAGGAATCGGGACTCACCCGCCTTTTTGTCTCTCCACTTGATGAAAATCCAAGCTATTGAGGCAGTTACATCTTCCAATCATAGATTGTCGTAACTAATGTTAATGAATATGGATACAGCACATGCTAAAGCATTTAATAATGATCTGTAAAGGAGTTAAAACCATTTTACTCGCCTTTTAAACTGTTCCTGCCTCCAATTCATGGTTCAGAATTCCATGTAGCTCGTGTAAAAACAGACAGCTGCTAAAGTATGGGCGCCACCATGAAAATTAAAATAACCTACCTAGTGCAGGCTCTAAATGAGCCCACAACGCTATCACTCACCCCTTAATAAGATTGGGCAGATACTGGACCCCACTCCCTCCCTGCCTTCATGAAAATGGCCAGAGGGTGGAAATGGAAGCCAGAATTCCCGCGGTCATAAAAATCTGGCTCAATGTTTCAGATAACCTTTCATCAGACTAGCAATTGAGGTTGGATGAAGTCATCCCCAACCTATTTTCCCCAATGTACCTGCTGCAACCCTGCCCAACTTGCAAGAGAATGGTGAAGGAAAATCTAGCATGGGTTGCCTCTGCTTTAGGCACAATAAACACAAATTTCATTGCTATTCAGCACTCTTATAATTAGTTGGACAGTCAGGGAAGATGGTGGCATAGTGGTAATGTCACTGGACCAGGCTAATGGGGACATAATTTAAATTCCATGGTGGGATTTGAACCTAAGTTAATAAATCTGGAATATAAAGCTAGTCTCTGTAATGGTGACCATGGGAAGAATTTTCCCATCAGCGAGTAGGGGCGGGGCCTGCTCGCCAACACGTAAAGTGACACACAGTAACTTCGGGTGGGCATCTCGATGTCACCACGTCATTTAGATTCTCAGTTTGGCGGGCGCACAGCCAAGTCAGCTGTGCACCCACCGAACTGTCAATGGCCTATTAAGGCCGTTTAAAACCTAATTAATTCAATTTAATGAGCTGCCCGTCCAACCTTAAGATTGAAGAACCCAGGTGGCCTTCCCGTTTTTCACGAAACCTCATCCATGGGCGGGATAAGGTTTCATGAAATGTTTTAAAATCTAATAAAAATTTATACATTTATTCTTTGACTTTGATAGTGTCACATGAGGAGATATGACTTCCAGCTTCCTTATTTGCATCTTGAACTGGTAGATTTAATTTATTTCTCATGGTGCTCTGATTTCCAATACTGCGTGTAACCTCATGAGCTGCAGCACCAGTAAAATTTGATTTACACTGGAAAATTACTGTTTCAGTTACTCGTGAGCCTTAATTGGCCTCCGACATTTCCGGGTGGGTTGCCATCACTGCACTGAAGCCACTTCTGGGAGCCGAGGTGGCAACACTTTGGGGAACTGGCATGATCTCTTCCTCTGTGATTTTCCAAGAACCCCACCTCCAAATGAGCCTTTGAATCCCTGGGAAAATTCCTCCCCTGAGAAGACCAAATGGGTTGTCTTTGGCCCACATCACAAACTTCATTCCCTTGCCACAGATTCCATCTTACTCCCTGCCACTGTCTCCGGCTGAACCACACCCTTTGAAATTTTGGTGATATATTTGGTCCTGAAACAAGCTTCCAATTCCTTATCTCCTCCATCGCATAGACTGCCTACCTCCACAACATTTTCAGTTTCTGCTTCCACATCAGTTTATCTTGTGCTCAGACCCTCACTGATTCTTCTGTTAAGTTCAAACTTGATTACTCCGATGCTTTCGTGGATCCTCTTCCACCCTTCATAAATTGGCACTCTCCCAAAACTCTGCTGTGTTTATTATCCTAATATTTGCTGACCTACATTAGCACCCAGTCCACCAAATCTAGAATTTTTAAATTCTCTCCCTCATGTCCAATTTCCCCCATGACCTCATCTCCTTCCATCTCTGTAGACTTATTCAGGCATACAACCTTGTAAGAACATTGCATTCTTCCAATACTGACTTCTTGTGTTTCCCCAGTCCCATCACCTCACCATTGATAGTTTGACTTCAGACATGTAGGCCTGAAGCTCAGCAATTTCCAGCAAAACAATACCATACAAAACAAGATGGAGGCAGAGATTATGTTCAAAAAAATGTTAAAGTCACTGTTGAGTCCAGAAGGCTGTAGAGCACAAGCCAAAAAATTAGGTGCTGTTCCTTGAGCTTCATTGGAACACTGTAGCAGGTCATGGACAGAAAGTTTAGAGTGGGAAAAAGGTGGAAAATTAAAATGACAAGTAACAGGAAGCTTAGAGTCATGCCTGTGTACTGAACAGATGTGTTCTGCAAAGAAGTCACCCTGTTTGTGTTTGGTCTCCCCAATATCGAGGAGACCTTATTATGAGCAGCAAGTACAGTATACTGTACAAATAAATTGCTGTTTTACTTGGAAAGTGTATTTGGGGCCTCAGATGTTGAGAAGAGAGGACATAAAAGAACAGGTGTTGAATCTCTGCACTTGCATCGAAAGGTACTGTGGGCACAGGAGGTGGTGCTGGGGTGACTGAGGAGTGGACCTGAGTGTCGCAGAATGGTCCTTTTGGAATGCTGAAGGAGGAGGACAGGGGAAGATGTATTTAGTGCTGATATCAGACTGGAGGTGACAGAATTGATGCAGGATGTTCTGTTGAATATAACGGTTGGTGGGGTGGAAGTTGAGAATGAAAGGAACCCTGCCATGGTTCTGGGAAGGGGCGAGAGCAGAAGTGTGTGAGACAGATTGGATATGGTAGAGGACCCTGTCATCCGTGCTGGGAGGGAGCCTTGGTTGAGGAAAAAGGAAGACTTACCAAAAACACGAGTATGGAAGTTTGCATCATCTGAACAGATGCATCGAAAATGGAGGAACTAGAAGAATGCAATAGCCCTTACAAGATATGGGTTAGGAAGTGTAGTCAAAGTAGCTGTGGGAGTCCGTGGGCTTTCCTTCCATCATTAAGTCAGAAGTGGGGATGTTCGCTCATGATTGCACAATGTTCAGCACCATACTGAAGCAGTCTATGTCCAAATGCAGCAAGACCTGGACAATATCCAGGCTTGGGCTAACAAGTGGCAAGTAACATTCGCACCACACAAGTGTCAGGCAATGACCAATTCCAACAAGAGAGAATCCAACCATCACCCCTTGACACTCAATGACATTACCATCATTGAATACCCCACTATCAACATCCTCGGGGTTACCATTGACCAGAAACTGAACTGGACTAGCCATATAAATACTGTGGCTGCAAGAACAGGTCAGAGGCTAGGAATCGTGCAACAAGTAACTCACCTCCTGACTCCTTAAAGCCTGTCCACCATCTACAAGGCACAAGTCAGGAGTGTGATGGAATACTCCCCACTTACCTGGATGAGTGCAACTCCAACAACACTCAGGAAGCTTGACACCGTCCAGGACAAAGCAGCCCATCTGACTGGCACCGCATCCACAAACATTCACTTCCACCACCACCGACGCACAGTAGCAGCAATGTGTAACACCTAAAAGATGCACTGCAGGAATTCACCAAGGCTCCTTCAACAGCACCTTCCAAACCCACTACTGCTACCATCTAGAAGGGCAAGGGCAGCAGGTGCATGGGAACACCACCACCTGGAAGCTCTCCTCCAAGTCACTCACCATCCTGACTTGCAAATATATCGTTGTTCCTTCACTGTAGCTGGGTCAAAATTTTGGAACTCCCTTCCTAACAGTACTGTGGATGTGCCTATGCCACATGAGCTACCTTCTTGAACCGCTGCAGTCCACCACCACCCACTCAAGGACAACTAGGGATGGGCAATAAATGCTGGCCCAGCCATCCCGTGAATGAATAAAATGTATATATATATATATATTAGTTGGCAGCTTATCTCCAAAGATGGAGACAGGTTTAGGAAGGGAAAGGAATAGTCAGAGGTGGACCAGGGGAAGGTGGGAGAAGGGTGGAAATTGGAAACAAAGATCAATGAAATTTTCCAATCCATTGTGAGAGTAGGAAGTGACAGCACTGGTGGCTTGAGTAGAACTGGAATAAGGAATGTTCTGCACATACCACAAGAACCCTCCCTAAACTATTCTATCTATTCCGTCTCTTTCCTCTGAGATGCATCTAACAACTTACTGCCTTAATAATGCTTACCTCTCTAGCAAAGCTTTTAGTCACCTATCTTAATGGGCAGAAATTAATGGCCTCTCCCATTTTGAGCTTGGTGGTGGGGTCCATTTAATCAATCTGTAAGGTAGTGGGTGCTCCCTTCCTGTCCACCTCCCCCATCCTCCCCCACCATTTAAATCCATGGCAGGAAGGCCCTTCCTACACCGCTGCCAATTGAGGCCCTTACGTGGGCAATAATGCCCATTTAAGGGCCTCATCCCACCACTGCTAATATGAAGCTAGCTGTGGGTGGGGGGCTCGCCATTTGGAAAGCATGACAAACAAACATGTGCAGCATTGCTTGCAGGCTCCTGATGGGGGTATCTTGTTCAGAGGCTTTCAGTGCCTAATCAAGAGACCCGGCATTGGGAAGCGGGGCCGACCCTCCTCTCCCTGTGAGCTCCATTCCAGCCATTACTCATCTGTAGCCAAGGATACAGTGATGATCCTGTCTCAGGTTGGTGTAATATCAGCAGCAGCCACTGCCACCCTGATGGCACTGTCATTCAATAGAACCACTGGCTCTGGCCATCAGCTTTCTGTGGGAGGGGACTCTTGTTCCCTGGGAAGACCTGTTGCTGTCCAGTTAAGAGCATGAATGGCACAATTCAGCAGGCCTTTCCGAAAAGAGATGATGCAGGGCCCCATATTCCCACCTTCGGCCCATGTTCCTTAATACTTATGGAAAGCACAAATATAACAATTCCAGATTTAAAATTTAAAATGCACCTATCATCCGTGCCATTTTTGAAGTTCCAAACTTCTCCCAACTTTTGTAGAAGTTTTTCCTAATTTCCTAATCCTGAAAGGTCTGGCTCTAATTTTTTGACTATGCCCTCCAATCCCAGACTCCTCAATCAGCAGAAATAGTTTCCTTAAACTCGGATGATTCCCTAAAACCCTGGTGACACAACAATCAACATTACTAGAGTATAATGTTCCCATCATTTTTACCTAATTTGAATGTTAGAGTGGGCATATTCCAAGTCTTCCCTATGATTTCTAGTTGAAAATCATGCAGTTAAGCAGCTCGCCCGGCTGACTTCTCAGTCCCATCTGCTCAGGGTTATCCTAAGGAGTTATCATAACTCTAGAAGAAAAATCTGCCCATACTTTCCAAATAACTATCATTACATTGAAAAAAAACCCTTCCTGTCAGGCAAAGAATGACAGCTGTAAATATGGGCTTGATTTGGCTGAGTTAACATGGTATCATTGTAGTCTGCTGCAATTTTCATGATAATAGTGCTTGTGAGCATTTTCAAACATGTAATCTCTAAAATTATTGATCATTTTTGTTAATTGGCTTTACTGATCTATTTCCAAATTGCAGTGGTCTAATGAATAGAAAGCAAACTAAGAAAATGGTACATATTTAGGATACCATCTCACAAATGTGCTTTTCAGATGTGCCTAGCAACACCCTAGTGATAAAATGATACAATGCATCTTTAGTGGCACACACAAAGCTCCACTTAATCCTGAACATATTACCAATCTAATGCCATGTAATAATGTTATTTCTTGGTTTAGGTATCCTCCTACTATGCAATATTCTCTGTATAGTAAAATGGCTTGCAAAAATTATCCAGATCTCACCAACCAATGCCAATCCTGAGGTAACTGCTACAAGCTGAATAAGAGTGCCATGCCATATCTTGCCTTCCATTTTTATCCTTTCCTGGTCTCTGCGTAACTTATTTTCTTTTACTTAATTGCTTTCTCTCTTGCCATATGGAGAATCACAAAATACATCTGTCTGTATTACATTACATTAAGGACCAGTATGTGTATCTCTCTAATATTTAGTGATTTAATCATTTTTAAATGTCAGAGTTATACAATAATTTGGGGACGTTCTGCAAATGGCAACAAAATGGCTGAAATATTGGTCAGAAGTGCACACTGTGTAGAAAACAGCCACTCATTGTGATTTTCCCCGGAGCAGCCAATTAATGGTGAGAGGGCTGGCTTGTCATCCAATTAAGTGGCAGGTATGCTCTTAAAGCTGGAGGGCCAGTCAGAGGCCTTCCAGCTTGAAAGCAGAAGAGGTCTGCATTGGTGGGTAAGCAAGGGAGAAGGTGCATCAAAATGGAGGTGTCCTCTCTCCAATCTTTTTAAATTTAAATTAAAAATAGGCTTTTGCATCTTGCCATCATTATGGGGACATTATGGGGGGTGGGTGCCCCACTTGAGGACAGCCTGCAGCTCGTATCGGCTACACAAGGCATGTGGGCAGGTGGCCCCGCCACAACTGTCATATCCTGCCTCTGAAAAAATGTACCGGGGCAGAATGGACCTGGAAAACTGGCATGCAAGCTGGTGGTGCAATTTCTATTCCAGGACTTCAACTGTGATCTCAGACATACTGGGCTGAATTTTCCCCCCCATCAGGAGGAGGTTGATGGGCGGGTGCATACGGGCGCGCTTTCGATCAGTGCCCCCGATCGGAGGCGCAGCACCATTTTACGTGGGTGGACCAATTAAGGCCCGCCCAGCGTGACGTCCACAGGGAAGCATTATGCACTCCCTGTGCGGGCAGGGGGGGATTCCTAAAATTGAGAGTGCGCCCTTTCGCGCACGCGCACAAAACAACACACTCATCTTCCTGAGGCTAAGCGCAGCCTCAGGGAGATCGGCTCTAAATGTGAAAAAGCTCAAAACAGAAAAATAAAATTTCCCTAACATGTTCCTTCATGTGACAATGTCACATGAGTTGGGACATGTTCATAATTTCCAAAAAAAACTTTATCAATATTTTTAAAACCCTACATGTAACCTCATCCCACGCGTGGATGAGGTTTCGTGTGTTTTCTAGTTCGCGCCAGGGTTCCAACCTTAAGGTTGGATGGGCAGGTCCACTAATTACTTTAACTGTTCTGTCAATGGCCTCAATTGGCCACGGACAGGTTGGCGAGCGCGCAACTGATTTTGCTGCGCCCCCACCTACCTGAAAATTTAAATGGGGCACGGTGACGTTGGGAGTTCCGCCCAACACCACCGCGTGTCATTTTACGTGTTGGCGAGCAGGCCCCGCCCCCACTCGCTAACAGTATAAATCAAGCCCATTGAGTGAGAATAGTCTATCCTCAATAAAAAGCCACAAGATTTTGCAGCTAACTTACAAGTGTATACAGTGTCCTCGGTATTGGAAGAATGACTTGGAGCATTTTTCAGTAAATGAATATGGACATTAAATCAGAAGAATAAATGGAACAGATTTTAGAAGCAGAGTTGAAGGATTAATCAAAAAATTCTTAAATTTTTAAAAGCGGGAAGGATGAAGTAAGGGAGGGAATTCCAAAGTACAGGTTCAAGATGACTGAAAAAACAATGATAGAGCAAAGCTAATGGAGAATGAGGAGCATACTAATGCTAGAGGAGAAAAGAGACATAAGGCCAAAGTTAGTTACTGAGATGGATAGGGTTAAGGTTGTGGAAGCATTTGAAGATGAGGGTAATGAATTAGTGGGGGTGTGCAAGAGTCAATGGGCAGGATTTTCCAACCTGCTGTGGCGGATTTCCCCCATGGTGGATGTGGCGAGCCATCCAGAAGTCCATTGACTTCAGCGGGACTGGAAGATCCCACCAGTGACCAGGACTGGAAAATCCAGCCTGATGAAATTCCTATACAAATTTTTGTATTAAAGAATGTTTAATCTTAGAAAAAGTGAAGAGGGTGGGGAAAAGCTATGATTCCAGGGGCTCTGCCCTGTAACATTAAACTAGTTACTGCTCATATCTCTGAAATAATCTGCAAGCCACCTCAACTAAAAGCCAATAACATAAAGAGGGATGTGGCAGATCTTGCTGTGAATAGTGAATGAAAAACAGCAGTTCTGATGTAAAGTCATCAATCTGGAATGTTAATTCAGTTTGCTGCAGATGCTGCCTGACTTGATGAGTATTTCTAGCATTTTCTGTTTTTATTTCAGATTTCCAGCATCTGTGGTATTTTGCTTTTGTAAAAGGTGGTAGTTGCATGTTACACTTAGATTTGGCCATGGATTTTTAATGGGGTTTTGCGCAGCAAGTTGCTGTTAATGGGACGTCTTTAAAGTGTGGTGCCCTCTGCAGGGGACCTGGCACCTCCTTAACCAATTAGATTGAGGAATTCTTCATGAGTGGTGCAGGGTCTGAACCAGAAACTGTCAGAATAGTGAATTCAATGCCAAATTAGCTATCAAACATGAAATGAAGGTAAAGTGAGATTTGGATTAAGAAAGATAGACAAAGGAAACAAAGAAAACGTAAAACAAGTTACAACTATCATACTGTTCAAAGTGTGCTTACACTGAAATGATTTGACTGAGAATTTTCATCGAATCACAGAATGAAGTAGCACAGAAGGAGGTTATTTAGTTGATCTTTTGGTGAGTTAAGCCCACTAAAAAAAAAAATACAAGAACTTCATACCAATCAATACAATTGAATGGGGAGCCAGATGGTGAAATATCATTTTCACACAGTTCATGGAGGAATGGTGCACCTGAGGCAGCAACTTCCAGATTTTGGAATTTACCTGCACATGTGTGCTTGCTGGAATTTGCTGCTCAATTCCTGCGTGCATAACCATGCGCACAGTTAGCATAGAACCATAGATTAGCCCCACTATTATTTTCATAGCCAAGTCTGGCCCATTTTGTGGATGGCACAAAGTGAGAATAAAATTGATTCAAAATAAATTTTCCATAGCAAAGTTTCTTATATTTTATTATTCTTGTTGAATTCCATTGAATGTATCTCATATTTTAGTAGTCTGGCATCATGCATTCATTCTCAAAAGACCAATCTTTTCTATAAGCCATTGCCTTAATTCAGTTAAACAATTTACTACCCAGCCTTATCCATTTCCCTTTTCACCTGGAGTTATTCTTCATTCATTAATGCACTTAACTGAGGTGCCTCTTGTAGAGCAAGGGAATTGGTATCAAAAGAAAGTGATTTGATTTTGCACAGTGTGCACTATTCCCCTGCCACCCCACCCTCAAAGAAAAAAGGTTTCTGCCAACAAGGATAGATGACTTGCTAACTCACAAATCACACATTTATTTGGAGGTTATGTCAGTGTGTAAAAGTGTGCCCCACTGGTAGGTCACACAAAAGTCAAAATAGACCTCATATTCCTAGCAGTGATGTTCACCTCATTTTAAATGCACTATGCTATGCTGAAGAGCAAAACTGGTTGCCATTTTGGCTACAAGCCCAGACAACCTTTAAAATTTCCAGTACGTAATAGTATAATGCCTCTAAAAATTATGTACTTACCTCATCATTATTAGGATTAATGCAAATAGAATAGTTGCTGTATTTTTAATTACCATTTTATGTATAAGTGTTTGAATTGACCTAATTAACTTTTTCCATTGTGTAAGGGCTAATTTTAAAGTGTTAAAATGAGAGGTTTTCAGCTTTATTTTGCTTGGATTTCATCTCCTTTGCCAGCTCACCATGACATTTCTAGGGAGGGAATAGCGGAAAGTCTGACCATAATTTTTCAATTCTCACCGGATACAGGGTGGGGTGCGGGAGGACTGGTGGTCTGCTAATGTTTCATGTTTGTTTAAAAAGGGAGCAAGGGATAGACCAGATAAATACAGGCTTCGGTAGTGGGCAAATTATTGGAATCAATTCTGAGAAACCATAAGGCACAGGAACAGAAGTAGGCCATTTGGCCCATCGAATCTGCTCCACCATTCAATGAGATCATGGCTGATCTGATAATCCTGAATTCCACTTTCCTGCCTTTTCCCCATAACCCTTGATTCCCTTACTGATTAAAAATCTGTCTAACTCAGCCTTGAATATACTTAATGACCCAGCCTCTACAGCCCTCTGTGGTAAAGAATTCCAGAGGTTCCACCCTCTGAGAGAAGAAATTCCTCCTCACCTTGTCTTAAATGGGTGACCCCCTTACTCTGAGATTGTGCCCTTTGGTCCTAGGCTCTCCCACAAGGGAAAACAACTTCTCAGCACCTACTTTGTCAAGCCCCCTAAGAATCTTATGTGTCAGTAAGGTCATCTCTCATTCTTCTGAACTCCAAAGATTACAGGCCCAACCTACTCAACCTCTCCTCATAAGAAAATCCCTCCATACCTGGGATAAACCTAATAGCCTCCTCTGAATTGCTTCCAATGCCAGTATATCTTTCCTTAGATAAAGGGACCAAAACTGTTTACTGTATTCTAGATGTGGCCTAACTAGTGCCTTGTATAGTTTTAACAAGACTTCCCTATTTTTATGTTCCATTCCCTTTGAAATAGGGGCTACCATTCCATTTGCCTTCCCTATTACCTGCTGAACTTGCATGCTAGCCCTTTGCAATTCATGCACAAGGACCCCCAAATCCCTCTGTGCTGCAGCTTTCTGCAGTCTTTCTCCATTTAAATAATGTTCAGCTCCTCTATTCTTCCTTCCAAAGTGTATAACCTCACCTTTTCTCACATTATATTCCATTTGCCAAGTTCATGCCCACTCACATAACCTGTCTATATCTCTCTGTAGACTCTTTGTGTCATCCTCATCACTTGCCTTCCCACCTATTTTTGTGTCATCCGCAAACTTGGCAATAGTACATTCACTTCCCTCATCCAAGTCATTAATATATATTGTAAATAATTGTTGCCCCAGCAATGATCCCTGTGGCACTCCAATAGTTACAGGTTCCCATCCTGAAAATGCCTTCCCTATCCTAACTCTCTGTTTACTGTTAGTTACCCAATCCTCTATCCATGTTATTGTACCACCCCAACACCATGTGCTCTTACCTTATTGAGTAGCCTTATGTGCGGTACCTTACCAAATGCCTTTTGGAAATCCAAGTATATTACATCTATGGTTCCCCTTTGTCTATCCTATTTGTTTATCTCATCAAAGAATTTTAATAAATTTGTCAAGCATGATTTCCCCTTCATGCTGACTCTGCTTGATTACATTACATATTTCTAAATGCTCTGCAATTACATCCTTTAAACAGACTCTAACATTTTCCCAGTGACAGATGTTAGGCTCATTGGTCTTTAGTTAGCTGCTTTTTGTCTGCCTCCCTTTTTGAATAAGGGGATTTACATTGGCAGTTTTCCAATCCTCTGGGACTTTACCAGAATCTAAGGATTCTTAGAAGATTACTACCAGTGCAACCATTATCTTTGTAGCTACTTCCTTTAATATCCTAGGATGCAACCCATCAGTCCCAGGGGACTTATCAGTCTTTAGCCCCATTAGTTTCCCTAGTACCTTTTCTCCAGTGACAGTTATTGTATTTATTTCCTCCTCCCCCTTTTGCCCCTTGATTTATTTAGTATTTTTGTAATGCTATTAGTGTCTTCTAGCGTGAAGACTGATGCAAAGTATTTATTCAACTCCTCTGCCATTTCCTGTTTCCTCATTATTATTTCCCCAGCCTCATTCCCTAAGGGGCCTATTTTCACTTTGGCCTGTCCCTTCCTTTTTATATATTTAAAGAAGCTCTTACTGTCCATTTTTATATTGCTTGCTAGTTTACCCTCAAAATGTATTTTCTCCTATTTATTACTTTTTTGTTCATCTTTTGTTGGTTTTTAAAACTTTCCCAATCCTTTGGTTTACCGCTAATCTTTGCCACTTTGTATATTTTTTCTGTCAATTTGATACTATGGGAAAAATTTCTCCCCCCCCACCCCTGCCATTGAGGGGGATGTACAGGAGCAGGCAGACACGCCTACAATCGGCGCCCCCAATTGGGGACGCACTGCCATTTTATGTGGGTGGGCCAGTTAAGGCCCACCCAGTGTGATGTCCGCCAGGAAGTGCTATGCGCTCCCTGTGCGGGCAGGGAGGGGATTCCCTCAGCCAAGAGTGCACTCTTTCACGCATGTGCGCGAAAGAGTGCACTGATCTCCCTGAGGCTAAGTGAGGCACAGGGAGATCGGTTCCAAATTTAAAATTGTTAAACAAATGATAGCAAGATTTCCTTGATATGTCCCCTCATGTGACACTGTCACATGAGTTGGGACATGTGCATAACTTTTACTGAAACCTTTATTAAATATTTAAAAACCGTCATGAAACCTCATCCCACTTGTGGATGAGGTTTCATGCTTTTTCTTAAGCCCGCCAGGGCTCCCGGCCTGCATGCCAACCTTAAGATTGGACGGGCAGGTCCATTAATGATGTTAATGACTTTTTTAATGGCCTTAATAGGCCATTGACGGATCGGCGGGTACACAGCTGATTCGGCTGCACCCTCGATGACCTGAAAATGGAAATGATGCTGGGTGACGTCAGGAGTTCCACCCAATGTCATCCCACATCATTTTACGTATCGGTGAGTGGGTCCTGCTCCTGCTCACCGACTGGAAGATCCTGCCCTTTGCTTAACTTCCTTGGTTGACCATGGATAGTTTATCACCTTCCTAGAATCCTTCTTCCTCACTGGGATATATCTTTATTGTGAGTCATGAACTGTTTTCTTAAACATCTGCCATTGTTCACCAACTGTCTTTTCTGCTAAACTCCTTTCCCAGTCCACTCCAGCCAGCTCTGCCCTCAATCTTTTGTAATTACCCTTATTTAAGTTTAGCACTGTTGTTTCTGACCCAGGTTTCTCACTCTCAACTGAATGCTAAATTCTGCCATGTTATGGTCACTGTTTCATTGGGGCTCTTTTACTATGAGATAATTTATTAAATCTGCCTCATTACACATTACCAGATCCAAAATTGCCTGATCCCTGGTTGGATCCACAACATATTGTTATAGGAAACTGTCCTGAATACACTCTACAAATTCTTGTTTGTGGCTACCTCTGTCAATTTGATTTTCCCAATCTACTTGAAGATTAAAGTCACTCATGATTAATGTACGACCTTTATTACAAGCCCTCACTATCCCCTGATTTATTCTCTGTCCTATAGTAAAGCTACTGTTTGGGGGCCTATAGACTACTCCCACCAGTGTCTTCTTCCCCTTGTTATTTCTTACCTCCACCCATATGGATTCTACATCTTCCAATCCAAGATCATTCCTTGCTATCATACTTATTCCATCTCGTACTAACAAAGCTACTCCTCCACCCTTTCCTTCCTGCCCGTCCTTTTGAAAAGTCACATTCCCCTGAAAATTTAGTTCCCGGCTTTGATTTGCTTGTAACCATATCTCCATAATGGCTACAAGACCCTCTATTTGTGTCATTAATTCATTTATTTTGTTCTGAATACTATGTGCATTTAAGTAGAGCCATTAATTTTGCCTTTTTACCATTTTTCCCCCTTTGACCCTATTTGATGCTTTTTTTTATGTTTGTACACTCTGTCCCTTCCTGTCATACTCTGGGTATCATTACCTAAATAGCTGCCCTGCAATGCTGCCATTTCCTTTTGCTTTGTAAACCTACGTATCACCTCTCCAGAACAACCCCTCCTTCCCCCCACCTCTATTTAGTTTAAAGCCCTTTCTACAACCCTAGTTATTTGATTCACCAGGACACTGGCCCCAGCACAGTTCCAGTGAAACCCTTCCCACCGAAACAGCTCCCTTCTGCCCCAGAACTGGTGCCAATGCCCCATTAACTGAAATCCATTCCTCCCACACCAACCTTTGAGCCATGCATTTAACTCCTTGACTTTATTTACCCTATGACAGTTTGCCTATGACTCAGGTAGTGATCCCGAGATTATTACCTTAGAAGTTCTGCTTTTTAATTTCGCTCCTAACTGTTCAAATTCTTTCAGCAGAACCTCTTTTCTAGCCCATATCAATGTTGTTGGTACTGACATAGATGACAACAACTGGATCCCTCTGCTCCCGCTCCAAGTTCCTTTCCAGCCCTGAGGAGATGTCCTTAACCCTGGCACCGGGCAGGCAACACAACTTTCAGGACCCACACTCATGGCTGCAGAGAACAGCATGTATGCTCCTAATTATACTGTCCTGTACCACGACTACCTTCCTATTTCCTCCACCCAGTTGAATGGATCCCTGTACCATGGTGCTATGGTTCGTTCACTCATCCTCCCTGCATTCACCGCTCTTGTCCACACAACTTGCAAGAACCTCCAACTGTTGGACATTTGCAAGTGCTGAGGCTCGTTGAACGCCACCCCTGGGTCCCCATACCTGCCTCACCTGTAGTCATACCCTCCTGTCCTTGATAGTCTAAATTTGAATTACCTAATCTGAGAGGTGTGACTACCTCCTGCAGCAAAGCGTCCAGGTAACTGTCCCCCTCCCTGATGTGGTGCAATGTCTGCAGCTCAGACTCCAGCTCCTCAACTCGGATCTGAATTTCCTCGACCTGCAAACACTTAGTACAGATGTGCTCGTTCGGACCACCTTGGTGTCCAACAGTCCCCACATGCTGCAGCAGCAACACATCGCCCGTCCTGCCATCATAATCATATATTATTTAATTAATTAATTACTGTAGTATCCCTGATCTTTACACTTGAAGAATGCCCCACTCTTTACACTTTAGTTTTTACACACCAGCATCAATCTTATTTTTAACAATGTATTTTTAAGAAAGAGAGAAAAAATGGCTAGAGTCCTAAACACAAACTAAAGACCTTACTTTTACTTTAAAGGCTAGAAAAATTCACCAATCCTACTCACCAATGAGCTGCTTTTCCCGCACTCGCTTCATGTTGTGGTTCATGATGTCACTTTGCCATTGGTCTCACTGCAGGTAGGCCTCTCAATCTGCACTTTTTATCCTCTCCCGTTCACCTCACACTCAAAATATATTATTTTGAGCCCAACAACTGCATGCATTGAGTCCTACTCAGAGGCAGGAGAAACTGTCACTTAGGCATGGATTAATCGAAGACAGACATATGGACATATGGGTTAGGTGTAGGTCACTCGGCCCCTCGAGCCTGCTCCGCCATTCAATAAGATCATGGTTGATCTGAATGTAACCTCAACCCTACATTCTTGCCTCTCCCGATAACCTTTCACCCCTTTGTTAATCAAGAATCTATCTAGCTCTGCCTTAAAAATATTCAAAGAGTCTGCTTCCACCGCCTTTTGAGGAAGAGAGTTCCAAAGACTCACAACCCTCTGAGAGAAAAATATTCTCCTCATCTCTGTCTTAAATGAGTGACCCCTTATTTTTAAACAGTGACCCCTCGTTCTAGATTCTCCCGCAAGAGGAAATATCCTTTCCACATCCACCCTGTCAAGATCCCTCAGGATCAATTAAGTTGCCTATTACTCTTCTAAATTCCAGTAGACACATGCCTAACCTGTCCAGCCTTTCCTCATAAGACAACCTGCCCAAACCTTCTCTGAACTGCTTCTGATGCATTTACATCTTTCTTTAAATAAGGAGACCAGTGCTGTACACAATACTCCAGATGTGGTCTCACCAATGCCCTGCACAACTGAAGCATAACCTCCCTACTTTTTGATTCATTTTCCTCACAATAAATGATAACATTTTATTAGCTTTCCTAATTTCCTGCTGTACCTGCATGCTAACCTTTTGTGATTCGTGCACTAGGCCACCCAGGTCATCCTCTGAATCTTAGAGCTCTGCAATCTCTCACCATTTAGGTAAAAAGCTTCTTTTTTATTCCTCCTGCCGAAATGAACAATTTCACATTTGCCCACATTATATTCCATTTGCCAAATCTTTGACCACTCACTTAACCTATCTATGTCACTTTGTAGCCTCCTTACATCCTCTTCGCAATTTACTTTCCTACCTATCTTTGTGTCATCAGCAAAGTTAACAATCGTTTCTTCTGTCCCTTCATCCATGTTATTTATATAAATTGTAAAAAGGTGAGACAGTTGGTGTGGATTTGATAAGGGAAAGTTGTGTCTAGCTAACTTGATTGAATTTTTTGCGGAAGTAACAAGGAGGATTGATGAGTGTAGTGTAGTTGATGTGGTCTACATAGAGCAAGGCTTTTGGCAAGATCCCACATGGCAGACTGGTTAAAACAAATAAAAGTCCATGGGGTCCAGGGGAATGTAGCAAGCTGGATACAAAATTGGCTCGGTGGCAGGAAACAAAGGGTAATTGTTGACGGCTGTTTCCAGTGGAGTTTTGCAGGGCTCAGAACTAGGTCCCCTGCTATTTATGGTAATATATTAATGATTTAGTTGTAAATGTAGGAGCTAGATCAAGAAGTTTGCAGATGACACAAAAACTGGCCATGTGATTGATAGGATGGAAGCTGTAGACTGTGGGAAATCAACGGACTAGTTAGATAGGCAGAGATATGGCAAATGGAATTCAGCCCAGAGAAGTGTGAGGTGATGCTTTTGGGAAGATCAAACAAGGCAAAGGAATACATGATAAATGGGAGGTTGCTGAGAATTGTAGAGGAAGTGAGGGACCTTGTAGTTAATGTCCACAGATCCCTGAAGGTCAATAAGGTGGTTAAGAAGGCATATAGAACCCTTTCCTTTATTAGCCGAGGCATAGAACATAAGAACAGGAGGTTATGCTGGAACTATATAAGTTTTTAGTTAGGCCACAGCTTGAGTAGTGTGTGCAGGTCTGGTCACCTCATTACAGAAAGGATGTAATTGTGCTAGAGAGGGTACAGAGGAGATTTACAAGGATGTTGCCAGGACTGGGAAATTGCAGCAATGAGAGATTGGATAGGCTGGGGTTATTCCCCTTGGAACAGAGGAGGCTGAAGGGGAGATTTGATTGAGATGTACAAAAGGGCCTCTTTACCTTAGCAAGTATCAGTGATTAGGGGGCATAGATTTCAAGTGATTGGTAGAAGGATTAGGGGGGGATGAGGCAAAGGTTTTTCACCCAGGGGGTGGTAGGGGTATGGAACTCACTGCCTGAAAAGGTGGTAGAAGCAGAAAACCTCATTTCAATTAAAAGGTGCCTGGATGTGCACCTGAAGTGCCATAACCTGCAGGACCACGGACCATATGCTGGACAGAGAGATTATGCTGGCTGGCCCGTTTGTTCGACTGGCACAGACACAATGGGCCAAGTGGCCTCCTGTGCCATAAACCTCCTATGATTTCATGATTCTATGCTCTGGAATATGAGTACATAGCAAGGTGTTTTTACTTGACTGTTGTCTGTATAATACTATATTGGGTCAATCTGCACCATGTGACACCTTATTTTGAGGAGCTCATCATGCTTCTTCGGGCTAATGTAAGAAAATACAGGGGATTCTGAAGGTGGCCCCCGGTTTCAATCTGGTCAGTGCTTTTACTCTAATAGAAGCAGCATTGGAACATTTTTAAGAATTTGACTGACTTAATATTGTAAGAAATATTTTCAAAACATGTTCATATTTACAATTGGTTGCTTACAGTTCCTACATTCATTTGGAAAGGCTTTTTAAAAACCTGAAGTCTGTAATTTCTTTGGTCAGTGTTGAACAGTGAATAGTGCAACCACAGTTGGATTGTATTCCTAAAATTTATGCTGATGCCAAGTCAATTCAGTGTTCACTACCTGGTTCCAGAGGACAAAAATACATTGATTTCTGTTTGTCAACATCATGGTTTGACGTGGTATTGTCTAAGTATGTAACTTGACTGAAAATATAGTTTCCTCTCTACTGAGACACTAAAAACAGAATTTTGTTCCAAATAAAAAGGTGACAAAAACTTAATTTAAAAGTGATACTTACTCCTCGGCATTATTCTCCCTTGAGGATAGATGTTCTTTTTTGAATTATTTTATTCTTCTACATGAATTAGGCTGGGCATGTCTATGCCAGCCTACAAGAATTCTTTATAATACCACAGTAACAGCATTTTTACAACAGCTGTGATTTGTTTTCAAAGTGATTTATCTGAATATTGCAGGTATGGGTTTATATGTGAAGTCTCCAAAACAATAGCTTGAAGGCTCCTTTTCGCTTTTAATGCCTAACTGAAAAGTTAATTTGTGGCCTGAGGGCTCAAAAACCAGATTTCCTCATATCCAACAAACAGATCAGAACTCCACTAACTCTCAGTTCAGGCACCATGGACAGAATCTTCTTTTCTTCTGTTCAGCAAGCAGGGCGGGGGGGGGGGGGGGGTGCGGTGCGGTGGTGCAGACCTGCTCCCCGAATTGTAAAATGACGCAGGGTGACGTCGGGTGTGGGTCCTTACATCACCCCTCGTCACTTAGATTTTCAGTTCGGTGGGTGCACAGCCGAATCGGCTGTGCGCCCGCCAAACTGCCAAAGACCTATTAAGGTCATTAAAAAAGCAATTAACATGACTAATGGACCTGCCCGTCCAATCTTAAGGTTGGCGGGCAGGCCAGGAGCCAAGGTGGGTTTCTAAAAAAACATGAAACCTCATCCACGGGCGGGATGAGCTTTCATGAGGGCATTAAAATGTTAAAAAAATGTTTAAATAAAAGAAATTGACATGTCCCAGCTCATGTGACAGTGGCACGTGAGAGGACATGTCAGTAATTTTTTTCCCTTCTTTATTGAAACTTTCAAACTTGAGCTGATCTCCCCGAGGACGCACTTTGCCCCAGGGAGATCCTTGTACTCTTTTATGCGCATGGGTGAAAGAGCGCACTCCTGGCTCAGGGAATTCCCCCCCACCCACACAGGGAGCGCATAGCGCTTCCTGATGGACATCACGCTGGGAGCGTCTTAATTGGCCTGCCCACATAAAACGGCGGCACGCCCCAGACCGGTGGCACCGATCAGGAACCCGCGTTTATGTAGATTGTTAAAATGGATGTTTTCTTTAGCTATGTTACTGAAGTTAAAAATCTAGTTGAATCATGCACAATTCTACTGTGAATTGTTACCCATTTTCTGTCCTGTATCAATTCTGTATAAATATCCTGCTCAGTATAAGTATTAAAAATATGATTATTTATATCAGTATTACAAGTGTGGAAGGTCGTATGGGGCAGTGGGCAGTGTCCCTACCTCGAAGCCAGAAGCTCTAGGGTCAAGTCCCTCTCCAGGATTTGATGGCCACAGGAGGTGCGTTCATTGTGTGATTGAACAGGTTGATTATCAACCTGCTAATCCATCCAATACTATGTCAGGCAGTAAGAGCAGGTGAGGCTCCTGGTCAGCCATGCTGGATGAGGAGTGGTTCCCCTCAAGCTATAGCCTCGACTTCAAGCTAGCCGCCTGTAAAAAAATAAGCTACAGAAACTGATGTAAGCATGTACTTTGTCTGCTTTGTGCACCTCTAGGCACGGGACAAGAACCGAGAGCAATTACATGTATTACTACTTTCTTTTCCTTTTAGTCAAAAGTACTACTTTCCTTAAACCTCATATCGATTATAGTCTCAAAAAGCCAATCATTTGTGTTGTAGGCAGCTTAAAAATATAAATACTAAGTTTAAATAACTTGTGGAGTTGAACATAGAGAATTTAAAGATTTTAAGACAAATAACACATGGGGATTTTACTCGGTCTTTTTCCTAGCAGCCACTCATTAAAAAAGCAGCAGATATTATGAAGTACCTCACAGCACTCAGTGGGGAATTGCCTGTACCATGATCAGCCTACATTGCTCTTTAAATTATTCCTCCCCTCATTTGGCACATACTTCCTTCTCCTCTGCACACAAGTAGTACACTGTAATCCATTTTCTCAACATTACTTAGTCCTCAACCACCCACCTTTCTCCTCCGCCACCTGTAACATTTGCAGTGATAATCCAGTTTTATTTTTACTTTTCCTTTTTGGCTCTTTTCAAAGAAGAAAAATCTGTTAGCTTCCTTGGTAATTTGCACTAGGCCATAAGGATCCAGAAGATGTGCTATGCTCGTCCATTTGTTGTTTGTTAGTTGAGTTGGAGGTGGTTGGAGGCTCTGTTCCTGTGATCAACGGGTTGAAGTAATGTATCTAGTTTATTTTGGTAGCGCTTCCAGCTCAAACTAAAATGGTGAAGAAAAAATGCAAATTCTTTTAGGTCAAATTGGAAGAGGGGGAAGCAATTTACGGCAAGTAGCATCGTTAATTCGCAGACCAGAAACATCTAAGCTAGTCACGACCTGCATGCCATACATTTATTGGATGATTAAACCAAGGCTTCAGTATCTCATCATATTGGTGGTTAACTCTCAAAAGGCTGAATAGAAAGAAAGTGTTTTTTTTTTGTATGACCTATCAGAAGATGAGCTATTTGGATTTATTAAGAATTTTGTACCCACTAAATATAGAAAAAATCTTTCTTCATAAAATCCAATCAAATTTGGTCATAGTAGTGGGAAGAAAGCATCTGTTAGATCTCACCCCTCCCTTAGTAGGACCTTGCTATATTCTCAATTCATAAACATGTACTCATGCCAAATTCATTAAGAGTTTAAGAAAACATTAACAAGATGCTCTACTCATCTGGCAATAGTCTTGTGGTCCCTTATGTGGCTCATCCATACCGGCGTTGAAGTAAATAAAAAAATTGCTGGGCTGTGAAATGATCTTTGAATCTCAGCCGACATCCAAGAGTGCAGCTGGAAAACCTGTTTAGTAAAACAAAGAAGTTGTGAAGCAGTCAAAAGTAATCATTTATTGCCTGTTTCAGTATAAAGATGGTTGACTTGTATTTTCTTATAAAAATTAGTCCCAGAGCTCCTTCATAAGTCTATTCTCAACAGGGCTCTTGCCACGCTATTGTGTTTTGCATGCCTTTCGGTAGCATTACTTAAAATAATTGATTGAAGCAGTTATCCAACTTAAAGCTTAGTTACTGCAGAATGTATTTCATTTAAAAGATTGAGGACAAAGAAATGAAGTAGATTTCATGTTCAGTAATTGTGCAACACTAGTTTTGCTTCAGTTACACATGATGGAGAAGTAATTCTGCCACATCTTCTACAAAGAACGTATCAAATTTAACATGCGTACAGCATTGCAAAGACATTAAGTTAATCTGGTGCTCTTTCTTGCTTTAATTTTATTTAGAATGCAATTCAATAAGTACATTAATTTGCAGATTTAGTGTTTCCTATTGTACATCAAAGCAATGAATAACAATGCCTTTGAGAGGCTGCTGGTCGCGCAAACACCTGTCAAGATAAACACATCTTTCTCGGGGGAGATTTAGTTCAGCAGGATCAGTGTTGGGGAAAAAAAAGAAAACAATAAAGAGAATTTTTTGAAAAATGCTAGTGAGCAAAATTTCTTCTTTTCAAAAGGAAGTACTTTCATAGAATTTCCCCCTTTTATCTGCAACATTGTCTCCATCCCTGTTATAGGATTGTACACTTAAATATCTGTCAGTGAAAGGGAGAGAGGTGTTCCTTGGTGGAGATGAGTGTGCAATTAGAAGATCATCAAAAATGATGGATGAGTAGTTTGTGTCGAGCCATATTTAGTAGCTTTGGATTGAGCACCTGGTGGACCGTGCAGGGAGGTTTCTGACCAATCACAACAGTGCCTGCCTTGGTTTAAAAATTGTAAAGGACTAACCGAGGATATTGGAACCTCTGAACTGTCTTCCTGGGGGAGATTGGGATTTTATTTCATAAACTGACGATGCAATATGATGTGCAGTATTATTCTAAGTGAGCATTTTAAGTTTCTGTCAATTTTTTGGTTTTAGACTTAGTATATATCAGTTTCTTTTTAAAATAAACAGTGTTGAATATCCTAGCATATTTCAATGTCCCTATTTTAAAATAGGCTCTTCCTCTGCAATGCATCCAAGCTTCAGTGATTTGCTGTTTTGAGACTGCAGATTTGCATAGCCTTCTCACCAGCATGGTCTGTTCCAGGTCCTTTCATAAGTGTACACAATTCAGTGAGGAATATCCTCTGGCATTATTCTCACTACCCTGACTTCTGCATTCGGATTGGCGAGCAAGCTATTTATTAGGTGGCTTTGGTCAGACACAGTGCTGTGCTGTGTGTTACATTTCTTCCAGGCTGTAACTGGATTGAAGAAGCATTTTAATTTCCCTTACAGCACTGTGAAGTGCCATCCTGTAAAATTTAAATGATATTGAATACCCAGTGGATGATGATGATGATGTGCCTTATGTAGGGAGAAAAAAACTCCTCAGCAGTCTCAGTCCTGGATCTATTGGAGTATTAACATAAAGGAACCTGGTAGCTACTGCTGGAAATGCAGGTAGTTATGTTTTTTTAGCTGGGAACAGACACACTGCACTGACTGGATTTTTTTAAAGTATGCTGTGGATTTCCTAGCAGAAGAGGACAACAGGAATAAAAAACAAAACTGTGAGGCAGACTTGAAATAATGGGCTGTGTACAGTTGTGACATTTGTTACATGGGGGATGCAAATCTTTTTCTCAGGGAGCATCATGAACCCGAGAGCAACAGCGAAGTCCAGCATTGAAACTATCACAACCTGTATTCATTTGGCATTTTGGATAGTTCTTTTGACTTTCAGCTGTTTTTTTGGAGTGTCATGGAGTGCTTCGAGCTTAGGTGGAGCTCACCATATTCACCATTTTCATGGCAGCAAACACCATTCAGTGCCTATTGCTATATACAGGTCGCCTGCCTCACTGCAAAGAGGACATGGTGGGTCTTTGCTTTTTATTTACCTTCTAATTCTTCATGTTTATGTCATTGTGGTGCATAGTCTACACTTGAAGCCTTGTGCAGTTAAGATGAGTCTTGCTATTGCCTGTAAGATAGCTCATTGTTAAGATGGTGTAAGAAGAAAACACACTGTTTTCATAAGCCACATTATTCATTTGTTTTAATTGAAAGAATACTTCAAAATCAGTTATAGTTTTGGATACTGAACTGTGTTCAAAAAATAATGAATATACAAAAGAATTAAAAGAACACTTAAAATGACTGTTTATCTATGCAATGCACTGTTGTCCTTTGTTTCTATCTTAATATTTAGCTGATGCTGTCTAAATGTTCGATTTTAAATTCATGCTAATGGAAGTCTCAACTACTTGTATTTTATTTTTAATGTGCTTATTTGGGAACACCATTTAATGTTGAAATTCTGAATTAGTCTGTGATTGGCTTCAAACTGTTGCCTTGATCACCTATTCAAGTCAGTAATACCATATTACAGCAGTGGTAATGGTTAAAATCCAAGGCTAAGGTGAACTAAGGGTCCCTCAATCTGTCATCTTTGATCTCTGTGCACTTTGTGATTGTTGGAGCTTCATTATTTGTTTCTCACTCTTTTAAAAAAAACACAAAGAATAAACTAAAACCAATATTATTCTAAAAGAAACAGAAAACCAATGGCTATTTTGTTTGTGCTATTTTAAATGAAACAGAATGAACGTGGGAGCATACATAATTTAAGCAGCACCACAATCAAACTGTTCCCATGGTCTTAGCTTAACAGCCGCTGAAACAGTAGCTTGCTTTCTTCAGTGAAACCTGCAGCTGTTGATTTGAATATACAGGTTCATCCTTCTTCATTTTCCCTTCATTCCATGCTTCATTTAAACCATCATCCCATGCCACTCCTGAGGTGAAAAAACAGATCTTATGCTTAACCTTTGCATACTTGCACAGGTTGACCCTGTATGGATGATTAGACATTAAAATCTAATTTTATCTTTTGTTATTAGACACTCTTCTTGAATGACAAAGCAAAAGCTTAAGAAATGTGAAGTGGTTATTTTCAATAAGAGCTGTTCCTCTTGAATTTAATTTTCCACATAATTTCACAAAGCCCTAGACATTAGTTCTATGGTTCAGCAGTCACATACATTTCCTTTAAATTTTTAATTGTCAGTGCATTGAATTGAAAGAAATTTCCAGTAAAGGGTTAGTGAATGCTGTCAGATGTTTTTAACTGAAATATTGATGTTGTTGAATTTTTCATCTATAGATTACCTGTTCTAAAACATTAACTTGTGGATAATTTGCAAAAAAAAAAGAACCTCTTGGTTAAATACATGTGATTTTTGTGCTCTTTGTCTTGCCTGCTGCATATTGTGTTTCCATTAATATTATTGGGCTGTATCTTCATCCCCTATCTTTCTGTGAGATATGCAGTCTTTGATGTAGTCTGTAGAACATCTACTGCACTGTAATCACAAGTGGACCAGTGTTGATAGATTCCTGATAAGTATCTCAATACAAGCTCTATTGCCCTGAAATGTACACAAGATATTAGCTTGTTTAGATTCACTCTTAGTAATACATGAATAACAGTTCTGTTTTATTACTTTGCCTCTAAGTGTAATTCCTCCTCCAAACCATTAAGATAACTACTGTTTTGTGTAGGATGTTAAGTGTACAAAGATTGTTATTTTTGCTTCATTCATTTTAATGATGATCGTGCTGATTATTCAGCCAGTAATCGAATAAAATATTTACATTAAAATAATTAACAGGTGGACATAAAGGTACCTTTCGATCAGCAGGATTTTGGGCAAAGCAACTGATTGTCATTTTTAATATATTCAAAATAAGGTTGCTATAAATTTGACGCCCAGAAGTATTTATTTGTGAAGCACATGAATATAAAAGTGACAACTAAACTAACAACTGACTGAGCGAATAAAATTCCCAAGGTCCTTCCTATACCCTTGTTTGTGTTGATTATTGTGCATGGGCATCATCAGCTGTAATGAGGATGTTTACAAAGCAATTTTTTTTTAACATCAGTCAGATTCATTTTAACCCAGTTCTACACAGTTTAACCCATTCCAGTATTCTTTCAGCCAGTTAATCAAACAAACTTCTGCTGTCTTTTAAAATATGATGTAATTGCCTAGATTTAAAAATATAGTTGGAGGGAGTGATAATACTTGGTATGTCTTGAAATATGGTGAGATTGATTTACTTTATATTCTTGGATGATAAAAGAAAGGGCTAATTTCAAAGTAAGAAAAAGACAATGAAATGGGAAGCTGGAAGTGTTAATGGTAATGCCTTGTATAGCAAACAATGGAAAACCACTAATTGTCTTTCAGTTTCATAAGGGATTTTGTTAGAAATTAATATTGTCAGAAAACTCCACAAGTCAAAGGCCTGTTATCAAATGACTTGTTATATTTCAAGCATCTGTGTGTAATTCTTTTACCAGTAATTCAATATTTAAAATTTAGCATCACAGATGGTCAGTATCCTGGTGATTTGTATTGTGACATGTTTGATCATCTCAGTAGCTTTACAACAAATAATTCAGGTTAGGGTTTTTTTTTCCTATCCTGTATATTGTTTAAATCTTGTGATTTCTCTTTATCTGATTATATAATGTGGCTGTGCTAAGGCTTTACTCTTAATGCCTGATGAGTATAATAAAATGTCACTGGCAGCATGAGGAAGAAGGCTATATTGCACAAGTGAATAAAAAAGTATAATATGCAAGCATTCATACGCAAAACATTTATTTGTACAAGTCTTTTTAATGCAGATATTATTTAGCTTTTTTGTTGCACTTTTGGAGATCACTCTGCCTTCATGATCTAAACATTAGAATTATATGAGAAGCTTACTTTAAATTTTAGTTCAACTGATTCTATGATCCTGTCCATAAACTGAATTTGTATAATTGATGGAATCTCTTAAAGTTAAATCTAAATTTGCAAATTAACATATGGAATTAAGTTTTGCTGAGTCATTGTGTAATAGAAAGGAGAATGGCACAGGAATATTAGAATGTGTTCTGTAGTCAAAGAATGATGTAATCCTAGCTGCCTGTAATATTGACACATAATATGGGCTAATGGACAACCACAGGCTCCTAAGTTCAAATTGCTGAATTGACTCGTATTCAAACTAACCTATTCTTTGTGAGAAAAAAATCGTAGTTCACTCCTGTGCCACTAGAGGGTGTATTGTGCAGCAATGAAGGAGAGATAGACAGGGAGAAGGGTATTAGCAGGAAATGTCCTACTTAAACAAGCACACTTCTTCTCAACCAATCATAGCAGCTTTTAGCCAAGGATAAGTCCTAGCTGAATGAGAAAGTCTGGATGTGAAAATGGGAGAGCTCATGTAAGGAAAATATTTGCTTTAGGCAAAAGTGGGGTTTTGGGAAAAGAATAACAGAAGATATTAACCATTCCTTGTTTCAATTTCACAAATGCCCCAAAGATATATTCAATAAACAATTTCAACATTAAAATTGCTAGTATTAGCTTACTTTGGCTTTTGTTCTACAAATATATGTTTAATATTCTCCACGTCATATGTAAGTATATTTATATCAGCAACCTTGAATTGGATGTTAATCAAGCAGCAAATTCACTGTTGAATTTATTTGGAAAAAATACCAGAGATCTATCTTTTTGCTGTCTGTTCCTTTAGTTTTCTCATTAAATATTGTTATTTTATTGAAAATCCAAAATATAAACGCTGAATAAATAAACTAGGAAATAGTAATCAGATGACACAAGCATGGATGTCCAAAGCCTGACAACATGGAATGAAGAAAAATTTAAAGGAATTTCACAACGTTTGAGATACTAAAAAGAAATAGGAAGTTGAGTGAGACTATGCAATTACTTTTGATTTTAATATAATAAGAAAGTAAGTGGGGAGCACAATATTGGCCTATTTGTAATGCCTGAGGAACAGTAAAGGAAAATTCAGAGAGGGCAATGACCATAAGGTTATTAATAAAATAAAGATAATGGAGGTTGACAGAGAAAGGGAATGTAGACTAGATATGTGAGCAGTTTTTCATATTAAACAACAAAAGATTTTTAAAAACTATTTCCTGTACTGGAGGATTCTACGCAAAAAAAATGGTACTATTATTCGAGTCCTGGATGGACTTAGGATTTATAGAGTGTGGTTGTGGAGGGAAAACATGTTGGTAGAAGAGAAGAAACTGAGATTTTTTGAGGCAGCCTAAATGACAGAGGACATACAGGGTTCTATTTAAACAATTAATAATGTTGATAGAAACTTGTCCTACCCAGGACCTGAGCAGGATCAGGGCCTGGCTTTCATGGTCAGTGATGGAATGATGGTACTCGCTGCTGACCTCAAAGATGCCCACAAACATCTACTGATCCCTGCGACCAGCTTTTCATTCTCCCTTTCCTGATGTCTGTTTGAAACTGGAACCAGATCAAGGGACCTCCAGGCATCCAGCAATAGCGATGTTATCAAACAGGGTATGCAGCCAATCACATTGTGGTTTGCTCTCTGTGCGAATGTTTCAAAGTAAAATGCATTGAATTTCATACTTTTACTCTACAGAAAGTGGAATGGATGATGGAACATACACATGGGATAAAGCTAGAAGCTGAAATAGTATAAACAACCTTTTTTACAAATTATTTTCAATTTTTTTCATCATCTAGAAATTTGAAATTCCATATTAAAAATTAGCTTTTCACAGACACTGAGACTGCTCAGCAGTAGTTATGAACTTACTATGGTGCTAAAAATCCAGTTACACCTTTCAATAAGGTGTAATTTTTTTGAGGGTTTTTACGGTGACACTAACAGCGCAAAAGGACAAGTTCTCATCAGTTCAGCGATTTCTCCATGAGTGCTGTCTGGCGGGACTTCATGGGGACGAGCACAATAATTGACAGCGCTTCTGGATTTCCATGGCTAACTACACAGGTGTGGATTCCAGAAATTGCTGTCAGTTTCAGGTGAGTGATGACAAAGAAAGTTGACTCTTTCACTGTCATTACAACTGCAAAATCCAGACCATAATCAGGCAGACTGAGGATTCCAGCATTGTGGGAATTTTTGCCTTATAGATGAGGTCATGTCTGCCTGCTCAGGTAGACAAATACGCTATGGTATTATTTGAAGAACAGCAGGAGGTTTCTTCTGGTGTCCTGGAAAATATTTATCCCTCAACCAGTATCATCAAAATAGATGAAATGGCCATTAATCTTATTGTTGTTTTATCAGCTTGCTGGGCAAAGAATGGCTGATGCATTTTCCAACATAACAACAGTGATTATACTTCAAAAGTAATTAATCAGCTAGGAGGTGCTTTAGGATGTTTCCAGGTTTTATGCAAAGATACATTATATTTTTCTTTGCAAGAGAAATAGCTAAATGTGAAAACGTCAAAAAATAAACAATTGGTTAGATTAGCAAGAAACATGAAGAATTTATAAGAACCGAGAGAAACATGAAACCTTTTCATTTAAGGGCATGATTGAGATCCAAGAAGTGCTGAGTAATGAGTAAGGTTGTGTTGGGTGAAGACATGCAAAAGGTTTGACAATTTTCCAGGTAATGACAAGTGATTCACCAACGTCTTTGGTGAATTGGATAATACAAATGGCAAAATCACTAGTAGAAGGGCTATACCAAAAACTTACAACAGACATCAAAATCCACAAGCAGTTAAATAGCACCTTTAACATAGTAGACTGCCCAGATGCATTCTTGTCCGTCCTGGTCTCACAAAGGAAAGTAATGCACAGCCTTGAAGGACCAGCTGCAGACATGCTTTTGTCTAGTGGGAAAGCTACCTTGGCTTCACTGCTCAGGCCTCGGTTAAAATTGGATCCCATTCACATCATAAGATTCTGGTTAGCAATGATACACCATGCTTCTGCCAGCATCTCCTGGGCACCTCGTCAGCTGCTAGAATCAGTAAAAATAGAATAATATCAGATATGAAGCCATTCCATTTTAACTATTTGTCTGCTTTGTTCCCACCTAGTGGAGAGAGTCAAAATATTCCCTGTATATGAAGGACAGAAGAGGGGTGGAACATTCACAGATGATATGTCAATGGAAAAAATAGAAGGGTAGAATGACAAAATTGATGTTTTTACCCCCTAATAATAAAGGCGAAGTTATATTATTTAATGGGATTATTGTAATGTGAGATGGAAGTAGCAGATCTAACGTGGTGTACTGTGTAATTCATCAGTGATGTTTTTGGAAATAGTTGCGTTGCAAGGATATATCAGTGATGGAATTAGGCTCGGTAGTACCTATTTTTGGGTGCTAAAAAGTGCCTTAAGATTCCAAAATGGCATCCACAGCATATGCCTTATTGATAAAGGGTGTGTGCATGAACCTAATGTTTACTGGTAGGTGTATGCAAAGTAGGCAGACCATGACATCAATCCGCCTCTGCCATTTTGAAGCTCAACGCTCTAGCCTACATTGTCTATTAAACTCCCACAGTTGAACATGTGTTCAGTCGTATGAACAACTTCCTACCTATGTTATTTAAAGGGATCATGAACTTCTTACAGGTTAGTTGCTGGATTATTTATTCTGGCTGTTGCAGCAATTCTATGCATTTTGGATCCTTTTTCATATTTGTTTCATTAGTTTACAGGGAATGGTCTGACTGGTGTGCACAAACCAGTTGCTTTCAGTCATAGCATTAGGCATGATTGGGAGAATAAGCAGAGGTCACATAGAGCATCAGCTGTTGCTAGAAAGTGAGTGGGGGGGCGGGGTAGAAAGGGCACTTAGCAGATGGTCTTTAGGCAGAAGATCTGACAGAGAATAAATTGCAAGACTGATGTAATGCCCTGGAAACCCCTTTGTGTCAGGCCATCGAATGCCATGTTATGGTTGGCTCCACAGGTGTTTTGATGGAGATGAGCACCTTTCCCATGTTGGAAAGGATGGACTCCAAGCTCTGTGCCAAGTTTGTGCTGGACTTCTCCATCTTCCTTGATATTGAATGTAAGCTTTCTGACAGGCTTTCCAGTGGAACAAGTATTTGGGTGCGTACATTATCAGCCACCTTATGTCATCTGGCTGACAACAACATCATCTGAGTTCTCTGCAACAGAACTAAGGCGTAACCTTGTCCTCTGGCTAACTGAAATGTGCACTATCTTTCCCCATGCCCTGGTTACAGCACAGTTGTAGCTGGTGTCTCTTCATGTGCAGATCAGACTCCGAGGAATCCTCTAGATTGTGTGCAATGTTAGTATCTGAGCTGGTGGCTGTGACTATGAAATCGAATGATGATATGTCATCGTCTTCACTTTTTTTGCTCTTCCTCCACTGCCTGAGCAAATTGTAGTTCTTGGGTATCTGAAATGATAAGGGACAAGAGTAGCATTGTGTTAAGTAGAATGGAGAAAGTAGGAAGTGCATGCTTACACCATCTGCAACTTTACAATCAGAGGAAATTGTAGAATAAGGAAGAAGTAGGATGAGCAGAGGAGGGTTAGGTATGAGGACACCATTGTCTTCAATGGTTTCAGTTCCATTGCTGACCACAGCATCAGCAATGGCTCTTCTCATAATGGCCAACACCATTTTATCCAAGGGCATTGGAACATGAAGGCAATTTTCTCCTCCTCTGGTTAGATCCTGATGCCTTTGGTTGTGCTGCACCTTCCCCTGAAAGAAAACAGGAAATGTGTTTGTAATTGTTGTGCAATCTATTTGGATGATGTGGCTGGCATGGTTGGATAGCTGTGCATGCAAGCTGTGAGATCCGGGATTTGAGGCTTATAAGAGTGCTAAGTGTGAGGGTGAGGTGAAACATTTAGTTTAAGTATGAGTCCTGATTGTTGGGGATTGTTGTTAGGTGAGTGATGGAGGTTTGATGAATTGACCAGTGGCTGAGGGTAATGGTGCGGTTAGTAGGTTAGAGCATTTGATGATGCTTTCACTGACCTTGACCACTTTTGGGAAATCATTTAACTTCTTCCGGCACCACATCCAGTTTATTGGGAAAATGCTCCAGGCGTTGACCTCTGTGGTTATCTGTTCCCACTACTTTCTCATCGTGTCTGGAGGGCCTCCTACCAACCTAAGGATACAGGACATCTCTTTCTTTCCACCTCCTCCCCCAAGATTGCCAATGTACCATACAAATATCTGGGTGCCCTCCCTCTCCCGTGCTCAGCAATTCTTTACATTTTTCCATACCAGATCCTGTGATACAATGATTCTCAGCACTGCTCTAACTATAATGCAGCTCCCCTTGAATGGATTCAGGCTAGCTTTAAATCTTGTAAGTTAGTATCAATATTTGGCCCACCAGTGAACAGCATAGGGAGTGTTGGTTGGATGCAGAAATCATTATAATGAGCAGGAAGCAAGATGTTAGCATGCTGTCTGCTCCATTATAATGATTTCTGCCTGTAGCCAATGCCCATTTTCAGGAACAAACCAATTTTAAAGCCTATCCAGTCATACACTGCAGTCATGTGCAGACAACTCCATGATAGTGGCTTGGCAACCTTTTTAATTAGTAAAATTTTAAAACTCTCTTTAGCAGCTGGCTGCATTGTGTGGTGCTCTCTTTCCCTTGCATTGCAGCTCCTGCCTAGGAGGATTGGGCAGCTGATATGTCATTGTTGGAGGACATTCGATTGGCCCTCCAGCCTCAAGAGTCAGCTCTGTCCTTAATTGGAAAGCGAGTGTGCAACCTGGTCACTAATTGTCAATCACGATGCACTGTGTTGTGGGATCAGGATCCATAAGTTCACCCACCATTAGGGTCCTGACCCCAAAACAAAAATCCAGCCCAATGTCTCTAATTCTAAAACCCAAGATTCTATCTGCTTTATTAACTGCTTTGTTAACTTGTTTTGTCACCTTCTGAGATTTATGCACAGCACTCCCAAGTTTCTCTTTTCTTGCACCTCCTTCATTGGGACCTACTTAGATAAATAACTTTTGCCTTAAATGAATTTAAGCTATTTTTTGCTGAGGCTACTTGGATGAAGTATTTTGAAGCTCAGTTTGCTTCTCTCAGTCAGACTATTTCTTTTGCTGATCTTTCTGGAAGAAGGCCTCAGGAAGCTGGTGAATTCCTGGTTAGGAAGGAAACTATTTCTGCTGAAGTATCAATGGTTCAGTTTAGTTCCTCTAGTTCTTATGTCTGCTGTAGGTCAAATTGGAATTTCGAATCAGTATACCAGTAGAAAACCCACTGCCTTGCAAATGAGGTATTTTTTACCTTATGATGGTAATTAAAAATGTCTAGTAAGCTGGCAGTTTATAATATAAAAGCAAAATGCTGCAGATGCTGGAAATCTGAAATAAAAACAGAAAACGTTGGAAAAACTCAGCAGCATCTGTGGAGAGATAAACAGAGTTAACATTTCTAGCCCGTATGACTCCTCTTCAGAGCCATACAGTCATACAGGACTTGAAATGTTAACTCTGTTTCTCTCCCTACAGGTGCTGCTAGACCTGCTGAGTTTTTCCAGCATTTTCTGTTTTTATTTCAGAATGATGTATAATTTGGAAGTGATGACATTTCCATAGCATTGCTGCTCTTGGTGGTAGAGGTCACAGGAAAGAAAGTTTTGTTGAAGAAATATTGGTGAGTTGTTATAGTGCTCCATGTGTACGGCAGCCACAGTTCACCAGTGTTGGAAGTGTTCAATATTGAGTTCAGTGGCAAGGACACTGATCCTAATCATCGCGCATGTTACTCTTAAAGCTGATGGGCCATATTTTCAGATATTGGTGGTTGTGGGAGAGTGGTGGAGCTAATTGCTGTACTTACTAACAGTTCTTGATGAGGAAAAGCCATTCAATGCTGCCCTGCTCTGAATGAATGGCAAATAGCCTTGCTATCAAATTAACCTTTCCAATTCCCCAGTCAGACAAAGAACTCGAGGCAACAAGGGGGAATTATAGGCATGCTGTGTTGCCACCACAGCTTGATGGTTGCTTTATTCCTGGTTAATGTCACTCAAAGCATAAAACAAGTGTCCCCAACACTCATCATAGTTTAAAGCAGGTTTTGTGTAGGTCTTAATTAAAATTATCCATACCTGACAGTGATTTACAACATAATGCAGTGTTGTAGGGCGCTGGATGCTGCTCAGTAGGTCTTAATGAAATCTTTCAGGTGCTAAATAGGTTAACTCTATGTATTTATTAACTACAAGAACTATGGAACTATCCACATATATAAAGGGTTTCAAGCTAGGAGCTGTCTCCATGCTTGCTTGTGCTCATGGCTTGGTCCAACACTAGACTAACCCCTAGGTGCAGGTCATATGTTCCCTTACATCACTATGTGGGTGGTACTGTACTCAGTTAACGCTGTATGTGCCAGACCCTTATCCTACAAGCACATGATGAGGATCTGCTCTTTAGTGACCTGATCACTTTTATTACGTTAACTGTTGGTCTCAAAAATGTACTTTTTTGCTGATGCTGAGATATTGGGTCAGTTAAAATACTGCAAGCAAATATGCTCCTGCCTGTTTTGTAGAATCTGACAACAGCAGCTATCAACCCTCAGGATGATACCACTGGTGAAACTCACCAATTAACTAGCACCTCAGTACATTCAGAAAATACTGTGCACCTGCTTAACATTCTGAAATAAATGCTTGAAGCAGTACAGTTATACTAACACTAATGCCATTGATTCCACAGTGTCAATACCTACAAAGCAGATAGAGAAGTTTTTATGATTTAAATAAAAAGAGAGGTTATTTGTTTTGCTAATTATTTCAGAGCTTGAAACAGCGAATTATTTTAGAGTTTGGAACAATAGTTAATTTTATAAAAAAAATGTTGCTTGAAGAAGCCATTAGAAATTTGCTGATGAAAGATACATGTTACATACTTTCAAATGACCAAATTGCCCTGATTTGAATTTTCCCTTTTAAAGCAAATCTTATGGGCAGAATTTTCTACCTACCGGGCGGGTGGGCCTGACCCAACCTCCAGCAGGCAGGGAGCTGATCCTCACTGCCATTTTAAGTGGGCGGGCCAATTAAGGCCCACCCAGCGTGACATCCATCGGGAAGCGCTATGCGCTTCCTGTGCAGGCAGGGGGATTCCTCAAATGCGAGAGTGCGCTCTTTTGCGCATGCCCACGAAAGAGCGCACATCTCCCTGAGGCTAAGTGCTGCCTCAGGGAGATCGCTGAAAAGTGCACAAACATTAAAAATAGAAAAATAAAAAAATCCTTAACATGTCCCCCTCATGTGACAATGTCACACGAGATGGGACATGTTAATAAATTTCACTAAAACTTTATTAAACCTTTTTAAACTCTGCATGAAACCTCATCCCGCCGGTGGATGAGGTTTCATGTTTTTTCAGAAGCCCGCCGGAGCTCCTGGCCTGCCCACCAACTTTAAGGTTGGATGGGCAGGTCCTTTAATTGTTTTAATGATCCTGTCAATGGCCTCAATTGGCCATTGACAGGTCGACAGGCCCACAGCTGATTTTGCTGTGCCCACGCCTTCCTGAAGATTTGAATGGGGCGGGATGACGTCGCGGGTTCCTCCCGATGTCATCCTGCGTCATTTTGCATGTCAGCAAGCGGGCCCCGCCCCCTGCTCGCCAACGACAAAATTCAGCCCTATGATGCTGATCTTTGATCTCAGCAAACATTTAAAAAAAAACTTAGTAATATTATACGAAAATATTGCTCTGGTATTTGTCAACAGAGATTATTTCTACATTAGGACAACACCTATCCACCTGTCCATGTTATGCCAAGTAAGTAATAACAATAATTAACAATGGAGTACCTAATATATCTCTTTATGTGAAGTCACAGAATTAAAAATACCCACCCGCAATAAATCACATTTCAAATATTTTCAATGTCCATTCTGTTTGTAACCGCAGCTTGTGCAAACACAGTCCTAATGACTGACCTCCACAACTTGACTCTGAATTAGCCTATATATCGAGATTTCTGTTTATTAGGTTCAGATGCTGGGCAAAGAGCACAGACCAGCAGTGCTCGTAGGCTAAAGATGCAATTTCTGATTACAGTTCTTACCAGGAAAAAGTACATTGTGTTTCACATGCTGTAGTAAGACACAGGCTTGGATTTTATGAGGCGTCACATTACCCAACACACTACACCCTGCCCCCCCTGCTCCCACCTCCACCCTCAACAAAATAGTCAGCCAGGAGGCCACCCACCTAAAAGCTTACATTGGGAACATAATTGACTAAGGGTGCTACTTGCATCTCCATCTGGGGAGGGAGTCCTCCTTAGAGAGCTGCCAGCCAATCTAATTGTTCTGTAGTCCTAGCAGCACTATGTTTGAGCAGTGGTAACTCCTGGGACAACAGGCAGCCTCTGAACAAGAGGAGGTTAGGGAGCCTGACTTCACAGTAACTCTGTGGTATCAGCGGGGCCTGGCTGGCAGGCCCCAGCGAAGGGGATGGGGGCCGAGTTGGGGGGGGAGTATGACCTTTGTGGCGGGGGGGGGGGTGCTTTCAATGTACACAAAGGAGGTTCCCCCTCCCCCACTTGTCCACCACCAGCCTGCTTAATAGAAGTGTCCAGGCTACCCACCTGACATGGGCTTCCCTCGTGATGAGTAAAATAATGGTTGAGGTGGGTTGAGTAGGCTCAAGGGCAGACTGGTTGTCTGATGCTTCCACTATCCACCGTAACGGCAGGTCAGAGGTGGACAGGAAGGTAGTGGGCAAGCCGCATGCTACATTTTACGAGCATCCTCTCATTCAATCATGGCTTTAGGTGGACCGTAAAATCTAACCTAAAGCTTCAGTTGGGTCACCCCGTAAAAGTTTAATTAAAGGGAATTGCAGACTCAGTTCTATGATTTGGAGCACAGGTCCTAATTGATGCTGTGGACCATAAAGGTTACTGAAGGAATGATCCATCTATAATGACCCAGGTTTCTTTTCTTTTTTTTATTTTCTCTTTCTTCAGTTTACCTTTTTTTTGATATCTTGTTTTACTCTTGTCCATGAGAGTGTAACTTTCTTTATTTGTATTTTTCTTTTAAATATCTTTCTTTAATTCTCCAAAAGCTTGTGAAGGGCTAGGAACCTATGTTGCTCAAAACTGGCTCCGCGAAAGTGCATCACAGGAGTCTTGGAATGGTCGGCTGACTGATTTTTCTCTCACCTCCTGGGAAATGCCGGCTGCAATCTGCTGCTTCTTTGCAATGATGCAGTTGAGAACTGAATGGTGCAAAAACCTATAGGTGTCAATTTGCATCTTACCCCATGGTGCTCCAGCTTGCTGATTTATTTTCATGTTGACCTTTGTCACAAATGCATAATTTTATGATTCATATGTTTTAGGAGCATAATTTTTAAGCTAAGAATTGAAAATTTTTAATGTTGAATAAATGAAAGCACCTGGTTTGAGAAGCTGGTAAACAAAGCTAAAGTAATTACAAATCACAGAGTGGCCTACGTTCGCTTAATAAGGTCAAAGTTGGAAGTGGGAAAACACTAAACAATGGATAGATAGAAACAAAAAACTGCAGATGCTGGAAATTCAAAACAAAAACAGAATTACCTGGAAAAACTCAGCAGGTCTGGCAGCATTGGCAGAGAAGAAAAGAGTTGACGTTCCGAGTCCTCATGACCCTTCGACAGAACTAGGTGAATCCAAGGAAGGGGTGAAATATAAGCTGGTTTAAGGTGGTGGGGGGTGGGTTGGGTGGGGGGAGAGAAGTGGAGGGGGTGGTGTGGTTGTAGGGACAAACAAGCAGTGATAGAAGCAGATCATCAAAATATGTCACAGACAACAGAACAAAAGAACACATAGGTGTCAAAGTTGGTGATATTATCTAAAAGAATGTGCTAATTAAGAATGGATGGTAGGGCACTCAAGGTATAGCTCTAGTGGGGGTGGGGGAGCATAAAAGATCTAAAAGTATTTAAAAATAATGGAAATAGGTGGGAAAAAGAAAAATCTATATAATTTATTGGAAAAAAAACAAAAGGAAGGGGGAAGAAACAGAAAGGGGGTGGGGATGGAGGAGGGAGGTCAAGACCTAAAAAGTTATTGAATTCAATATTCAGTCCGGAAGGCTGTAAAGTGCCTAGTCGGAAGATGAGGTGCTGTTCCACCAGTTTGCGTTGGGCTTCACTGGAACAATGCAGCAAGCCAAGGACAGACATGTGGGCAAGAGAGCAGGGTGGGGTGTTGAAATGGCAAGCGACAGGGAGGTTTGGGTCATTCTTGCGGACAGACCTCAGGTGTTCTGCAAAGCAGTCGCCCAGTTTACGTTTGGTCTCTCCAATGTAGAGGAGACCGCATTGGGAGCAATGAATGCAGTAGACTAAGTTGGGGGAAATGCAAGTGAAATGTTGCTTCACTTGAAAGGAGTGTTTGGGCCCTTGGACGGTGAGGAGAGAGGAAGTGAAGGGGCAGGTGTTACATCTTTTGCGTGGGCATGGGGTGGTGCCATAGGTGGGGGTTGAGGAGTAGGGGGTGATGGAGGAGTGGACCAGGGTGTCCCGGAGGGAACAATCCCTACGGAATGCCGACACTGGGGGTGAAGGGAAGATGTGTTTGGTAGTGGCATCATGCTGGAGTTGGCAGAAATGGCGGAGGATGATCCTTTGAATGCGGAGGCTGGTGGGGTGAAAAGTGAGGACAAGGGGGACCCTATCATGTTTCTGGGAGGGAGGAGAAGGCGTGAGGGCAGATGCGCGGGAGATGGGCCGGACACGCTTGAGGGCCCTGTCAACGACCGTGGGTGGAAAACTTCAGTTAAGGAAGAAGGAGGACATGTCAGAAGAACTGTTTTTGAAGGTAGCATCATCGGAACAGATGCGACGGAGGCGAAGGAACTGAGAGAATGGGATGGAGTCCTTACAGGAAGCGGG
This sequence comes from Carcharodon carcharias, assembly GCF_017639515.1. NCBI lineage: Eukaryota > Metazoa > Chordata > Chondrichthyes > Lamniformes > Lamnidae > Carcharodon > Carcharodon carcharias. Next base: position 179,242,300 of record NC_054468.1, read on the forward strand.
ATGTGAGGAGCTGTAGTCAAGGTAGCTGTGGGAATCGGTAGGCTTGTAATGGATATTGGTAGACAGTCTATCACCAGAGATTGAGACAGCGAGGTCAAGGAAGGGAAGGGAAGTGTCAGAGATGGACCACGTGAAAATGATGGAGGGGTGGAGATTGGAAGCAAAATTAATAAATTTTTCCAATGGATAGCCCTACTTTAGGTTTCATTGTAGAGGCCCATCTCCCGCGCATCCACCCTCACGCCTTCGCCTCCCTCCCAGAAACATCATAGGGTCCCCCTTGTCCTCACTTTTCACCCCACCAGCCTCCGCATTCAAAGAGAGCCCCCCATAGTGGCGAAAATGGCAGAAGTGGTCAAAAGTCATAACTCCCGCCCCGAGCACAGCTTTTCCCCTTTTTTGTGGGGGGCAGAAATGGGGCAGAGTCCATTTCGTGCATGCGTGGTTTATGGAGGTAGCTGGCTATTTAAATCATCAGCTGCCTTCACAGAAATGGGATTTTGTTAGGCCAGAAATGTGAAACCCAAAGTGTGCAGATTAGACCAGTTAAGACCAGGATGTGTTTGGATAACCAAGGAACCCCTTTGGAGAGGTAAAGTACCCCTTTGAAACTTACCCCCAAGGACATCTTTGGGGGAGGTAAAGTGGTCTTTGGTGGAGGTCAGAAGCCCTTTGGGGTTGGTTAGGTGCCCTTTGAAATTGTTAAAATTAGGCATAAAAGTGCATAGACTCATTATTGTCAAACTCATTGGAATTGTCAACAGATCTGTCAAAATCAACTGTCAAAACTGTCAGAAACACCTGTCAGAAGAACCTGTCAAAGGGACCTGTCAAAATTGTAAAAAAAACATTTGTCAAAGGAGGCTGTCAAAACTGTCAGAAACGCCTGTAAAAGGGAGATGTCAAAGGGACCTGTCAAAACTGTAAAGAAAAATTTGTCAAAATAAGCACCTGTCAAAGAGAGCTGACAGAACCTTTATTTTATCTCATCTCTGCATGGGTCCTGAGGTCTGCCCATGGTGAATAATAGGTTAGTTGGCATGTTAGGTGTAAGAGCAAAGGGTGGTGGGGTGAGGAGGGGAGTCATATGTTGGCATGAGTTGGCACTAAGTTGCCATAGGGGCTATACAGGGGCATTAGGGTAGGTGGAGAGGCAAAGGTTTGCAAAGGGACAATTAAAGGCCACGGGGATAGTTGAAGGGGCATAGGTTGGCATTGGGGCTATAAAGGGCCATGGAGGGTGGATGGAGGGGCGTAGGTTAGTATGGGGCTATAAAGAGCCATGAGGGTTAGTGGAGGGGCATAGGTTGGCCTGGAGGGTCTGAGGGGTTATGGCGGATGGATGGGGGCATAGGTTGGCATGGATGGGGACAGGGGAGTGTGTGGGAAGGTAAGGGGATGGAGGGATGTTTCATGTTTTAATTTTTTTTTATACTTTGGACACAGTACTGGGGTCCTGAGGCAGGCCTTCCACCTAGCCCTCCTCTCCACTTGGCATCCCCCTCTGTTCTTCCTGGGTCACCCGCCCCACTTCTAATCCAGCCGACCTCCCTTGACCAAAAATCCAATGTCTGGATAGACATTTTTAAAAGCTCATATTTGCAGAGCTGAGAATTCTCCCTTCTCTGCGCATTTGACCTAGATGCGAAAATCTGGGCCAGAGAGTCCATAGCGGTCTCAATCAAGGGTTTATATTATTCGTGTAATTTCCTCAGATCAAAGAAAGGTTTGAAAGCAAATGATAGGGAAGGGGAAGTCTTAAAGTATCCAAATACTTTTCAAATCACAGGACAGGTCTAAAGTTGCCATGTTGTCATGGGGATAGATTACAGGGAGAATTTTTTTTGGTTTTATTTGTGTGATTTCTCACAGAGACAGTTGGAAACTAGGTCAGGAGCTGCAAAGCAGCTGGAACCAGAAGCAGAGGACTATCAGAAATCAGGGGTGTTTCTAATTTGGAGATACGAAACAAGAATGCAGTAAGGCCCATGCTTGAGCTGGGGAGTCCACAATCGTGAGGTGCTGACAGAGAGTTGGAGAGTTTCCGTAGTCAGCTGGTAGTGGAAGGACCCCAAGAAATATCATACCTCAGAGAATAGTGGGAACACTGAGGAGAAACAAAGTGAATTCCTGAGAATTGTGGCACACCTTGGTTTGGTCCCAGGAGAATTGAAGGAAGCCTGAAAATCCTGTAAAGTATAGGGAAACTTTTGGTTGAATATAAAAGTAGAATGGGAAGTGGTCTGTTGAGTTTTCGGGTTTAAAGTATGTGTTTATGAAATATGGTGTTGTTAGTAGTAATTGCTTTGTTTAATTCGAAGTAAAGCTTTTGTTTAAAACATGGAATCGTGTGACATTATTCTTCCTGTTAATAACTTGGGGGAGAATTATCTCCCCATCACGTGGGGGCACAGAGGTGCCTCAGGGAGATAAGTTTTAAGTTTGAAAAATTTTAATACAGAAAAAATTAATTTTAAGACATGTCCCCTCAAATGTCACATGAGTTGGGACATGTCAATGAACTTTAATGAAAAACTTTATTCAATTTATAAACCCTTTATGAAACCTCATCCCACCCATGGATGAGGTTTTATGAAAAATGAGAAGGTTGACTGGGCTCTTCACCTGCCCCCCAACCTTAAGGTTGGACGGGCAGCTTTCTCAATAAGGTTAATTAGTTAATTAATGGCCTTAACAGGCCTTTGACAGTTCGGCGGGCACACAGCTGAGTCGGCTGCGCGCCCACCGAACTGAAAATCTAAATGACGCGCGTTGACATCGGGACGCACACCTGACATTACCCCGTGTCATTTTACACCTTGGCGAGTGGGCCCCACCCCCTCTCACTGAGCCTAAAGTTCTCCCCTGGGAATGTGATTTTTTTCTTTCAATGTTACTGGTCTCTACCGAGATCATAACATCTTCCTCTCGTTTGTTTTTATCTTTAATACTTGATTAATTTTTTTCATTATGTTTTTTTAAATTAATTTCCGGCTTGCTCAGGGGCAGATTTCAGCCACTGGAAATGGTAAATGCTAATATTTAGGCTTTAAATAGTGATGGTGCTAGTCAAGAAAAGTAATATGTACACATGCTAGAAATCTGAAACACAAACATTTAGTTACTCAGGCAGGATCTGTAAACAAAGGACAAAAATGACATTTCAGGCATTACCCTTCATCGGAACAGAGCTGCAGGTCAAGTTAATTGAAAACAACTTTGGCAGAAAGATGAACTTTGATTATAGTTTTAAATGAGCAATTTCAGATCAGTCATCATTGAAACTAGTGGAAATAAAAAGCAGGGACTGCATCTTCCGATCGGTGAGCGGAAGGCGCCGGGACCCACTCGCCGACACGTAAAATGACGTGGAGTGACATTGGGCAGGCGTCACGACGTCACCCCAGGTAATTTACATTTTCATGTCGGCACGCGCGGAGCCGAGTCAGCTGTGCACCCGCCGACCTGTCAATGGCAACTTAATAAAGTAATTGAGGTAATCAATGGACCTGCCCGTCCAATCTTAAGGTTGGCAGGCAGGCTGGGAGCCCTAGCGGGCTTCTGAAAAAAATATGAAACCTCATCCATGGGCGGTGTGAGGTTTCATGAGGGATTTTAAATGTTTACAAAATGTTGAAATAAAAGAAATTGACATGTCCAAGCTCATGTGACAATGTCACATGCGGGGACATGTCAGGAATTTTTTTTCACACTTCTAAAAATTTTTGAAACTTCCAGCAATCTCCCTGAGGCGGCAGTTGCCTCAGGCAGATCTGTGCGCTCTTTTGCGCGCATCATGTGCGAAAAGGCGCACTCCCGGATTAGGGAATCCCCCCCCCCCCCCCCACCCACACAGGGAGTGCACAGCACTTCCATGCAGACATCAAGCTGGGTGGGCCTTAATTGGCCTGCCCACGTAAAAAAGTGGCGTGCCCCAACCAGGGGCGCCAACCAGGAACCCGCCTGCCCACGCCCTTTTCCACACATCCCCCCCCCACCAACGGGTGGATGGGGGGATTGTTGCCTCAGGAAAAGTGTACAATGGGCTGAAGGCCCAATAGTGCCTATTTCACACTGTTCTCTAAAGTCAAAATGACACCCATTGGAAGATATGTTAATTGTGATATCACAACAGTTTGTGAACTACCACAAACTTTAACTGCTTTTTACCAAATTATTCTAATTATTGAATAATTTTGATTCATATTTTACTCATTTGGCAAGGTTACAGAGATAATGGAGTTATTTTGTTTCAGTTATGAACTAGGGTTTATAATTCAAATCCAGTATCCGTAAGCTAAGAAATTAATTAAAGAACCAGTGACTTGCTATTTTTGTCCATTTGGAGAAACTACAGCTCTCAGCCTGCAATCTATATTTCCCCGAGGTAGCACAAATAATGACAGCTCTTGCTGTGCATTGACATAAGCCAAAAATAACTGGATGTTGGAACATGTGGCAGTGGAGAAACAAAGCAGGAAATGACCATTTTCCCCCCAAGTGCAGTCCAGAGGAAGTAGCTCTGAGATTATGCTGGCATGAATTAGTTATGATTTTGAAATAAGGCAGATTAGTATTTTGGTTTCCATGACTAAAACCAAAAATTGTAACAACAAACAGATCAATCAATTATGAATCATAAATAATCCATTATTAGTTGCAACAAGGCATTATTCCTTGATCCATCCTGTTCTAATCACATGGTGCTTTGCACACTCTATTGTTTTGATTTCAGAAAAAACCTGTGCATTTTAATGAGCTTTCCTGAACATCTTTTTTCTCTCTCCCTGTTGCACAAATGAACATCGCCTTTGTTAGAACAATTCCTGTGCCTTATGGTTGAATACCAGTGTACTTTACTGTGAAATTTGCTAATTATCAAAACTTCTTGTTCCCTAAACTGAAACTGCTGAAGGCAGCTTTCCCTTGCCATTTTTCTGCTAGTCGTGTGCCTAATGGAATTTGAGGTTTGTGAAAACTATAAATTCCATATAATTAATTCATGGGCTGAAATCTGAGTGAAATCCTAGAGGCGTTGTGCATTGTAGCCATGTCCTGCCAATGTTGTGTTGCTTAGGCTATCTTAGATATATCCTTTAATATTGAAGAAAATTAGAAGTACACCTTCAAAGTTTTGCTCTTGTTATCTAGTTTTCCGAAAGACTTCAAAAAAAAACAAATGACCAATACAAAACAATAGCAAAATAACAGATACTGTAAACTTTTATAGGTCCTAATTAATCACACATACACACTAGTATAATATTTGTAACCACAGCAAACTATTGAAAACATTCAGATCTTGCTGAAGATGTTGCAATATTTGTTGACACATGACGGACTATCAATTGATAGCTCTTTCAGCAGTCCAAAAAATAACAAGTTACCTGCTCCTATTTGAGGCCCAGAAGCAATTTTTTTAAATACATCTGTGGAATGTGAGCATCTCTGGTAAGGCCAGTATTTATTTGCCATCCTTAATTGCCCTTGAGAAGGTGGCGGTGGTTTAAAGTTCCAAAGAGCAAGGGAGCAAGAAAGTAGATCAAAGAATAGTAGAATGCAAAATGAAGGTAGTACCGTCCACTTGTACCCTAATGAAGAAAGGATATCACACTAACTACAGGACTTTGCCTGCTACCTTAGCTTGTCCGATGATCTCAGCTCTCTAGTAATCAACTATTGAGAGGTTTAGTTTCAAGGAGAGACTAGAATAATTGCAGCTCTTTTCATTAAAACAGTAATGGTTAAGATGAGATCTAATACAGGTGTTCAAATTTATGAGAGGATTTGATGAGGTAAATAGTTAAAAACTATTTTCACCCATCAGTGAATCAATAACTAGAGGGCCTAAGACCATCACCATAAAGACAAAGGATGGTTTAGAGAATGTTGGGTTGTCAAGACATGGAATACCCTACCAGAAACAGCGGTGAAAGCAGAATCAATATTTGAATTTTAAAAATTCAAACTGCATTGGGAAAGAGCAGGAGAATGGGACTAAATAAATAGGAATTTCATGGAGCCACATTGAATTGCTGCTTCAAGTCATTTAAAATTCTATAAAAATTCTACAAGAAAAGAAAATGTCAAAACAGGTTTCCTTTGTTAGTCCTGCTATTTAAAAAAAAATTATAAGGGAAATATTTAGAAAGTAATTTTATTCATAAATCCCAACACGAGGGCTATTTATAGGAAAAATTCTTCCTTCTGGATGCAAGAGCCCTGATATTAATGGGGAGTTGGAAGAGTAGCGGAGGTCATATTGTGGTGAAGAGCTCAGCACAGCGGAAGAGGTGGAGCCTTGCTAATCTTAACGGCTGGGCCTCATTTTAAAAAAATGTTATGGTCTCCTACTTCACAGCCTGGCTGCAGGTGGAAATACAGCTAAAGTTCAGGGGTCTACACCTGGGACCATGGGCTGCCCCATCCCCCAGTTGTAAATTAGATTAAAAAGTTCAAGTCTGTAATTGTGAAGGGAGGATTCGGGTCAATTGGAGCGGGGGCTGTAGATCATGCCGCAAATGGAGGGAAGTTGGGTAGCCTGTTGAAGAGGAAACCCAAGGCTTCCCTGTGAAATCCGGAGCAACACTCCTACCTGTCATAGCCCATGAGAGATCCTAAAATATAAATGTTAAATTTAACTTCTGGGCCTCCTCTCTGGCTCAGTATCTGCAGGCTCCCAGCAGGTTTTGCCTGATAAGGGAGCTAAATATTTCCCACCTGCCTGCTTTGGTCTCAGGCTGATATCGCAGGTTGGACCCTGTTGGTATCATTGGTACCAATTTACAAACTTAAAACAGGCCCCCTCTATCTTCCTGTAGGTCACGTGCTCTAAAGCACAGGCTAATATGGGACCAGGTTTGGGGGTGACTGCCTTTCCCCCCGCTTTGTGCACCACCCAGCCCAGTTTCTACCATGTGGAAGCAGTTAAAAATCAGCACCAAAGGGCGGATTTGCTGCTCCTCTGATGGTGATTTTGAAGGCATTGGGGGGAGGGGTGGGGGGGGGGGGGGGGGGGGGGGGGGGCATGTAAAATCCAGTTCGTGGCTTTTCTACCTCTTACAAGCCCATCTGCGACCTGTCTGAAATTTTACGGGGAGGCAGATGAGGCATTGAGCGGTCCAGCCCAATTAATCGCCATTCAAGAGCCTCATTCTGCTGCCGCTGGTATTTTACCTAGGGCGGGTGGAAGCCCATGGCACACAGGAAGCCTGGCAGCTTTGGATGCATGGGCAAGTGTTGGGCAAATCGAAGAAGCTATCTTTTCAGGCTCCTGGGCCCATTGGAGGTTCACTCCCAAAGATCAGCACTCCATTAAATCCTCCCCGTTTGCGTCTTGAACCTGGCCTCCTCAATCTGCTCCTCCCCTACCAAGATTCCTGACCCTGGACTTATCTGGGCTCCTCAGCGTGTTGAGACTATCTGTAGCCCCAGCAGCAGCCAGTGCTCCCACTGGTGCTAGTGGGATTACAGAGCTGCCTGTCATTGGCTGACTGCTCCCTGAGGCAGGGCATCCTCCCGAGACAGGGGAAGAAGTCTCGCCTTGAAGCAATTAACATTGCTCACAGCTTCCTTGCAGCAATTTAATGCTATCGGAATCTACAAATATACGAAATAGGAGCAGAAGTAGGTCACTTGGCTCTTCCAGCCTGCTCCGCCATTCAATAAGATCATGGCTGATCTGTTTGTGTTTCGAATTCCATATTCCATCTACCCCTGATAACTTTTGATTCCCTTGCTAAACAACAATCTGTGTACCTCCACCTTAAAAATATTCAGTGACACCCCACCTCCACCGCCTTCTGAGGCAGAGTGTTCCAAAGTTGCACAGCCCCCTGAGAAAAAAAAAATTCTCCTCATCTCCATCCTAAGAGAGCGAACCCTAATTTTAAAACAGTGCCCCCCAGTTCTGGGCTCACTAAAATGAGGAAACATGCTTTCCACGTTCACCTTGTTGTGACCGCTCAGGATCTTATATACTTCAATCAATTCACCCTTCGCTCTTCTAAACTCCAGCAGAAACAAACCCAGTCTCTCTAACCTATCCTCATAAGACAACCCACTCATTCCGGGTATCAGTCTAGCAAACCTCCTCTGAACCGCCTCCATCACATTTACATCCTTCCTTAAATAAGGAGACCAAAACGGCACACACGTGGGGCTGGATTTTACCGTTAGCGAGCAGGGGCGGGGCCCACTCACCGATGCGTAAAATGACGTGCGGTGACATTGGGTGGAATTCCTGACGTCACCCGCCCCATTAAAATTTTCAGGAAGGTGGGGGCACAGCAAAATCAGTTGAGGCCATTGACAGATCAATTAAAGTAATTAGTGGACCTGCCCGTCAAACCTTAAGGTTGGCAAGCAGGCCAGGAGCCCTGGCGGGAACTAGAAAAGACATGAAACCTCATCCACGGGTGGGATGAGGTTTCATGTAGGGTTTTAAAAATTTTAATAAAGTTTTTTTGGAAATTATGAACATGTCCCAACTCATGTGACATTGTCACATGAGGGGACATGTTAGGGAAACTCTATTTTTCTATTTTTATCTTTTTTTACATGAACAGCTGATCTCCCTGGGGCTGCACTTAGCCCCAGGGAGATGAGTGCAGTCTTTCGTGTGCATGTGCAAAAGAGCGCACTCTCGATCTTAGGAATTCCCTCTTGCCCGCACAGGGAGTGCATAGCGCTTCCATGCAGACATCACACAGGGCGGGCCTTAATTGGCCCGCCCACCTAAAAATGGCACTGTGCCTCCAATTAGGGGCGCTGATCAGAAGCATGCCTACATGCGCCCACCCATCAACTTCCCCCCCAAAAGGGGGAAAATTCATCCCGTGGTCTCACCAATGCCCTGAGTAAAACTGAAGCATAACATCCTTATTTATATATTCAATTCCTCTCATAGTAAACTATAGCATTCCATTAGCCTACTTAATTACTTACTGTCCCTGCAAACCAACATTTTTGTGACTCAGGCACTAGGACACCTAGTTCCCTCTGCACCTTGGAATTCTGCAGTCGTTCTCTGTTTGAGTAATACTCTGCTTTTTTATTCTTCCTGCCATAGTGAACAAATTCATATTTTCCCACATTATACTCCATCTGCCATATTTTTGCCCACTCAATCAACCTATCTATATCCGTCTGCAACCTCCTTATGCCCTCTTCACAACATACTTTCCTACCTATCTTTGTGTCACTCGCATTGCAGCTGCCCCCCTTGTCTAAGTCATTGATATAAATTGTAAAAAGTTAGGACCCCAGTACAAACCTCTGCAGGACTCCACTTGTAACATCTTGCCAATCAGAAGAAGACTGTTTATGCACATTCTCTGTTTTGCTGCCAGCCAGCCAACCTTCCATCCATGCTAATATGTTACCCTCTACACCATGAGCTTTTATTTGCCTCAATAACCTTTGATGTGGAACCTTATCAAATGCCTACTGGAAATCCAAGTACAGTACATCTACAGCACCCCCTTTGTCCATGGCGCAAGTTATTCCTTCAAAGAACTCCAATAAATTGGTGGAACATGATTTCCCTCTCACAAAACTACTCTGACTCTTTCTGACTACCTTGAGTTTATCTAAGTGCCCAGCTACAACCTCCGTTAAGGATTAATTCGAACACCTGACCCACGACAGATACCAAGCTTACTGCTCTATAGTTTCCTGATTTCTGTCTCCTCCCTTCTTGAACAGAGGGGTTATATTTGAGACTTTCCAGTCTGATGGAACCTTTCCAGAATCTAGCGAAGTTTGGAAAATTTACATCAATGCATCTATCACCTCATTAGACATTTCTTTTAAGACCCTAGGATAAAGTCCATCGGGACCCAGAGACTTGTCAGCATGCAGTTCCATCAGTTTGTTCAGTTCCGCTTCCCTAGTGATTACACTCTCACCAGGCACCCCTCTCCCTCCCACTTCCTGATTTACAGCTATTACTGGAATGTTTTTTGCATCCTCTATAGTGAAAACTGAAGCAAAATATTTGTTCATTTCATCTGCCATTTCCTCATTATCTGCTATTAGCTCCCCATTCTCACTCTGTAGAGGATCAACACTTACTAACTCTTTTCCTTTTTATATACCTGTAGAAACTCTTGCTATCCATTTTACCCTTCTAGCTAGCTTCCTCTCATACTCTAATTTTTTTCTCCTGATTAACCTTTTAGTCATTCTCTGCCGTTTTTTATATTCTGACAATTCATCTGACCTGCCACTCATCTTTGTGCAGTTATATGCTTTTTCTCTTAAGGTTGATGCTTTCCTTAACTAATTTAGTTAACCACGGATGGTGAGTCTTCCACTTAGAATTTTTCTTTATAGTAGGAATATACATACTCTGAGTATCCTGAAATATCCCCTCAAATGTCTGCCCTGAAACCTTGAATTTTGCCCAGGGGGAGGGGGCAGGGACCATGGTGCTCTATAAAATCCAGCCGAGGGACTTTGACCTAGAAGCAATCAAATAAAGCTTTAACCTGAATTGTGAGCTTAAATGGCAAAATAACTGATTAGCCTCAACAAATCACTGTTAAATCAAGTAAACGTGTTAAATTCTGTGATTGTTTTTCTCTGAACTATTGCTGTGAAAGAGAGAAGTAATTTGTTCAGGGAACAAAAAGATCTCTTAGCTCCTGCCATTTCTCATTTTTTTAAACAAATAAGAAATTAGTTTACTTTACATGACTGCACATTTTAATATAAATGTTTATATATTGAAGTATTTCTGCTATCTAATAATTCTAAAAATGAATTATGTAAAACTATCAAAGGATATAGCTTTATTCAATGGTTAGGTGAACAGACTGTTTAAATACAATGTATAAAAGTACTGGGTGTAGTTTAAATGCAACTCGTATAAATGGAGTAAGGTTTCCTTTACTGAATGTTTTTTAAAGTACTGGTATTATGCTCTCTTGAAAGCTTAGTTAATCAACTCTGTCCTCTTGAGTATTCCTCATTTCTTTTGTCCCACTAATTTCAGTCTTACCTTCAGCTGTCCAAGCATTATAAGCTCTGGAATTCCCTCCCTCAACCTCTACTCCACTCCCCTCTCTCTCCTGCTTAAGACACTTTTTTAATCACCCTCCTTTAGCAAAGCTTTCACTTGCCTGTTCTAATGTCTAGAGCAGTAGAATAAGACATTATGCATGGCCGGAAAAATAATATAGGAGGAAGGATTTCAGATTTTAGTGGCATCACACTTTGGGAAATATGTCAACACCTTAGAGAGGATACAGTGGAGATTTGCTAGAATGGTACCAGGGATGCAGGACTTCAGTTTCAGGAAGAGGCTGAAGAAGGTGGAGTTGTCCTTATTAGACTAGGGAAAGATAAGGGGAGATTTAATAAAGGTATTCAAAATCATGAAGGATTTTGATAAACTAAATTGAGAAATTGTTTCCAATGGCTAAAGGGTTAGTAAGTAGAGGATGCAGATATAAAGTTTTTGGCAAAATTTGTGAAATGAAGAGGAGAACTGAATAGATACTTGGATGGCAATTATTTGTATGACAATGAGGGCAGGGGAGCAGATCTAATTGGATAGTTCTATCAAAGAGTTGGCACAGGCATTAGGGGCCAAATGGCCCTCCTCTTTGCTGTAGTGTTCATATTAGTCTTGAAAAGTTAACTCTGTTTCTCTCTCCATAGATGCTACCAGGCCTGCTGAGATTTCATCCTCAGCATTTTGCTTTTATCCATCTCTGCTGTATCATTCTATGTCATTCTTTTGGTTGGTGTCAGTTCTTGTCTGATTTTGCTTCAGTGATGCACCTTGAGATATTTTGCTATGTTGAGGATGTTGTGTAATAGCAAGTTCTCATTTTTGTCTGTTCTGCCTAGTATAGAACTGAACCATACATTTGGTTTCATAATTTGCCTATGATGAGTTAAGCAACGTCAGCTAATGCAGTATTACAATTGGTCTTATTATCTTGAAGTTCCCACTGTTCATACTTAATCAGTAACTCCTGTTTAAAATGTGCACGTGTGCTAGTCAGGTGAGCACAGAAATAACTGTGCTGAGATGCCTCCACTCAAACCCTACCCCATGCTTAAATAACCAGGCTAAATTGGCTAATAAGGCTTATACATGAAAATATCTACTTGGATGAAGCACTAAAGGGACAATTGGCATCAGTGATGCCACGGAATGAGTTAACATCTTCAGAAGAAACAATCTGGGTAGGTGGAGAACTAAAAAAGCTCTTTGTAAAACATGTCAGTGCTTTGTGTATTAGTCATATTTGTACATAAAATATACATATCAGGTGTCGGCTTTCTATTTTGTATATGCTGTTTTTGCAGGCAAAAGGCTTTCCTTTTCTCAAAAGGTTATGATGGTGTCAGTTTTTGACACTTGGATGACCAGCCGGCAGAACATTCCAGAAGGTCTCGCATACCCACGGCAAAGATGCAGCCGCAATTTTGAGGCACCAGCCTTATTAACAATGGGCCAATGAACTCCAGGGTGTCAAATGGGCAGCACGCTGTATTGGGCTATCTGTGCCCAGCTTTAGGCCCCTGACACGGTGGTATTCACACTTTTTGGAAGCTGTTTGTGTTCGAGGCCCAGCAAACATCAGACATCGTCATTAGAATTCACCTCAGTGACTGAAATCAATGATAAAACTAAGACCCACAATAAGGACTGACATGCCAGCGAATTAACTGCACCAGTTTCTCTAAATTGCATGATTAGAGAAATATAGCTGCAAGGGGAGAAATATGAATAGTTCCTCACAATAACAAATCTTGTACAGAGAGGAGCATTATTAGTAAAGTGAAAATTATTTTGTAAGATTACGTTTGCATAGTGTTAATTTGTAAACGTGCTGTACATGCAATTTTTTAAAATTCACTCTTGGGATGTGGGTGTCGCTGGCTAAGCCAGCATTTATTGCTCATCCCTATTTGCCCTTGTGAAGGTGGTGGTGAGCTGCCTTCTTGAACCACTGCAGTCCATTTGGTGTAAGTACACCCACAGTGCTGTTAGGGAGGGAGTTCCAGGATTTTGACCCAGCGACATTGAAGGAACAGTGATATATTTCCAAGTCAGGATGGTGTGTGGCTTGGATGGGAACATTCAAGTGGTGGTGTTCATATGCATCTGCTGTCCTTGTTCTTCTAGACAGTAGCAATTGTGGGTTTGGAAGGTGCTGCCTAAAGAGCATTGGTGGGTTTCTGCAGTGCATCTTGTAGATGGTACACATTGCCTCTTGTGTGTGTCAGTGGTGGGGGGAGTGAATGTTTGTGATTGGGGTGCCACTCAAGCAGGCTGCTTTGTCCTGGATGGTGCTGAGCTTCTTGAGTGTTGTTGGAGCTGCACTTATCCAGACAAGTGGAGAGTATTCCATCATACTCCTGACTTGTGCCTTATAGATGGTGGGCAGGCTTTGGGGAGTCAGGAGGTAGGCTATTCATTGCAAGATTCCTAGCCTCTGACCTGCTCTTGTTGCCACAGTATTTATATGGCTAGGCCAATTCAATTTCTGATCAATGGTAACCCCATTGATAGTGGGAAATTCAGTGATGGTAATGCCATTGAATGTCAAGAGGCGATTGTTAGATTCCCTCTTGCTGGAGATGGCCATTGCCTGGCAGTTGTGTGCCATGAATGTTACCTGCCCCTTGTCAGTCCAAGCCTGGATACTGTCCAGAACAAAAACAGAATTACCTGGAAAAACTCAGCAGGTCTGGCAGCATCGGCGGAGAAGAAAAAAGTTGACGTTTTGAGTCCTCATGACCCTTCAACAGAACATGGTCATGAGGACTCGAAACGTCAACTCTTTTCTTCTCCGCCGATGCTGCCAGACCTGCTGAGTTTTTCCAGGTAATTCTGTTTTTGTTTTGGATTTCCAGCATCCACAGTTTTTTGTTTTTATCTCTGGATACTGTCCAGGTCTTGTTGTAGTTGGACATGGACTGTTTCAGTCTCTGAGGAGTCGGAAATGGTGCTGAACATTATGCAATCATCAATGAACATCCCCACTTCTGACTTAACGATGAAAGGAAGGTCATTGATGAAGCAGCTGAAGATGGCTGGGCCTAGGACACTACCCTGAGGAATTCCTGCAGTGATGTCCTGGAACTGAGATGATTGACTTCCAACAACCACAACCATCTTCCGTTGTGCTAGGCATGACTCCAACCAGCGGAGAGTTTCCACCCGATTTTCATTGACTTCAATTTTGCTAGGGCTGCTTGATGCCGCACTCTATCGAATGCTGCCTTGATTTCAAGGGCAGTCACTCTTACCTCACCTCTGGTGTCAGCTCTTTTGACCATGTTTGAACCAAGGCTGTAATGAGATCTGGAGCTGAGTGACTCTGGCAGAACTAAAACTGAGTGTCAGTGAGCAGGTTATTGCTAAGCAAGTGTTGCTTGATGCCACTGTTGATGACCCCTGTCATCACTTTATTGATGATCAAGAATAGACTGATGGGGTAGCAATTGGCTGGGTTAGATTTTTCCTGCTTTTTGTGTACAGGGCATACCTGGGCAATTTTTCACATTGGTAGTAGATGCTAGTGTTGTAGCTATACTGGAGCAGCTTGGCTTGGGGCACAGCAAGTTTTGCAGCACAAGTCTTCAGTACTATTGCCGGAATATTGTCAGGGCCCATAGCCTTTGCAACATCCAGTGCCTTCAGCCTATGCTGATAACTGGTTATTCATGAAAGGATAGCTTCATTTATAAAGCCTAAATAAAATATATTTTAACAGATGATCAGATCCCATCTAGCTCCCATAGGCTATGAGCCTAAGGAACTAAACTGCCAGAGATTCTTCAGCTCAGAATGCCACAAAGGATACAGCTCACATGGTGGATTCTGGGGTGTGCAAGATAGTTGCAGGAGCAAATACTACTGAAATCTTAGTTCTTGCAAAATACTGGTCCATGGGCCCAACCTGATTACATTACTCAGGGTCCAGGCAATTCCTTAATATATGCACCTGACTAAAAATATAATAGAGTGCAAAACAAAAACAGAATTACCTGGAAAAACTCAGCAGATCTGGCAGCATCGGCAGAGAAGAAAAGAGTTGACGTTTCGAGTCCTCATGACCCTTCAACAGAACTGATCTTTCTTTACAAGGAGAGGGAAATATAAGCTGGTTTAAGGTGGGGGCGGTGGGGGGGGAGAGAAGTGGAGGGGGGGGGGTGTTAGGATAGGAGCAGATCATCAAAAGATGTCACAGACAAAAGAACAAAAGAACACAGAGGTGTTGAAGTTGGTGATATTATCTAAACGAATGTGCTAATTAAGAATGGATGGTAGGGCACTCAAGGTATAGCTGTAGTGGGGGTGGTGGTTATATTAGAATATAATAGAGTGCCTAACACATGGCAATGACCAGGATTTCCTGGAAAGTTTTAGTTTAACCTTTGTGTAAAAGCCATTGTAGGTTTTATTTTAAGAAAATTCAGGCATAACTGATTTGCACTGGTTTTATGATGAAACATTGCTTTATGTGAATTTCCTTCAATATTTGTGCTATTTCCAAGTTATGTCTACAGGAACCTTGATTAGCTCACAAAGCTATGGCCAATGCAAAAGATCAGTGAGTTTCTTGCATTTTTGCACATTCCAAATGGTGTAAACATACAACCAAAGTTTTAGGCACAACTGGTCCTAGAGTCCTTATTTCTGGTGTTTTATATTGTTTGATTTTATTTCTCCTGACTGAGATTGGCACTGTATTTTATATAACTTCAAATGCTTTTAAACTTCTTATAATCCTCCCGCATCCTACACGACAAAGACACTAAATCCTTAATCTCATCTGCTGCTTGTAGAACCTTGCTGTGCATAAATCAGCTACCACATTTCTTTGCATAACAACAGTAACTACGTTTCCAGTGTAGTTAATTGACTGTAAAGTGCCTATGGGACATCCTGTGGATGTAAAAAGTATGATGTAAATGCAAGTTCTTTCTTAAAAATGCTTGCCTCACTTCTAGATGAGGTCAATTCAAAATCAAATATGGTTCACGAGGTAATCGTCTCATGTCTGAGTCAGAAGCTTGTGGATTCAAATCCTATTCCAGAGAGATGAGCACAAAAATCCAGGCTGACTTTTCAGTGCATAACTGAGGGAGTCTTGCACTGTTGGTGGTGGTGTTTTTTGGTTGAGACATTAAACCAAGGCCCCAGATGTGTTCTCACATATATGTAAAAAATCCCATGGCACTATTTTGAAGACAAGCATAGGAATTATCTCCATGTAACCTGGTCAATATTTATTCCTCAATCAACATCGTAAAAACAGATTATCTGGTCATTATCACATTGCTTTTTGTGGGAGCTTGCTGCGTGCAAATTGCCTGCCACATTTCCTAAATTAGAATATTGATTACAGTTCAAAAGTGCTCATTGCTCTAAAAGTATTTTGGGATGTCCTGAGATCATGAAAGACGCTATATAAATGCAAGTCATGAATTTGTCTTTTGTTCTGAACTTGCGTGAAACAGACAGACTAGCTGTATACTAACTGTATACATGGGGCAGCAATTTTCCATCGGTGAGTAGAGGGGGCGGGGTCAGCTTGCCGACCTGTAAAATGATGCACAATGATGTTGGGCGTGCGTCCTAATGTCAACGCATGTCATAAGACATAGGAGTAGAAATTAGGCCATTCGGCCCATCGAGTCTGCCCCGCCATTCAATCATGTCTAATAAGTTTCTCAACCCCATTCTCTCGCCTTCGCCCCTAACCTTTGATCCCCTTACCAATCAAGAACCTATCTATCTCAGTCTTAAATACACTCAATGACCTGGCCTCCACAGCCTTCTGTGGCAATGAATTCCATAAATTCACCACTCTCTGGCTAAAGAAGTTTCTCCTCATCTTTGTCCTAAAAGGTCTGCTCAGGCTGTGCCCTTGGGTCCTAGTCTCTCCTACTAATGGAAACATCTTCCGCATGTCCACTCTATCCAAGCCTTTCAGTATTCTGTAAGTTTCAAACAAATCCCCCCTCATCCTTCTAAACTCCATCGCGTATAGACCCAGAGTCCTTAAACGTTCCTCATATGTTAAGTCTTTCATTTCTGGGATTGTTCTCATGAACCTCCTCTGGATCCTCTCCAGGGCTAGAACATCCTTCCTGAGGCACAGGGCCCAAAATTGCTTACAATATTCTAAATGTGGTCTGACCAGAGTCCTATAAAGCCTCAGCAGCACATCCCTGCTTTTATATTCTAGTCCTCTCGAAATAAATGCCAACATTGCATTTGCCTTCCTAACTACCGACTCAACCTGCAAGTTAACCTTAAGAGAATCCTGGACTAGGACTCCCAAGTCCCTTTGCACTCCAGATTTCTGAATTCTCTCCCCATTTAGAAAGTAGTCTATGCCTCTATTCTTCCTACCAAAGTGCATGACCTCACACTTCCCCACGTTATATTCCATCTGCCACTTCTTTGCCCATTCTCCTAACCTGTCCAAATCCTTCTGCAGCCTCCCTGCCTCCTCAATACTACCTGTCCCTCCACCTATCTTTGTATCATCTACAAACTTAGCCAGAATGCCCTCAGTTCCTGCATCAAGATCATTAATGTATAAAGTGAAAAGTTGTGGTCCCAACAGTGACCCCTGCGGAATTCCACTAGTCACCGGCCACCATCCTGAGAAAGACCCCCTTATCCCTGCTCTCTGCCTCCTGCCAGACAGCCAATCATCTATCCATGCTAGTACCTTGCCTCTAACACCATGGGCTCTTACCTTACTGAGCAGCCTCCTGTGCAGCACCTTGTCAAAGGCCTTCTGGAAGTCCAAGTAGATAACATTCATTGGCTCTCCTTTGTCTAACCTACTCGTTACCTCCTCAAAGAATTCTAACAGATTTGTCAGGCATGACCTCCCCTTGATGAAACCATGCTGACTTTGCCCTATTTTACCATACCCTTCCAAGTATTCTGAAATCTCATCCTTAATAATGGACTCTAAAATCTTATCAACGACCGAGGTCAGGATAATTGGCCTGTAATTTCCCGTCTTTTGCCTCAATCCCTTCTTAAACGGGGGGGGGGGGGGGGGTTACATTAGCGATTTTCCAGAGCTCTGGGACCCTCCAACTCCAGTGATTCCTGAAAGATCACCACTAATGCCTCCAGTATCTCTTCAGCTATCTCTTTCAGAACTCTGGGTTGTAATCCATCTGGTCCAGGTGATTTATCCACCTTCAGACCTTTCAGTTTTCCTAGCACCTTCTTCTTGGTAATGGCCACCATACTCACCTCTGCCCCCCGACTCTCTTGAACTTTGGGGATGTTACTCGTGTCTTCCACCGTGAAGACTGACGCAAAGTACCTATTCAATTCCTCCGCCATTTCTTTGTTCCCCACTACTACTTCTCCAGCGTCATTTTCTAGCGGCCCAATGTCCACTTTTGCCTCTTTCTTACCCTTTATATATCTAAAAAAAACTCTTGCAATCTTCTTTTATATTACTAGCTAGTTTACCCTCATATTTAATCTTCTCCCTCCTTATTTCTTTTTTAGTTGCCCTCTGTTGGTCTTTGTAGGCTTCCCAATCCCCTGGTTTCCCACTGCTCTTCACCGCATTGTATGCTTTCTCTTTAGCTTTTATGCTGTCCCTGACTTCCCTTGTCAGCAGTGGTTGCTTCGTCCTCCCTTTAGTATGCCTCTTCTTCCTAGGGATGAATTTTTGCTGTGTCTCCCAAATTACTCCCAGAAACTCCTGCCATTGCTGTTCCACTGTCTTTCCTGCTAGGCTCATCTCCGAGTCATTTCTGGCCAGCTCCTCCCTCATGCCTCTGTAGTTGCCGTTCTTCAACTTTAATACCGTTACATCTGATTCCAGCTTTTTCCTCTCAAATTCTATCATATTATGGTCACTTCCTCCTAAGAGTTCCTTCACCTTAAGCTCCCTTATCAAATCTGCCTCATTACACATCACTAAATCTAGAATTACCTGTCATTTAGATTTTCAATTCAGCGGGCACGCAGCCGAGTCGGCTGCATGCCCGCTGAATTGTCAACAGCCACTTAAGGCCTTTAAAAAATGAATTAAACCTATTAATGGACATGCTCGTCCAACATTAAGATTCGCGGGCAGGCGAAGAGTCCAAGCGGCCTTCAAAAAAAACATGAAACCTCATCCACGGGCGGGATGAGGTTTCATGAGGGATTTAAAATGTGTATAAAATTTTTAAATGAAAGTAATTGACATGTTCCTGCTCATGTGACAGTGTCACATGAGGGGACATGTCAAGAATTTCTTTTCTCCCTTCCTTTAATAAAGTTTTCAAACTTGAGCCGAGCTCCCTGAGGCAGCACTTTGCATGTGTGAAAGAGCGCACTCCCGACTCAGGGAATCTCTCCCCCCCTCCTGCACAGGGAGCACACAGTGCTTCCGGGCAGACGTCACGCTGGGCGGGCCTTAATCGGCCCACCCACGTACACTGGCAGCGTGCCCCCAACTGGGGGTGCTGATCGCAAATCCGCCCGCCCGCACCCGCACAACCCCCCCCCCCCAACAGGGGGAAAATGCTGCCCATGGGTATATCTGTAACCATGGAAAATCCGACTGAGTGTTGTTTATGTTACATCTAGAACCACATAATAAGCTGAAAAATCCACAGTATTTTAGAAATACAAAACTGGACTTTAGGATTCTTCAACATGAATGTATATCATCAATTGCAAGCAAATTAAAAAGTGACCTCTTATCCACCATCAAATGGGAGAACATTGGTGAAACAACTGTTCACACAGGAACAGGTGCAGAAGTAGGCCATTCGGCCCCTTGGGCCTGCTCTGCCATTCATTAAGATCATGGCTGATCTGATGCTATTTCTAATTCCACATTCTCATCGACCCCCGATAACCTTTGATTCCCTTGCCTCTGCCTCTATCTCTACCTTAACAATATTCAATAACCTTGCCTCCACTGCCTTCTGAGGCAGATTGTTCGAAAGTCGCACAACTCTCAGAGAGAAAAAATTCTTCTCTTCTCTATCCTAAAAGGGCACCACCTAATTTTAAAACAGTACACCTAGTTCTGGACTCACCTACAAGAGGAAATGTAACTTCCGCGTCCACCTTGTCAAGACCGTTTAATATCTTACATACTTCAATCAAGTCACCCCTCACTCTTCTAAACTCCAATGGAAACAAGGTCAGTTAGTCTAACCTATCCTCTTAAGACAACCCACTCATTCCAGATACGAATCTAGTGAATCTCTTCTGAACCGCCTCTAAAGCATTTATATCCTTCGTTAAATAAGGAGATCAAAACTGCACACAGTATTCGAGATATGGTCTCACCAATGCCCTGTATCACTGAAGCATTACATCCTTACTTTTATGTTCAATTCCCCTTGCAATAAAGGATAGAGTTACATTAGCCTACTTAATTACTTGTTGGGCCTTTTTTATGACTCATGCACCAAAACACCTAGAATCCTCTGCACCTTGGAATTCTGCAGTCATTCTCCATTTAAGCAATATTCTATTTTTTTATTCTTCCTGCCAAAGTGAATAACTTCACGTTTTCCCACATTATACATCATCTGCCAAATTTTTGCCCACTCACTCAACCTGTCTATGTCTGTCTGCAACCTCCCTATGCCTACTTCACAACATATTTTCCCACCTATCTTTGTGTCATCTGCATATTTAGATACCCTGCCTTTGCTCCCCTCATCTAAGTCATTGATATAAATTGTAAGAAGTTGAGGCTCCAGCACAGACCCCTATGGGGCTCCATCCATCACCTTCTGCCAATCAGAAAACAGCCTATTTATGCACACTGTGTTTCTGCCAGCCAGCCAATCTTCTATCTGTGCTAATATGTTAACCCCTATACCATGAGCTTTTATTTTCCCTTATCCACAGCACATGTTATTCCTTCAAAGAATCCAATAAATTGGTTAAACACGATTTCCCTTTCACAAAACCATGCTGGCTCTTTCTGATTACTTTGCACTTTTCTAAGTGCCCAGCTAGAACCCCCTTAATGATTGACTCTAGTGCCTTCCCCATGACTGACGTCAGGCTAGCTGGCCAATGGTTTCCAGTTTTATGACTCCCCCCCTTCTTATATTTGCTACTATTACGTTTCTTGGAACCTTTCCAGAACATAACGATTTTTGAAAAATAAACACCAATGCATGTACTACCTCATTAGCCACTTCTTTTAAGATCCTAGGATGAAGTCCATTAGGACAGGAGACTTGTCAGCCCACAGCCCCAACAGCTTGCTCAGTAAAGCTTCCCTAGAGACTGTAATTTCATCAAGTTCCCACCTCTTGATTTATGGCTATTACTAGAATGTCTTCACTAGAGGATACAAAGAACAAAGCAAAATATTTGTTTATTTCATCCCCCATTTCCTTATTATATACTATTAACACCCCATTCTCACTGTAGAGGACCAACACTCACTTTACTTGCTCTTTTCCTTTTTAAATATCTTAAGAATCTCTTGCCATGTGTTTTTACATTTCCAGCTAGCTTCCTCTCATACTCTAATTTCTTCATCCTGATTAACCTTTTAGTCATTCTCTGCTGTTCTTTTTTTTCTGACCAATCATCTGACCTGCTACTCACCTTTGCACAGTTGTATGCTTGTTCCTTAAGTTTGATGCTTTCCTCAACTTCTTTAGTTAACCAAGGATGCTGGGTCCTCCTCTTAGAACATTTATTTATAGTAGAAATATACTTATCCTGAATATTCTGAAATATCTCCTTAAATGTCTACCACTGTTCCTCTATTGATCTATCCTCTAGCCTAATGTAAGGAACATATCTTTTTATTTTCTGTGGATTGTGGATTAAAATTACAATGGCTGCAGTTTGAAAGATATGTCCACTGGAACAGGATGAGAGATATATACAATGTTGCAGTCCTGGGACAGAGAGTGCTGTGAAAGACAGGATGATGCCAGAAAGGAGTCCTGGACCAAAGAAGCTGCCTGGCAACAACGTTTTAATTGGCTCCTGACCAGGTGACCAGGGTTTTGTGTGAGCCCAGTACAGCAGAATAGCTCCTAGCCTGAAAGAAACAAGACCTAAAACCTCTTCCTCCTGTGTGTGTAAGATTCCAGTAATCCTACAGTAATAGCCAGCTGGCTTTTTCTCCTCATAGCTCTATAATCTGCTCTCTCTGAAAACCCCTGTCAAGAGCCAAAGGGGAAAAACACTGTTAGAAACATTGAAAGGCAAGTGCTCAACCAGTGAATGACAGACTGAAGAAAGAACTGAAAAGAATTTGAAATAAATCAACCCATCAAATCCTGTACTCCAGAATTGGTGCTATTGAACTGTTTTATTCCACTGCTAAAATCAATGTTTTTGTGTGTCTTATGTGTCTTTTGTGTGTGTATGTATAGGGATTTAAGAAGGAGTAGAGTTTAAGTTATAGAGTTAGAAATTAGCAGCTCCTATTTCTTACTTTTGTTACTGGTTAACAACAGTTTGTTCAATAAACAGTTATTTACTTATTAAGTTCACAAATCTGGTGCTCATATTCTGTTAGCCTAAATTAACCAATTAGGTGGGTTGATCAAACTTTTTACATTTGTCGTTACTCGGAGACGAGTGGGGCTTGATATTGTGGCGCACTATCCCCATTGGGTCGTGACACCTAGTATTCCAGCTCACTTCAGCTAGCTCAGTTCCTGTGCCCGCATAGTTGCCCTTATTTAACTTTAAAATACTAGTTTTAGACCCACTCTTCTCTCTTTCAAACTGGTTGTAAAATTCAATCATATTGTGATTGCTGCTACCTAGGGGGCCTTCACTCAGAGGTCATTAATGAATCCCGTCACATGCACAAAACCAAGTGTAATATAATTTGCTCTCTAGTTGGTTCCAGACCGTGCTGCTGTAAGAAACCATTTCAAAAGCATTCTGTGAGCTCCTCATCCAGGCTACCACTGCCAATCTGATTTTTCCAGTTTATGGCCAGGATTTTCCCATCGGCAAGTGGGGGGGGGGGGGCTTGTTGATGCGTAATTACTTCCTTAATTTAGAAAAAATTCTATATATACTGCAATTTACTGTGCTCACTAAGTGCTATACTGCCCAAAAATAAAATTAAAGGTTATATGATTCTGAATTGCACTATGTGTTTTAGGCATTTATTTTAATTTTATTTTAACACTTATTTTAACTATTTTATTTTATATTTATTTTAGTTTAGTTTTAGTTCTTTTTATTTATAGATCTACCTTAACTCCTGTCTCCTAACTTGGCTACTACACACTGTCCCTTACACCAAGCACTTAGCGACCAACCAGTTTACTAGTTTCCTGTCATGCCTGTGCCCCTTCAGCAGCTGAGATGCTACTCCTGACTGCTTCTGTTCAGCTCCCAGTTAGGAAAGGCCGCGCGCTGATCCCCGGGCTCTATTTATACTACTCCTGACTCTCGACTGCCTCTGCTAAGTTCCCGGATCAGGAAGGCCTTGCCCCGATCCCTGGGCTCTATCTATGGCGCTTCTGACTCCCGACTGCCTCTGTTCAGCTGCTAAAAAGGAAATTTTATCTAATTTTTAAAGGGACCACCTTGAAATGAATCAGATTCAGTAAAATTGGAATGCTAATGGGTAATGAGAGAAAGGTCTAACAGCTGTTTTGCACAGGTGCAGTATCTTGAGTCATTTGATTCTCACTCTGAACAAGAAAGAAAGACATGCAATCACATCGTGTTTTTCACAATTTCAGGATATCCCAAAGCATTTTACAGCAATGAAGTGTTTTTCTGATGTGTAGTCACAGTTATAATGCAGGAACTTGAACAGTATTTTAAACAAACTCCCTGTGATCAAGTAAATGTTTTATTCAAACTAGGCACATACTTTTCTTTAGATGTCAGCCTCTGACTAAACAAAGTAAACAGCTGAACACCATTTTGCCATGATGTCATGTGCAAGCTAATCCTAAATTCTATGGCCAAAATCATAATATGTATTAAAAAAAGAGTCCCCCTCTCAGTCCCATGTATTTGAGCTAAAAAAAAATGAACTCATTAAACAACTGCATGCAGTAAAGTTATAGCCATTTAGAAATGAGAAATAACATTGCCCTGTTACATGCAGTAACAAGGCTGAAGTTAGTCAACATGTATAATACTCAGAATGATTTTGCATAGTTGTACCAAAGGCAAAATTTACAACATCACATGTCCAGCAGGAAGCTTTTCTTGTTGGGCATATATCATTGGGAAACTATAGATGCATGTCCCATGGTGCTCTGTCCAAGCTGATTTGTAGAAGCAGCCTTTGTGTGCCTCAGAATGGAAGAAAACAAATTCTCTTGCACAATTCTTTCTAAATAATGTGAATGGCACTAAAGCCAGATTAGCTTGTGTCTGGGTGTCTCATCCGTTATAAGTGGTTCTTTGATTCATGCCTCAGGGTAGAGTTAGTGAAAAATTTTAAATTTTGAGCATTGGGATCAGCTGTAGTGTGCCATTGTTATCAGAGTGACTGCATGCCACCTTACAGATACAGCTGATACTCATGTGGATTTAGAATTCAAAGTTAACTGTTAACTCTCATTTGATGCATCTAATTGTTCTGGCCACTGCAGTCTGTTGGATCAATTGACTGAGAGCTGGGCCACGTCATATCAGCTGAGCGCGAGCTGTATCAGAATTTTGGATCACCTGTAACAAGGTAGAGGGATACAGTTTCTGTTCAGCTGATTCAAAACCCAGCGCTGCTCCCAAGTAGGTAATCTGTTGCTCCAACAGCTCGGTCCTGCTCAGCTGCACTGTACAGCTGATAGAGCTTCTGCCCCTGCTGGGCTAATCTCTCATGCTGTCGCTATTGATGCAACATTCATCTGGCTGATCCAGCACTCTATAGCCCATGGCTTAGCCAGAGCAATTAGAAACATTGGAAGAGAATGAAGAGTTGGCCACAAATCCCAAATGAAATTAATTTCCTCTCATGGTCTCTAAATCATCTGGTTAAACAAATTTATCAATAGTTGGAAGCAATACATTTATTATGAACCTCTTGAGTTTGGTTTGGGATTTGAAGGTTTGCCCATTGTCAGGCTTGTTCCTGATATCTGTCTCCAAGATAAGTAAAGCTGGCCGCATTAATTTATAATAGTAATTGTGCCATATGTGGTATGTTCACAGCACAGCCCAAGAGCTCTTCTGTAAAGGAGAAAGGGAAAATCTGGAAACTGACTCATGTCCAACCATGTCACAAGCAACCGCAGATTAGAATACTCTTTCAAACATAACTCCGCTATTTAAGAAAAGAGGAAAAGAGAAAATGGGAAACTATAGGCCAGTTAGCCTAACATTAGTGCAGGCAACATTCTAAAATCCATTATTAGGGATGTGGTACAGGCCACTTAGAAAATCATAATATGATTAAGCAGAGTATGAAAAGGAAATCGAGTTTGACAAATCTGTAAAAGTCTTTTGAGGATATAACTAATAAAATGGGTATGAAGGAACCAGTGGGTGTAGACTATTTGGATTTTCAGAAAGCATGTGCTCAGGTGTCACAAAGGAGGACTCCTGTGATTGGGGGTAATATATTAACATGAACTTAGCATTGGTTAATGGTTCAAAAATGGAGAGTAGGAATTACAGAATATTCTCAACACAGAAGCAGGCCATTGGGCCTGTCGTTTCTCTGCTGGCTTTCCAAAGGAGCAGTTCATCCAAAGCTACTCCCCTGCCTTCTTTCTGTAGCCCTGCACATTCTTCCTTTTCAGATAATAATCCAATTCCCTCTTGAATGCCTCAATTGAGCCTGCCTCCACCATAGACAGTACATTCCAGATCCCCACTGCATGAAAACATTATTTCTCATGTTGCCATTGCTCCTTTTGCCAGTTGCCTAAATCTGTACCCTCTCATTTTCCATTTTTTCATGAGTGGGAACAGTTTCTCCCTATCTGCTCTGTCCAGACCTGTCATGATTTTGAATACCTCCTGCCAATCTTCTTTTCTCTAAGGAAAGCAGTCTTAACTTCTCCAATCTGTCTTCATAGCTGAAGTTCCCCATTCCTGGAACCATTCTTGCGAATCTTTTCAACATTCTCTCTAATGCCTTCACCACCTTCCTAAAGTGTTGTGCCAGAACTGGGCGCAATAATCCAGTTGAGGCTGAACCAATGTTCCATACAAGTTTCACATAACTTCCTTGCTTTGGTACTCAATGCCCCTATTAATAAAACCCAGGATTCCGAATGCTTTACTAACCACTCTCACAATCTTTCCTGCTACCTCAATGATTTTGTACATATATACCCAGGTACCTCTACTCCTGCACCCCTTTAGAATTGTACCTTTTATTTTATATTGTCTGTCCCCATTCTTTCTACCAAAATTAATAACTTCACACTTCTCTGCATTAAATTACACCTGCCACTTGTCTGTCCATTCCATCATCCAGTCTATGACCTCCTACAGTATCCTCCTCATTGTTCACAATACTCCCAAGTTTTGCACCATGTGTAAATTTTGAAATGCTGCCCAGTACATGAAGGTCTAGATCATTAATGTACATCAGGAAGAGTAGGACCCTAAAATCAACCCCTAGGGAACTCCACTTTAAATTTCCTCCTGTCCGTAAAACATCTCTTAACCACTACTCTCTGGCCGAAATTTTACAGCCCCATCGCAGCGGGGTTGGGACCGTAAAATGTGGTGAGCCATTCTAAACTCCATTGACTTTGGTGGGACCGTAAAATCCCGCTGGCATAAAATTCCGCCCTCTGTTTCATGTCACTCAGCCAATTTGGTATCCCTGTTGCTGTTGTCCCTTTTATTCCACGAGCTCTAACTTTACTGACAAGTCTGTTATGCCTTTTGGAATCCATGTACACCACATAAATAGCATTACCTTCATCAACCCTCTCTGTTACCGCATCAAAAACTCCAAGTTATTTA
Organism: Carcharodon carcharias; assembly: GCF_017639515.1. NCBI lineage: Eukaryota > Metazoa > Chordata > Chondrichthyes > Lamniformes > Lamnidae > Carcharodon > Carcharodon carcharias. The sequence goes on from NC_054468.1 coordinate 179,269,202, forward strand.
AACATAATTTGCCCTCAACAAATCCATGGTGGCTTTCCTTAATTAACCTGCATTTGCCTAGATGACTATTAAATGAATATTCTTAGATTGACAGGCTGTAACTAGTAAGTTACTGCAAGGTTAAGGCAAGGATAAGTATTTGGGCCGTAGCTATTTACTGTTTTGGTGATTTAGGTGAGGGGACGGAGTGTTCAAATTTGTAGATGATGATATGGCTAGGTGGAAAAGTAAACAGTGAGGAGGATGCAAAGTAGCTGCAGAGGGTGGTAGACAGGTTGGTTGATTGGGCAGGAAGGTGGCAGATGGAATACAATATGGCAAAGTGTAAAGTTATCCACTTTGGTAGGAAAAATATAAGGCAGAATATATATTTTGAATGCCGAGAAACTGAGAAATGCTTGCATGGAGAGACTTGGGTGTCCTTGGACATGAATTGCAGAAAGTTAACATGTAAGCACAGCAAGAAATTAGAAAAGCAAATAGTATGTTAGCTTTTGTTATAAAGGGATTGGAATATAACAGTAAATACGTTTTACTACAGTTATACAGGGCATTGAAGAGGCCCCACAGGGAGTACTGTGTACAGTTTTGGCCCTTATACCTAAGGAAGGAACTACTTGCCATAGACTGACTGCAATGAAGATTAACTAAACTGTTTCTTGGGGTGAGGGAATTGTTTTATGAGGAGAGATTAAGTAGATTAGGCCTATAATCCCTGAAATTTAGAATAATGAGAGGTGGTCAAATTGAAATATATACAATTCTTAAGGGACTTGACAGACTAGATGCTGAGAAAAAGTTTCCCCTGACTGGGTTAATCTAGAACACAGGGTCACAGCCCCAGAGCGAGGAGTCAACCATTCAGGACTGAGATGAGGAGAAATTTCTTCACTCAAAGGGTTGTGAATCTTTGGAATTCTCTACTCCTGAAAGCCATGGATGCTCAGTCATTCAATATATTCAAGGCAGAGGTTGATAGATTATTGGGCACTTGTGAATTAAGGAGTATGAGGATAAATAAAGAAGGTGGAGTTGAGGTGGAAGATGAGCCTTGATCATATTGAATGGTGGAGTAGGCTTGAAGATTCAAGTGGCCTACTGCTGTTCCTATTTCTTATGTTCTTATGTTTTACTGAGCCATGTGCCAAAACATAATACATGGAGAAAAGAAAGAGAAATTTTAAAAAGAGAGATAAATCTAATCCCAGTGTTTCTATGAAAAACACAAATGTGTGGTAAAAACAGGAAGAGAAAAGGATCACCAGTTCCCTATACTACCCTCTGAAAATGATGAAAATGCGAACTAAAGGAAGTCATTTTGGCCATATACAATCAGGTCATTGAGAATCAGCTTGTCACTTTGCTGCACCATGGTATGGAAATATTCAATTTGTGATTATTCTTGGTTATTTTTCTGCCTTCTATTATATGCAGTTTGCCATTTTTCATATTGTATGATTAGATTTCATGAAATCTGAGATGCGATTATGCGTCAGCTGTTCCACATTAATCTTAAATAGGTCACTTCACCAACATGTTCCCATTAACCCACTGAGGTTTGACAATGCTTGATATTGTTGAAAGCCAGAGAAATTCTCTTATAATTTTTCTTTCCATTAATGTTTTCAAAATCTTTTTCTGTTGCATTATCACAGCTTTTAAATAATGTACAATCTGAATCTTTGCTCTGGATATAAACTAAGTTTAAAGGAAAAGGGCTTTATGGAAAGGTATGTGGTAAACCTTTTCACTTGGGTGAGAGAATGTTTGGAGAAATGCTTCTGTGCATGGTTTCCTGTTGTGTACTATGGCTTGCCATAGTCATGTGACCTCATGTCAGCCTAGCCAAGTTCTTGCCCAATTTGTCATCAAAGTGTGAACCTCTAAGCAAGCTAACTGCAAAGGATGTTCAGTGGTACTGGGGCACAGAACAAGAAGCAGCTTCCCCTTGCATCAAACAACTAGTGATGATAATGCCAGAGCTGAGGTACTACAATGTTGACAATGAAGTTGCCCTGCAGTGTAATGCCAGCAAAACAGGACTTGGAGCTATTAACCGTCAAGCATACAGAGCATTAACGCAAACTGACACTACACCCAGATTGAGAAAGAATACCTGGCTATCTTTGTTTGTGAGCATTTAATCAGTGCCTGTTTGGGAGAGACAAAGTGATGACCAAGTCTGACCATAATCCACTTCAATGCATCTTTCTCAAACTGCTTTTATCTGCCCCAAAGCATCTGCAAAGCATGTCACTTCATTGCAGATATATCATTGGGAAGGGAAGTGCAAGCAAGGAAAGGAGATTTACATTGCCGACATGCTGTTGAGAGCCACAGTACCTTTGAAAGAAGTTGATGATACTAGTACAGAGTGTGAAATCTTCCAGGTTCAACACATACATGCAACTGGAGAAGCTACTCCTTTACAGCAGACAGCTGATGAGGAAGAATTGATTTCAGCAACTGAGCAAAGAACAGAACGGCCATCAGTCCCTGAGGTCAACTGCTCCCCAACAAATGCAGTGGATCAACAGCAATGCTCACTATGGTGACGACTTTCCCTGGAGATGCAAAGTCACCCAGGAACTAGCAGACACTAGACGAACAACCAATAACAACCCGCATGCGTACCATTAGAAGACCTGAATGCTTTAAAGATTGTATGTGTAGAGGCAGACAAAAGTGACAGATTTGAATGAACTGTTTTCTGTTTGTGTGTGATGACTTTCTTTATATACCGTGTATGTGGGTAACTTGCAGCTGCATGTGAGAGTGCATGCAATGTATTTTTGTTATGAAAAAGGAATGTTTTGAGAAATGCCTTTGTGCACGGTTGCATGTTATGAACTGTGGCTTGCCAGTCATGTGACCTAAGTCATGTGATCTGTGATGTCATTCCTTTGTGAGAAAAGGATTGAAACAAAAGCCACTTCACCTATGACCTGGAACAGAAAAAAGTAGTGATCATGTTATATGCAAGGAGGCTTGGTGTGTTTAATATGGTTTATGTAATTTGATATGTTTGTAAATATTTTCATTTTGCTCCTTTGTTTCAGGAACAGTTCCTTCAGTATTTAAAATGATGTCATTTTATCATTAAATATTTATTTGATTTTGACTTTAAACTCACTTTAGGGCATGTGTGGGCTCTTGGGTGTGAAACTGCATGCATCATGCCAACTCATGGGAACACAATTTTACTGTTCCTCTTCCTCATTCTACTTTCCTCCTGTTAAAACTGTTATCTTAATGAATGATTTCCTTCACTTTGAGAAATCTATTTTTCCCCATCTAATAATCTCCCCTCTTCTGAAGGTGCTGAATGATATTGTTCCACAGCATGATCTGCCATGTTGCACCTCACTCACATTAGTCGTGAAAGCAAACTTTTACAAATTATAGGATCATGGAGCCCATTACAGCAATGCCTGATCCTGTGTCTCCCTCATTCATACATGTGTTACCAGTAGTGGTCACTAGCGCTGAGGAATGGGAATGCTGCCTTCATTCTTAAGGCCAATGGTAACCTCCTTATTGAAGTCCCATTGAAAACCCATAAGACAGCATATAACTTTTGGTCTCTATAGCTCTGGATTTATCACTCGAGCCGTCAGGATGGTTGAACCCAACTGCATTTGCGTAACTCAATTCATTACACTGGTACAGTTTATCCAGGCTATTGAGTAAAGAAAACAGGGCAACGCATCTAATTTTTATTGCTTTTTTGGATTATCTAGATATCCTTAAGACATTACCATTTGTCCTGTGCCAAGTTTCTCTAAGTATTTTACCTGGGCTGTTCTCTCCAGTACAAAAACAGAATTACCTGGAAAAACTCAGCAGGTCTGGCAGCATCGGCGGAGAAGAAAAGAGTTGACGTTTCGAGTCCTCATGGCCCTTCAACAGAACTGATCTCCAGTTCTGGATCCTGGTTTTTTTGCTTGTCTCTGACGTTTTGAACATTGGGGCAGTATATCTGCTGCCATATGGGGGTGAGCAGATGGGCGTGAAAATTTGTGCCACAAACCAGTGTGCCAATTTACCAGTAGCATTCTTTTCCCAGAGTCTGGATCAGGAGCCAAAGGGCTACGTTGTCCGCAAGCCAATTAAGGATGTCTAGTGGCCTATAATGGCCTATTGTCAGAGGCCAACTGGAATTTTCCAGTCAGACTCAGCCCCCTGAGGCATCAGGAACTATGTTATCTGCCTGAAGGTGACCTCCCAGTGCCAGAGTGGATTCCAGCGCTTCTGGCAGGCTTGGTGGCCTTCACTACTAGCCTAGCCACGATAGCAACTTGACTACTGAGGCCATTTTCTTAAATTTTAAAATTTAAATGTTTAAGAAGATGTCTCAAGATGGAAATGCTCTCTCTCTCACACTTGAAATGCAGGCTGCTACTCCTTTTGTACTGGAAGGGCTCTTATTGGTTTACCAATTTTGAGAACCCATCTGCCTGACTCTGGCCACTAATTGGCCAATTCACAGAATAGCACTCCCAGATGACTGTTTCTCACAAAGTGCAGGGCCATGACCCCCATTTGACCCTGCCATAAGAGTCCTGACTCAAGAGGCAAAGTCCTGCCCTTGGGCTCTATTCTCTTCACTCTGTTCCAACTCTGGGCCTTGTAGCTTCCCTTGCTTTGGGGCACAGGACTTTATTTTGACCCCTGGGCAGGAATATAACAAAGTAGGTCGTGTTCCTGACTGACAGCAGGAGTGGGTAGACTCGGCTGACTTTTACGAATGGACACCATGCTGCTTGCTGATTTCTCAATCAGAAGGGCTGAGAGGTCAGTCAGAAGTGGCCGTTAAACTGGAAAGCAGGAGGACATCAGTAAGGACCAGTGGGAATGGTCCCCAGCACAAGTTAAGAGTTCCAAGAGGAAAACTATGATCTGGGTGCAGGAAGTCCAAGGCTCAAACTTCCTTGTAGGACCTGGATTTAATAATTTTCAACAAAAAAGTACCCTGCTGGGGCTCTTCTGGCCCTGGCTGCTGTCCCCAGTATGTTGTGCTTGATGCATAAAACACCACTACTCCCTCCCATTCCTCAGCCCTTTCATTAAAATAGCAGATCAGGCCCCAATGACATTGTCAGCATCTGATCTGCATATTTAAAGAGAACCCCACTAGCTAAGGGCACATGCTTTTGCTGCCGCAATGTAAAATTGCAATCATCCAACTGGGGTGGAAAAGGAGTGGGTAAATCTCTTTCCATTTTAAATACATGTACTAATCAACCCCTATATTCCTGATCCCTACTTCACACATTTTCTCTCTGGTCAGTGTTAGTTTAGAAAGTATTAGGAAAAGAAAAAAGTAGCCACGTAATTTGTCTAATTCATGACATTGGGTACATCATGAGATAGACCACTCTGTTATAAACAGATTATACTGTACTTACATAGATTAATGTGATACATTGAAAGATTCCAGTCATAATGAATGCAGCAAAACTACTATATAATGTTTACAGAAAGTTATTAGAATCAAACCTGCAACATTACTTTTCAGAAATTTAACCTACTCCCCCAACGCATTTTCGTTCTTTGGTAGGCTTTATGAATATTTTAGTTTTGTTCTTTCAGCCCAAATTAAATCCATTAAAAAGTAATTTGTTTGTATTGATGCTGTGAAAATATGTGTTTATTAGGGTGTGAGTGATATTACTTTAGATTGGGTAAGTATTAAAGTGATGTGGGAACAGAGTGGGTAATTGTAATTCAAACTATTTGCCTATGTGGAGAGTGTAACATAGACTGTTCGGGTTGAATGGCCTGTTTCCACATCCTAGTTTCTATGCATGCCTATTTACTGAGGAAAAGAAAGTTATTATCCCTTTGAATCTTGGGCTAAACCAGACTGTTCACTTGGTGGTATATTTGACACTGAGATGAGCATCAGAGCACATATCCGTTCTATCACGAAGGCTGCATACATCCACATTTGCATCATTGCTCATCCCTTCTTCAGCTAATATGCAGTTGAAACCAGATGCCTTTGTTGCTTCTAGATTTGACCATTCCAACATATTCCTGGTCAGCCTCTCCCATTCTATCCTCCGAACTAGAGATCATCCAAAACCCTGCAACCCGTATCCTAACTTGCATCAAGTGCTGTTCATCTATCACCCATGCTCGCTGACAACATTGGTTCCTGGTTAAGCAACATCTCGCTTTTAAAATTTTCTTCCTTGTTTTCAAATCCCTCCATTCTCTTCCACTTCCCCCTTTCCCCATCTAAGTAATCTCTTCCAGCTGCACTAATCTCCAAGAGATCTGCGCTCCTTTAATTCTGGCTTCTTGAGCATCCCTGATTTTAATTGTTCCACCACTGATTGACATACCGTCCAGTACCTGCCAAGGCGGTAAACTCTGGAATTCTCTCCCTAAAATCCTTTGCCTCTCTACCTTTCTTTCCTCCTCTAAGATGGTCCTTGAATTCAATTTATTTGACCAAGCTTGTGTCATCTGTCCTCTTATCTCCTTATGTGATTCAATGTTTACTTTTGCTTTATAATGCTCCTGCGAAACATCTTGGGATGTCTTATTTCATTCAAGGTGCTATATAAATATAAGTTTTTGTTGTAATAAGGTTTCTATCCCTGCTGCAATCTAGAAAGCAAATCAAACTCCAACAATAGCTATAGTTTTACTATTTGTGGCATTACTAATTCCTTCATCCTATTGGCTTTTATGAAACATGAAATTAACAACTCAACTTTAGAGTAAAGACCAGGGGCAACATTTCCCCCCCATTGTGGGGGGTGTGCAGCAGTGGGTGTGGCGGGCGGGCTCCCGATTGGTGCCCTCAGTTGGGGGCGTGCTGCTATTTTACGTGGGCGGGTCAATTAAGGCCCGGCCAGCGTGATGTCCACCAGGAAGTGCTATGCGCTCCCTGTGTGGACAAGGAGGGGATTCCCTCAGCCGGGAGTGTGCTATTTTGCGCATGTGCACAAAAGAGTGCACTGATCTCTCTGAGGCAAAGTGCTGCCTCAGGGAGATCGGCTCAGATGTTAAACTTTAATAATGATGAGAAAAAAATTTTGCTGCTATGTCCCCTCGTGTGACACATCAGTTGGGACATGTCCATATCTCTTATTTCGAAATATTCTTACATTTTTAAATCTCTCATGAAACCTCATCCTGCCCATGGATGAGGTTTCATGCTTTTTCTAAAGGCCGCCTGGCCTCCTTGCCTGCCCACCAACCTTAAGGTTGGATGGGCAAATCCATTAATTACCTTAATTACCTTTTTAAAGGCCTTAAGTGACCGTTGACTGTTCGACGGGCGCACACTGACTCGGCTGTGCACCCGCCAAACTGACAATCTAAATGACGCGGCCCTGCCCCTGCTCGCCGACCAGAAGCTCTTGCCCAGGTTCTGAACTCTTGACTTATAAAAAGGTCTAAACAAAATGGAGTATAAAGACAATACTTTGTGATATCATGCAGCTTCATGTAAGGTGAATTTTATGGATTTAGTTTGCTGATGAACACGTTAGTTTATATCTTTGAAGATGAAGTGGTACAGTTGGATAATATTACACCTCCCATCCGCTGATAGAAATGGCCCATCCCTTATGATTGACACAACCACTTCAAGAGAAGTCAACTGAGAAATAAGCATATTACATTTGCCAAATTCAAGTTTAGCGATGCTGTCAGAGAGACTTGTTATGTCTGCACACAGACTTTGATCACTAAATTTGATCACATTGTCTCTGTATCATGAATAATCTGCTTCCCTGGGAAAACCAGTCTCTGTTTTTATGAATTAATAACCACTAAGTGAACAGGCTTCTCATGTTCTTGAATGCCTGGCCATCCCATTACTTTCTGGGAATTCAGATAGCCTTACAATCATAAGTCCTAATTATTTATCTCGGTTCATAACTAAATTTCATTGGCTGTAAGTGCCACATTTTTAAGCCCATTGCTACATTTTGTTTTCCATGACAACACCTGACTTAATACTTAACAAACAACCATGAAGCGCACATATAAATAATAAAGGTCACAGAAGCTGAAATTAGTCCTTTTACTTGTCATCGTTGCCCAGAGGACCTGAGCTGTTAGTCAAACATAGAGCGTTGCAGAGCCAGAGCTGCAACAAGCTCAAAAAATGCAGATTATGATGCAAAACTGTAACTCTTTTTGAAGTGAGAAACATTAATCCAAAAGCCCGATTTTGCCAAAATAGCTTAAAGTGAGAACTAGCAGTATTAACAATGCTGTATTATTCTTGTAATATAAGGCTTGTTGACAGAAAGTGAATAGTATTTAAGCTTTTGTACTCCCTGCACAAGTTTTCATGAAATGAATCAACAACAAAGTAGCAAAGCAGATGGGTTTCAAACAATCGGGCAAAGGCATAATTGTTGATCTGTCTTTTAGTTGTGTCTTATGGTAAGATCAGTATCAAATCTTGGACAATTTTTTAAACCGTCGATAGTATGGAAATTATATTGTAGCCCTGATTTTAGCCACACAAGACCAATGACAACATGACATGTGGTTAAAGTGCTTGCAGGATCTATTAATCAGATCTGTGCTTCTTTTGCGCCGTCTACATTATAATAGGCATGTTATCACAGAATGATAGTAGAGTATATGGAACAAAAACAGGCCATTTGGTCCAACCAGTTCATGCTGTACTCTAGCCACCTTCTACCCTTCCTCACCTAACTCTATCAGCATAACACTTTCTCATATATTTTCTAACTTCCCTTAAGATACTTTTAACCTTTTTGCCTCAATTACAGTGTTCCCTGTGGTTATGACTTCCACATTCTCACCATTTTCTGGGTAAAGAAAATTCTTCTGAATTACTTATCGGATTCTTGGTGACTATCTTACATTGATGGCCTCTAGCTTTGCTCCTCCCCACAAGTAGACTGGTGTTCTGGCAGTCAGTGAAACCCACACACTAGGCAAGCGAAGAGTTACAAGTTCTCCTTGCTGATTGCAGTCAAAGTGCACTCTCTAAGGCATCAGATGTGCAGCCACTGAATAACATGGGTTGTGCTGGCTACACAACTGACTCGCTCACCTCAGCTAGTAGCACCAATTTCATGTGGTTATGCCCATGTGAATAGGCTTATCCAGCAGTGCCCCACCCCTCTTGGGGATGCAATTGAATCCATAAACTGAGAGAATGGCTGCAAAATCCTCAAAGGGCAGGATGTTCTACCACTGGCATAAAAAGCAGGACCTGACCTCATCCAGGCAGGTGGCAGGACCCTAGTCAACATTTTACTGGTAGTAGCCAATTAAAAGGCCTTTCCTGGGACCAGCAGAGAGCGGCAGCTCAGCTGCCTCAGCAGTGCCATCAATAGAGGTGGCTATTACTGAGCCTGTGGGAAGGAGAAAAGGGATATTACCTCCATGTTGAAGCACCTTCAAATGCGTGGTAAATTATTTAATTAATTGTGCTGGGGCCAGGCAGGCAAGCCCCGACAATCAAGGGGTGCACTCTCCATTGGTGACATCGCTGCTGCAGAGGCGGCCATTGCCATCGGGAGCCCTCTCCATGAGTCATGGGGTGACCATAAAGGAGTTTTCCCCAGCTCCCCTCCCGTCCTAATAACCCATAGGGAAGCCACCAAGGTTTGCTTGGCAGTCTCCCCATGTGGCAGTGGGCCCTCCTATCACTGTTAAATTGCCGGCGGGTGTGGGAAATGGCCCTTAATTGGGCAATTCATTGATTTATTTGGCTGCCTGCCTGCCTCTGGTCAGCAGGTGGCTGTGCTGCTGAGGTTCCCGCAGCTGGTAAAATCCTGTGATGTCAGGAAAGTATTGGGCTCCCCTCCCACCTCCCAGCCCTATATGTTACTGAAATCAGAGCACTTTTTCTTACAAGTCTAGATGAATAATAAATACATTTTAAATTTTACATTGCATTTTTTTAAGGAAAAGTAATTATGCAACAAACCTTATTTTTTTCAAAGCCCAACTTCTATGCTTTTCTTTTAATGGGGATGTATTGGCCCAGATCTTCCGATGACACTAGCAGTGGACTTTCAGACCTCCACTGCTGTCAGTACCCAGATGAAGTCCCAACGCACGCACTTGCATGGCACTTAGCTGGGAATTTCAAACTTCCGGTGGACAGAGATGCACTACCTGGACCCCTCCATGGAAGTCTCTGACACTGACCCAATAATCTCTTTGCAAATAAAGAAATAAAACAGAATGATGGATTCGCTATTGCCCATTTAACGCTGTTGCTCAAAGCCAAAATTACCCCCAGCACCTTTGAGCTGAGGAGGCATTGCACATCGATACATTCAGTATTGCACTGAATCTTCAAACTATTAAGAATAAACCATTGGTATAAATCCCAAGTATATGAGACACAGAGTACTAATCTTCACATTGTAAAATCAGTATTGATTTGTATGGATTGTTACTCTGACATTGAACTGCAATGCAACGTGTGTTCTTTCCTATATCTGGTTTTTATGAGCACTTGATATTGCTTTTTCCTCTGTACTGTGGTACTTTAATTGTTTTGAAGGTTATCAGAAAAAGAAAGGACACTTTTGACATTTTATTGGAAGAACATTTATTTATCTCCTTAAAGCAATATATAATTGCATACTTTCATTGTGAGTGTGCCTAACAATCAAATGGTTCCTAATGCAAAACAATATTTTTTCACCTCATATTCAGAATTACAAGGTTGCATCTGCATTATTTAATTAAAACTGATATTGATACATTTTGAGTGTATCATAGTTATTTCATTACGTGTATGATAGATTGATATAAAATTGGAGAACTTTTCTCTATTTTTCCCAAAAAATAAACAATGTTTTTAACATTACTACCAGACTACCTATAAATCCTCTGGTAAAGAAATGTCACGTATCCCATGGCAAACATTACTTTCTTAATTGATTAATGTACGATACATAATTTTAGTATACATTAAGTAGGTTCCTACCTGAATAACCCCCAACCCTGAACAACTGCCAAACTGTCAGTACTCTTCATTGACAGCTTACCCTACTATTCAAGGTGCTTGAGAACTGACAAGTAGATTATCTTGTCAGCCTCAAATGACCCTGTCGTAGTGGCATAATGTGTTACTGAAGCTCTGTTAGGCTCACCCAGTGCTGTTAAAAAAACGGAGTCTTAATTAAATGTTTCACAATATTGCAAAATGAAGAAATTTGGCTTTTTTGAGCGTGGTTCCTGGCTTATGAAAATATAGAAGAACAATATAAGTCAAAGCTCTAGCTTTCAATCGCTCTTTGGATGCTTTAATTTGAGGGAAAAGGTGAAACCTTTCTTATTCTGCAAAAGTAAAAGGGTTGAAACAGTATTGTACTGCTTCAATGCATATTGAGTGTCATTGAATGAGTGAGTGCAGCAGCAACAACAACAGACAGTGTTGGGTCAAGATAAAACCAAGCTGAAGGGCAAAATGTTTCCACAGTGAGGGGGGGTGATTTATATTTTATTATGTCATAACCTTGTGCACAATAACAACTGAGCACCTATAGCAGAAAAAAACCAGGAGATTACATGGTTACCACGTTTGCCAAGAGGGTAAGTTGGAGCAATTTTTAAGTGGAAAAAACCTATTTTAGGAATAAGCCTGTATTTAAACAATTATTAACAGAAGTGACTTATAGGTCATCAGTCTGTGATTCATGCACCTTTCAATACATACAAAGTTGAGTTGAATTGTATTATGATGGTTCTTGTTCTTATCAGAATAAACAAAAGTTTCCAATAACCAACATTTGAATTAATAGATTGGACATTATCTAGCCAGACCTATTACTCTGCAATAATAAAAACAAAAAAACTGCGGATGCTGGAAATCCAAAACAAAAACAGAATTACCTGGAAAAACTCAGCAGGTCTGGCAGCATCGGCGGAGAAGAAAAGAGTTTCCTACTGGTTGGAAGAGTGGTGCAGCAGACCAGCCAGTTGTTATACACCCCAACTAATTTTCCTCCCTCTTGATGCCCTTTTCCCTCTTCCCTACTTTGGAAACTCGAAACGTCAACTCTTTTCTTCTCCGCCTATTACTCTGCATATATTTGAAGAGAGCTGGTGACAATCTAAATGTACCCAGGAGGGTGCCAAATTAATGCAATTGTTTTTATTCAGGAGATGATGTAGCAACGGTCCTGGGCATTTTCATGGAATATTTGTTGTGCTAACACTATCCAATAGATTTTAGACATAATCAGGTAGACTTTAACTTTCCTACTGGTTGGAAGAGTGGTGCAGCAGACCAGCCAGTTGTTATACACCCCAACTAATTTTCCTCCCTCTTGATGCCCTTTTCCCTCTTCCCTACTTTGGAGAATGCCTAAATGCAGGGTAGATGAATTCTGCCTTAATCTCTCCCCAAATCTCCTAATTCTTAGGATTTTCCCTCGCCCTTAGCAATTCAACAGCCTCACTTCTCCTTCTCCAATTTAAATAGGTACTTTTGTTCAATTCTTTCCTGTTCAAAGTGGGTCTCTTCCCTCTTCCCCCATCCTAAAATTCAAGATCGTGCTCTTCTTTCCTGCCCTTCCCCCCACTATACTGGCATTTTTTCCCCTTCCCCATTTTGAAGACGGCAGGTTCCACTCCTTCCCCAAGAAATGCTAGCATTCTCCTTCCTCCCCCATCCCAAAGCATTGTTCACAGACATTTCCAAGTTCAACAGAAAGAATGTACAAATGTTTTTTGTATGTTGGGGAGGTTAGTGGAAACCCACGTTTCAATTTTTTTTTTCTTTTATATGGACAATTTAAGCACTTTACTGAAAGGACTTAAGAAATTATTTGTTAGAAGAAATGAGAGACCAGACCTGAGATTTATATTAAAGCTTCTGAAGAAACCCGTGGTGTGGTTCATATTTCAACCCACTGAGAGTATGGAGAATGCTGTGCTCAAGTTGGCAACATCTATAATGCATTTCTTTTTAGCTGTTTATTTCCTGAATCATTATATGATACCTGCAACAGAGGCAGGTCTCTGGCACGGTATTTTCATTAAAGTTGCGCTATGTCAAGCTTGTTGAGTATATTAATCTTGTCTTTCAACAGAAGGAGATAATGGTTTACAAAGGTTTTATAAGGTTACATAAAAGTTACCATTTTAGTATTGTCTTGCCAATAAAGTGGGTGGCTAATTGAGTTGGAACATTGCCCTTTCGCCCCTGGGACATACAGTTAGCTCAGGCGATCATGGAGTCTCACACTAATCTAAAAGACTGCAGAGTGAAAAAGGATTAAACAATGAGCCCTGTTCCTTGTGGATTTAAATTCATAGCTCATAGTTTGGCCAAGTAATTCTTCAGGCCCTATAGGAATATAGCAAGGCCACTCAGACTGTCAAACATATTCCACTATTCAATTAGATCATGACTGATCTATCTCTCAACTCAATTTACCTGCCTTGGTTCCATATTGCTTACCTAACAAAACTCTGTCAATCTCATTTTTGAAATTTTTAATTGAGACATTCGGTTCCTAATCGAGGGACCCGGCATTTGGAAGGGGGAGGCCCACTGAGAGCCACCTCTTTGCCCTTGCTGCCGGGCTCTTGCATTCGCGCTCTCCCGTGGCAACCATCTTGCAACGCCCACCCCATCTGATTGGCCAGCAGCTCTCAGCAGGCGGCACATCTGAGCCCTGAGCGGGGGAAAGGCCTCCCGCGAGCCTGTCACGCGCATGAGTGGCTCTTCATTCGGTAGCTCGACCTAAAAGAGGCAGCGTGGATCTCCACTCGACGGCCGAAACCCCCGTTGCCTCCATTCGTCCAGCTCTGAGAGGTGTGATGCTCATTTCAGGGTGGCCTTGTGGTGGTGGTGGTGGTGGTGGTGGGTGGTGGTGGTGATGATGATGATGATGGGTCTTGGTCGCCAGTTGGTGAGACCCCTGTATTGAATTTTTTTGGGGGAGGCACACCACATTTTGTGCCGTTCAGGCTCTTAATTGGCCAAAATGGGCCTTCCTCTGGGATCAAGGATCCCAGGAGCAGAAGTCACTGCAGCCAAGAGCATACTCATCAGCACTACTGGAGAGGTAGTGGCGGATGCCGGTACAATACCCACCTGAAGCCTCAGATCGAGGAAGGACCCAAGCACAGGTGAGTGATCACGGGCATTGAGGTCTTGGGGGTTTGGTTCAGCAGCAAGGGCAGAGGAGTGGCTTTCAGCCAGATCCCTATATTAGATACTGAGTACCTTTGAACAAGGGACCCCCTTAGGCGCCTGCAAGCACACATGCCAGGGTTTGCCTGTCATGTTCCTGCATGGTGAGCCCCCTGCCCACGATTGAGTTCATCCCAGTGCCAGCACGATGAGGCCCTTAAGTGGACAATAATTCCTGCTCTGCACTTAATTGAGGTGGAGTTGGGAAGGTGGTGAGATCCCCACCTGCCACCCTCCCACCTGATAAAATGCACAAGATTGTACCTTCAGTCACATGTTTATTGTGAATAGTGATTTTTCAACTAATGAGGATGGAAAACTGATAATATTGGATTGGTGTGCCCATTTGAAATGAAAATCAGATGGGTGTATTAACGGCTGCCGATTCACTAATACATTGAAAGTGTTTGTACAGTATCATGATCCATGAGATCACAGTGTCATTACCTTCCACATGCATCAAAACTCCCTGGAAATGCTTTCAGACTCCAAGGGCAGGATTTTCCCTGCAGTCTTCAGGACCCTATTGTCAAGCTTAAATGAGGATCTGAAGCCCACACTATGTGGGGAACAGTTACTCACTTGTGATTTTCCCCAAATTGACCAATTTTGCAGCCAGAGGGCAGGCAAGCTCTTGAGGTTGGAGGGCCAGTAGGAAGCCTTCCAGCTTGGAAGCAGCAATAGGATGCCTTTGCAGTAAGTGAGGGAGAGGGCACCCTAAGATGGAGGTGCCCACCCTCCAAATCTTTAAAACTTAAAAAAGCATAAGCCCTCAGCAGCTAGGTTACCATTTTTGCACGAGGAAACCCCCTCCAGGGAGCAGCCTGCTGCTACAATTGAAGCCAGGAAGGTTAAGGGGGCCAATAAGCTTGTCTGGACTGTTGGTCCCCTAGACTGCCACTGGGAGGCTGCTCCCAGGTAGCTGCCTTGTATCCCGATGCCTTCAGGGGTGTGGAAGTTGACTGGAAAATTCCAGTTGGCTTCCATTAACAGGCCTTAATATGCCCTTCATTAGGTGTATTGGCTAACCTCGCTTCCGAGAAAATGGCTTGCGGGCTGAAAAGAGCCAGGTAAACTGGCAAGCCAGCCAGCGGCATGAATTTTTGTGCCTTCCCACCTCCATGCCCATTCCCACCAAGGCCTAAAAATTATGCCCCATATTTTCACTACGTAATTTACAGTTTTTATAGGCTTGAGTTGTGTTTTTCTTTTTGGGGGATCATGTTTTTTTTAAAACTATTAACCTTAAGATTCATTCTGAGCTGCAGTGTCAACAGATCAAAACCAGTGAGTATTTATAGTTTAGTAGTTCTGGATAGGCATTACAACAGCTTCATCAGACAAAAAGCAAAGCTTTTATTAAAATGTATTACATAAACTAAACTGTACAAGAGCAAAATAAAGTATTTAATTAAATTATTTATTTCAATTATTTGGGGTGTCTCAATATATATATAACAAAATATAAATTAATTTTGTCTTTGTGACCTAAAGTTTTATAATAATTCTTTTTTTAAAAAAAAGCAGATTCATTGTCCATATTATTCCTGAACCATTGAACAATTTCCTGTAGTAATAACAGCTGGAAAAACTCAACAGGTCAGGCAGCATCTGATGGGGAGAGAAGCAGAGTTAACATTTAATGTTGAAGAGATTTGATCAAAACTGGAATAGGCCAGAGGTGCAACCAGTTTAACTCAGGGACAGAGGCAGGGAAATGGGGAAGTGTACAAAGAAGAAAAGGGAAAGTCTGTGATAGGGTGCAAGGCGTGAGATTAAATGATAAAAGTTGTGCAAGGTGTAGAAAAAAAACGATGGTAACAGAACAAGAAAAGAAACCAAAAATGGGCCCGGAGGAGATGTGAATGGAAATCACATAATTATCACTATCAATGCCATCAAAAAAAAATGGGGGCTGAAGTTATGATCTGAAATTATTTAATTCAATGCTGAGCCTGGAATGTTGTAACAGCGCCGAATTGAAATATGAGATGCTGTTCCTCAAGCTTACATTGAGCTTCATTGGGACAGTGTAGAAAGCCAATGACAGAAAAGTCAAAGTGGAAGTGGGGTGAAGAATTAAAATGACAGGTGACCAGAAGCTCGGACTCACACATGTGGACTAAAGGGAGGTGTTCTGCAAAGCAGTGTCCCATTCTGTGTTTGGTCTCCCCCATGTAGGGGAGAACTCATTGTGAGCAGTTGTTGCAGTATACTAAATTGAAATAAGTACAAGTAAATTATTATTTCACCTGAGGAATATTTGGGATCCCGGTTGGGGGTGGGGGGGGGGGTGTTAACAAAATCTTCCTCATCCAGCATTTTCTGCTTTTATTTCAGATTTTTAGCATTCACAGTATTTTGCTTTTGTATTAGTGAACAATATCCTAACCTGGCCTGACAGCATCTGTGGAGAGAAAGACAGAGGCAATGTTTCGAGTCCGTACGGATCTATACTCTCCACAGATTCTGTCAGACCTGCTGAGTTTTTCCAGCGCTTTTTGTTTTTGTTTCAGATTTCCAGCATCCGCAGTATTTTGTCTTTAATTTCCTAACCTGCCTTTTCTCAGCCACAGAACTAAC
This sequence comes from Carcharodon carcharias, assembly GCF_017639515.1. NCBI lineage: Eukaryota > Metazoa > Chordata > Chondrichthyes > Lamniformes > Lamnidae > Carcharodon > Carcharodon carcharias. The sequence goes on from NC_054468.1 coordinate 179,285,955, forward strand.
ACTGAGGAGAGCAGCCCCCTACTGAGCAACAATAAATCAGTTGTTTAAGAAACAATAATCAAGCTTTGTATGTTTATACGCTGGACTTGTGCTTATTCCTCCACAAATTTTAGTAATGTCACAATCATTAATTTTGTTATACAAATGTGATTGCGTAATAATTCTGTAGATTGTATACATGGTTGTTATCTATTTAAATAGTCACTGTAATATAATTTTGTATTGTGATGGCGGTTATAAGCACTTTGTGATCCCTTCCTAACCCTTTAATACGATTATTGTTCTTTCAGCACTCCCAGTTGTGCTTTGTTCTGTGGAAAATTTCCATTGCTGTGGAATCAGCAGTGCAAATCAAATAGGAAACAAACTGCAAGACTTTGGGAAGATGTGTTACAGATCTATTCAGTAGTTATTTTCAGCCCTTGTAAATAATAGACTATTGAACACCGAGTCTCCCTCCCCCCCCATTAAATCAGGACTCTTATTAAATCTAAACACAGCCTGAGAGAGTCAACAGCTCCTGGATTATATTTTGTTTTCACTTCAAGGGCAAACCTGAGAGATGATTCACACACATAAACTAAAAGATATTCTAAACTGAGGTTTTTCAACAATTAAGATATCAAGCAGGGAATAACCATAATGGTGTTTTTTTTCTGAATAAAAAAGGGTCAAAATTCAAAGATCTAGGTCAAACACCAGTAAAGATGGAAAATGCTGAAAATATTAGCTAGCATCTGTGAAGAGAGAAAAACAGAGTAAATGGAGGAAATTTTTATAGATAGGAGATAGGTTTGGTTAAAAACAAAAAACTGCGGATGCTGGAAATCCAAAACAAAAACAGAATTACCTGGAAAAACTCAGCAGGTCTGGCAGCATCGGCGGAGAAGAAAAGAGTTGACATTTCGAGTCCTCATGACCCTTCAACAGAACTGAATGAATATTAGGAGAGGGGTGAAATATAAGCTGGTTTGGGGGCGTTGGGGGAGGTGTGTGTGTGTGGAGAGAAGTGGGGGGGGGGTGTGGTTGTAGCAGTGATAGGAGCAGATAATCAAAAGATGTCACAGACAAAGGGACAAAGAGGTGTTGAAGGTGGTGATATTATCTAAACGAATGTGCTAATTAAGAATGGATGGCAGGGCACTCAAGGTACAGCTCTAGTGGGGATGGGGTGGAAAGACTAGCAGGGCATAAAAGATTTAAAAATAATGGAAATAGGTGGGAAAAGAAAAATCTATATAAATTATTGGAAAAAACAAAAGGAAGGGGGAAGAAATGGAAAGGGGGTGGGGATGGAGGAGGGAGTTCAAGGTCTAAAGTTGTTGAATTCAGTATTCAGTCCAGAAGGCTGTAAAGTGCCTAGTCGGAAGATGAGGTGCTGTTCCTCCAGTTTGTGTTGGGCTTCACTGCAACAATGGAGCAAGCCAAGGACAGATATGTGGGCAAGAGAGCAGGGTGGAGTGTTAAAATGGCAAGCGACAGGGAGGTTTGGGTCTTTCTTGCGGACAGACCACAGGTGTTCTGCAATGCGGTCACCCAGTTTACGTTTGGTCTCCAATGTAGAGGAGACCGCATGGGGAGCAACGAATGCAGTAGACTAAGTTGGGGGAAATGCAAGTGAAATGCTGCTTCACTTGAAAGGAATGTTTGGGCCCTTGGACGGTGAGGAGAGAGGAAGTGAAGGTGCAGGTGTTGCATCTTTTGCGTGGGCATGGGGAGGTACCATAGGTAGGGGTTGAGGAGTAGGGGCTGATTGAGGAGTGGACCAGGGTGTCCTGGAGGGAACGATCCCTACGGAATGCCGCCGGGGGGTGAAGGGAAGATGCGTTTGGTGGTGGCATCATGCTGGAGTTGGCGGAAATGGCGGAGGATGATCCTTTGAATGCGGAGGCTGGTGGTGTGGTAAGTGAGGAGAAGGGGGACCCTATCATGTTTCTGGGAGGGAGGAGAAGGCATGAGGGCGGATGCGCAGGAGATGGGCCAGACACGGTTGAGGGCCCTGTCAACGACCATGGGTGGAAAACCTCGGTTAAGGAAGAAGGAGGACATATCAGAGGAACTGTTTTTGAAGGTAGCATCATCAGAACAGATGCGACGGAGGCGAAGGAACTGAGAGAATGGGATGGAGTCCTTACAGGAAGCGGGGTGTGAGGAGCTGTAGTTGAGGTAGCTGTGGGAGTTGGTAGGCTTGTAATGGATATTGGTGGACCAGAAATTCACCAGAAATTGAGACAGAGAGGTCAAGGAAGGGAAGGGAAGTGTCAGAGATGGACCACGTGAAAATGATGGAGGGGTGGAGATTGGAAGCAAAATTAATAAATTTTTCCAAGTCTTGACGAGAGCATGAAGCATCACCGAAGTAATCATCGATGTACCGGAGAAAGAGTTGTGGAAGGGGGCCGGAGTAGGACTGGAACAAGGAATGTTCCACATACCCCATAAAGAGACAGGCATAGCTGGGGCCGATGCGGGTACCCATAGCCATACCTTTTATTTGGAGGAAGTGAGAGGAGTTATAGGAGAAATTGTGTAGTGTGAGAACAAGTTCAGCCAGACGGGGGAGTGTAGTGGTGGATGGGGATTTTTCGGGCCTCTGTTCGAGAAAGAAACTAAAGGCCCTCAGACCATCCTGGTAGGGGATGGAGGTGTAGAGGGATTGGACGTCCATGGTGAAGAGGAAGTGGTTTGGGCCAGGGAACTGGAAATTGTTGATGTGATGTAAGGTGTCAGAGGAATCGCAGATGTAGGTGGGAAGGAACTGGACAAGGGGAGAGAGAAGGGAGTCAAGATAATGAGAAATGAGTTCCGTGGGGCAGGAACAGGCTGTCATGATTGGTCTACCGGGACAGTTCTGTTTGTGGATTTTGGGTAGGAGGTAGAAGCGGTCTGTCCGAGGTTGGGTGACTATCAGGTTGGAAGCTGTGGGAGGAAGATCTCCAGAGGAGATGAGGTCAGTGACAGTCCTGGAAACAATGGCTTGATGTTCAGTGGTGGGGTCATGGTCCAGGGAGAGGTAGGTGGAAGTGTCTGCGAGTTGACACTCAGCCTCCACAAGGTAGAGGTCAGTGTGCCAGACAACAACAGCACCACCCTTGTCAGCAGGTTTGATGACAATGTTGGGGTTGGACCTGAGAGAATGGAGTGCAGTAAGTTCAGAGAGAGACAGATTAGAATGGGTGAGAGGAGCAGAGAAGTTGAGACGACTAATGTCACGCCAACAGTTCTCAATGAAAAGATCAAGAGAAGATAAGAAACCAGAGGGAGACGTCCAGGTGGAGGGAGAATATTGGAGGTGGGTAAAAGGATCCGTTGAATGGGGAGAGGACTCCTGCCCAAAGAAGTGAGCACGGAGACGAAGACGGCGGAAGAAGAGTTCAGCATCGTGCCGGGCCCGAAATTCATTGAGATGAGGGCGTAAGGGTATGAAACTAAGTCCTTTGTTGAGCACTGAACGTTCAGCGTCAGAGAGGGGAAGGTCAGGGTGTACAGTGAATACACGGCCGGGGCTGGGATTGGAAGATGGGGTGGGGACGGAGGGACAGGCAGGGGTGGAGGGTCCTAGATGGGTGTTGGTGTCAATGAGTTGTTGGAGCTTGCGTTCCTTAGCACTTGAGAGAAAGAGAAAAAATTTCTTGTTGAGGCGTCGGATGAGACGAAGAATAAAATGAAACTGGGGACATGCACAGCTTTGAAAAAGGGTGCGGCGGTGCTGCTGGAGGGAGAGGTCAAATGTGTTCATATGGCGGCGCCTGGCACTGAGTGTGGATCTCAGAATGTGATGGGTAGGTTTGGTTGTTTGTGGGGAGTTAAAAGCCACCGATTCCGACATCATCCCGCCCACTTCTGGGTTTCCCCCAGGTTGTTTTGAAGGTGAACGGGGAACCCTGTGCAGCTGTTGGATAAGTTATTTAAATATTCTAATAAGCAGTTAAGTATTGTATTAAGTTAACCAATGATTCTGGCATTAACAGTCAGGGGATCTATTTGCTGAGCTGTCAGCAAATTGCCGGGGTCACTGAGGCAAGAGCTGAGCAAGAGAATGCAGTGTTAGTGATACTAACAGACTAGGAAGCTTTTAATCAGTGAAACTGAAGAGCCTCAGCCATGGCCAAGTGAGAAGCTGCTCTCACATTACCCTTCTCAGAGAGTGGCTTCAGTGCTTGACAGATGATTGTCAACTTCTTGGAAGTCACTTCACCTGTCTTGCATTTCACTCGTCTTCAGCTGCACTTCCCTGCTGCCAGTCTTCATCATGGCATGGGAACAGCTCATGCAGCTCTACCTTGCACCTCTGATGAGCAACAACACCAGCACCAGCTGCCTTTTCCTTAGCTACATGTTGCTCCACAGGTTAGAGGCGATGGTCACTGAGATCCAGCTAGAAGTAGGCAAGATCCCCAGCGCAGGGTCTACGGGCAGAGAATCAGCTTTCAACATGTGTAAGCACCAGTGTCTCAGGAGGTTCATGCTTTCACAGCAGATCATTGCTGACACCTGCAGCCTTCTGGAATCAGGATATCTGATATCATTTTAATGTCTCAAACAGACTTCTGCACTCTCACCTTTTCCTATTAGTCCTCGTGCAAAGGTTGAACTCACTATCTAGACTTTCCGCCATGGCAACTTCAAAATTTAAATTTTTAGATATCCAACAGGTCTTGTATGTATTGTCTGAAATTTAAAAAGTACCTTGGAGTATAATCGAGTACCAGAAAGCACTTCAGAATTTAGATATAAGCCACTTAAATTTCACTCTTGTGCTTTTCGATGCCCAATTGTGGTATGTTTAAGTACCATGTACAAGTTATTCTAGACTTCTATGATATTCTGTTCTGTCTAAATTACATGATTCAATTACATCGTCTATTGCAGAACACCTTAATACATATACTGAAAGAAAAAATGAAAAATGGTGACAAATAGCACATTTACAAATCTTGCAGTTTGAGAATGAACCATAACTACAACAATTGAGATGAGATGCGAATTTATAAAATCACATCTATCATGTCTTATTCTTTTATAATGCATTATACTTTTGTGTTTTATCCAATAGACAACCCTCTAGGATTCTACCATATTTAAACATATTTTTCTGTATACTACAAGAATATTACCAAATTTGATTTTTCATGAGTGTGGGTATTATTGATATCTCTCTCCTTGTCAAAGTCTGTCTATAAGTAGCTCTACTTTTAATTCCTTGAATGGAACAGCCTTCAATCAGTTTAAATCTTTTACTCTCACAAGCAACTGCTTTTGGCTCATGCCAGATATTGTGAATGTTCGTCTTTCCAGGCATGCAATAAATTGAATGTTACAGTGTTTAACAATGTGCTTCCTATCATTCATCACAATGATTCATATAGTTCCACTCATGGAATGGGAAAGAAAATTAAATGTGAAATATGCAAAGAACAACAATTTGATATGTCACTAAATGTCATGTAAATCCTTAATGTCTTGCACTTGCCTGATTGCTAAATTTGGTGTCCTCACTAGATTCTGAATAGTTATATTTACTCACTTGGCCCAACTCTTATGGTGCATGCTTCTTGGAGTAATTGCTATTCTTTAGCTACTTTATACCCTGTAGGAACATTAATGGCTGTTGAAGCTTTATGAAATACTCAGCTACATTTGGACTGAAATCCATTAGAATAAAGATACACTTCCCAATCATCTCTGAACTGTTACAAATTGTTGATGCTGTTACATGGTTAAACTAAATGAAATGAAGTACTATGAAACAACATTTAGATAAATGAATAAGACTGAAATATTACTTTGTTATATCTGGGTTTGGCTTGAGACTGTTTTAACACTAATTATGATTATATACAGGTGCCTTTGACCTGCTGCGAAAAAAATTGAGTTATCATTATGTTGTTCCTAAAAAAGTAGATTGAAAGTTCTCCTCCTGAGGTCCCCACTGTACAATGACCAGTCTTCAACCAATTCGATTCACTCCACATGATATAAAGAAATGGCTGAGTGTCTGGAGAAAACAAAGGCTATGAGTCCTGATGATATCCTGACTTGTGCTCTGGAATTAGATGCGCCTCTGGCCAGGCTGATCCAGTACAGCTACAACGCTGGTATCTACCCAACAATGTGGAAAATTGTCTAGGTATGTCCTGTCCACAAATAGCAGGGCAAATCCAATCTGGTCACTGACCACTTATTGGCTCACTCTCAATCATCAGCAAAGTGATGGAATTGTTGTTAAAACTGCCATCAACCGGTTCTTAGCAAAAACCTACTCATCAGTGCTCAGATTGGGCTCCACCAGGCCCGCTTGCTGCCAGAACTTATTACAATCCTGGGCCAAACATGGACAAAAGAGCTGAATTCCAGAGGTGAGGTGAGAGTGACTGCCCTTTGTATAAAGGCAGCATTTGACCAGGTTAGGCATCAAGGAACACTTGTAAAATTGAAGACAATGGGAATCAGAGCAAAAACTTCTCACTGGCTGGAGTCATACCTAGAACAAAGAAAGATGGTTGTAGTTGTTGGAGGTCAATCATCTCAGCCCCAGGACATCACTGCAGGAGTTCCTCAGTGTAGTGTCCTAGATCCAACCATCTTCAGTTGCTTCATCAATGACCTTCCCTCCATCATAAGCTCAGAAATGGGGATGTTTGCTGATTACAGTGTTCAGCTCCATTTTTAATCCCTCAAATAATGAAGCACTTTGTGTCCTCATGCAGCAAGACCTGCACGACGTACAGGCTTGGGCTTATAAGTGGCAAGTAACATTTGTGCCGCACAAGTGCCAGGCAATGACCGGCTCCAACAAGAGAGTTTAACCACCTCCCCTTGACATTCAACAGTATTATCATCATCAAAATCATCACCTTCCATGTCTTAGGAATCACCAATGACCAGAATTGAACTGGACCAGCCATATAAATACTGTGGCTACAAGAGCAGGTCCAAGTCTGGGAGTTTTGTGGCAAGTGACTCATGTCCTGACTCCCATAAGACTTTCCAGCATCTACAAGGCAAAAGTCAGAAATGTGAAGGAATATTCTTTACTTGCTTGGATGAGTGCAGCTCTGGCAATACACCATCCCCTGCACCATCGAGGACAAAGCAACCCTCTTGATTGGCACCACCTCAAACATTCACTCCCTCCACCACCAGCACACAATGGCAGCATTGTGTACCTTCTACACGAGGCACTACAGCAACTTGTCAAAGCTCCTTTGACGCACCTCCCAAGCTTATGACCTCACCATCCATAAGAAAAAGGGCAGCAGATGCCTTGGGAACACCGCCGTCTCCAAGGTTACTCCGAATCACCATCCTGACTTGAAATATATCATTATCTCTTCATTGTCACTGGGTTGAACTCTTGAACTCCCTGCCTAACAATACTGTTGCAGTACCTTCTCCACATAGACTGCAGTGGTTTATGAGACAGCTTGCCAGCACCCTCTCAAGGGCAGTTGTGGAAGGGCAATAAATGCTAGCTATGTCAGCAATGCCCAAATCCCATAAATTAATAACAATAAAAAAAATCCTCCATAAACTTAAGGTCATCCAAAACTCTGCTGGGGTATCCTGACTTGGACAAGTCCCATTCACTCATCATCCCTCTGCTTGCTGACCCACATTGGTTCTCAGTCTGGCAATGCTTCCATTTTAAAATTCTCATACTTGTTTTTACAGTCTTAAATTTCCTCATACCTCCCTAGCTCCGTAATCTTGTCCAGCCTACAACCCTCTGAGATCTCTACTCCTTCAATCCTGGCTCTTGTTCATCCCAGATTTTAATCACTCCACCATTGGCAGCTGTGCTTTCACCCGTCTGGGTCCTAAGCTCTGGAATTATTTCCTAAATCTTCCTCTCTGTCATCCTTTAAGACACTGCTTAAAACCTCCTTCTTTGACCAAGCTTTTAGTCATCTGTTCTAATATCTCTGTTTCTTGGTGTCAAATATTTGATAATGGTCCTGTAAAGTGCCTTGGGAAGTTTTACCACGTTAAATGCACTATGTAAAGGTATGCTTTTGTTGTTGTGGAAAAGAGACCTCAGTATGACGCATATAAGGAAAGTAAAACTTTTTCAGGATGGGACTTTACAGCTGATGTAACCGTCTTACTTACATGTACTTCCAGCTCATTTCAGGTATTGCAAAATTGCGTGCAGAATTGAATTCTCCCTACGTTGCTGCAACCTATACCGCCGCCCCCCACCACCCCCAATCACACCACCTCAAACCCCATTCCCCAAATCACAGTTCATTTTTATTTTGTTCTCAAGATGTGAAACATGCGGGGAAGCCACATTTGTTGCCCAACCCTGTTTGTCCTGGGAATGTGGCAGTCCACCTTCTCCCCACAGTTCCTGGTGTGACGGTTTTCTCATAATGATACTAGACAGTAAATTTCAATATTTTACTCAGTGATTGATGCAAGGGTGATGATATGCCATTATGTTTAAGTTAAGATAGTTTATGTATCAGAGGTGAAGGTGTTCCTGTGATATTACTGCTCTTGCTGTAAATGGTGTTGTACTTCACGGATGTTGTCGCTGACACTGAAACTACCCAGTTAAGTTGTGAATATATATTCCTGGTTTGAGCCTTGGCGAAGTATTAAGAGATCAGCAGATAAGCCACTCATCATAGAGCGCCTAGATTGTGCACTATTCTTGTAGCCGCACCTCGATATGATTGCTTTTGTTAAGCTTCTGGCCAATGGTGACCCCAATGAAAATTAATGATGGGACTACTGAAGGTCAGGGAGAGATATTGGGCCTATTCTAGTTGGAAATAATTATTGCCCAGCATTACGCAGTGCAAATGACCTGTCACTTTTCAGCCAAAGTCTGGATAAGTCTCCATAATTACTGCTCTGAAGTGATGCACAAGATTATGTGCTCAAATATCAGGACTGGAGCTTGAATCCATCCTCTTCTGAATTAGAATGAGAGTGCTACCACTGATTCATACTAAAAGAAGAAACAATTATGCTAGGGAAATCAGAACATATGTGATGTCACCTAATACCTGTACAACCCAGCAGACATATCTAAAAATGACAAAGGGCTTTGAGTCAACAGACCATAAGACATAGGAGCAGAAGTAGGCCATTTGGCCCATCGAATCTGCTCTGCCATTCAATGCGATCATGGCTGATCTGATAATCCTTAGAGAGCCAATTGGTGATCTGAGTGATCTTCTGCAAGGACATATGCAGCTAATAAGAGGCAAGGTAATCCATGCAATGAACTTTGTTGATTTCATCTCCTTCCAACTTATCACAGGCATCATTTGCATGATTGCCTTCTCTGAGTGAGATGGCTAATCTAAGAGCATTCTGAAACATTATGTTGCAATTCCCAAAAATCAAAATGTCCTCTATTATACAGGCACTGTCAATATACCACTTGAGCTTCACAATGCGTTTTGCAAAGTATTTCAACCCCTCTTTGTTTACCATCTTCTGTACTGCTGCATATATTTGAAATATTTTTAAGAAAAGCCAGTGCATCAAATGAGTGAAAACTAAGGAAATAATTATTATTTTAAGAAAATTGTATTGTTACAGCTTCATTTTATCATCAGAACCAATGCATAAACACAAAAGCATATGTTTTCTTTTCCACTTGCCAATCTATGCCACTCGACTCAACAGAAAATATTGATCTCCGAGCTAGCATTGGGCATCTTGCCAAAGCAGTCATTACTCATGTATAAGCCTCAATAATAATATAATTGGTAAGTTGCTTGACCATGTGAGGCCTGGCAGCTATCTGGAGCAGGAATTCTGCTTGATTGTTTTTTGTTCTCTTTTCCTGACCCAGGAGCACTGAGGTCAGTTAAGGCATTCAACTGTTTCTTGGCTAAAATCAGTGAATTTAGCAGTCAAATCTTGGGGCAAAATCTTCGGCTCAGTGAGCAGGGGTGGGGCCTGCTCACTGAGGCATAAAATGACATGTGTCATTCAGATTTTCAGTTGGGTGGGCAAGAACCCAAGTTGGCTGTGCACCTGCCAAACTGTCAAAGGCCTATTAAGGCCAGTGAACTATCAATTAAAGCAATAAACCCAGGCGGCTTTTGCATTTTTCATGGAACCTCATCCATGGGCGGGATGAGATTTCATGAAGATTTTTAAAGTCTTGTAAAAACTTTTAATAAAATTAATAGACATGTCCCAGCTTATGTGACAGTTTCACAGAAGGGGACATGTCTTAACATTTTTTTTAAATGTTAATTGTTTTAAATTTTTATTAAATTTTTTTGAACTTAGACTAATCTCCCTGAGGGAGCTCTGTGCCTCAGGGAGATTTCTGCGCTCTTCTGTGCGCATGCATGAAAGAGTGCAGGTCCTGACTCAGGAAACCCCACCCGCACAGGGAGCGTTCAGCACATCCAGACACACATCACACTGGGCGTGCCTTAATTGGCTCGCTCATATAAAATAGCGGTGGCCAGCTGATCGCGGGCAGCGATTGGCTGCACGCACGCCTGCCCCGCTCCCGCCTAACACCCCCAACTGGGACAAAATTCTCCCCTTGGACTTTCCAAGTCTATTATTATTTGCTGTGTAAAGTTGATGGGCAATCTTAGGGCTCCTGAAGCACATTTCATTTTCTTTCAACAATTGTTTTGGTAATTGTCTTAATTTTTTTTTTAACAAAAGTTTGTTTCATGTCTAAGCAAGAATATCAGCAATTTGGAAGGGTTATTGTAAGTTAAAGTCGTTGAAAGAGTTTAGTTAAAATTTCGGGCCTTTTAGCTACAAAGGCCCTCATGAACCCAGCCAACGTCTGATGTGCATGTTATTATCATCACTGGCACCTCTCAGCTTCGAAAACAAAATGTGTCCCTAAATATATCTTTGAACCAAAGAAAGAGATCCTATACTGTTACGGAAGTATCATAATTTTCATAATATTTTTCTGTTTTATTGTAAAGTAGGTTTATGGGTGAGAGTATAGTTGGGTCTGTCTGTGTGATTTAATTCAATTTTGAGTCAGGTATACTGCAAGTTTGGAATTATCAAAAGAAGCTAGGTGTAGAAATGTGCTTGATATGCTAATAAGTAAACATGGATGCTGGCTTAGCATGTAAGGTGTGAGGGGAATTTGTGTTTTTTGATAAATGAAGGGATTGTTTGTATTTCAAAGGGATCTTAGTCTGTTTATAACTAGTCAGATAAGCAGGGCTAAGGAGTGTGTTTATTTTTACCCAAAGGTTACTGACAATATTGGCAACATAAAAGTTTTTATGTTATGAGAAATATACAGTTTCAAAGACATATGGAACAATAGAATTTACATATTAAAGAGAGAGAAATGTATGTAATGGAGAATGAAAGTCTATGTGAGGAGAGGGCTATGTAAGATCTAACAGGAGTGTGTGAAACAGCCTTCACGAAGCCTCCAGCTATTTGTGCATAAGTCGGCTGTGTTCTGTAACTGAAGTTGGGGAAAGCCATTTGGAATTCCACTCTCAAGTGGCTATTGTGTTAACTTGCTGGTTTTCTTTTAAATCTAAAATCTATTTTGGACTGTTGCCTTGAAGGGGATGTGCGACTGGGAGCCAGGTTAATTAGGAATTTTTGGATTTGTTATATTATTAAGTAATTGTAGTCTTGCATGTGTGCTCGAAATCTTTTATTTTGTTAATAAATGTTTTAATTTAACTTTTTTAAATTTCTAAAGGTTTTGGTGGACTCATTACTTCTAAATGCAGTGCACGCATCTTCTTGTAATAAACACAAATTGCAAAACCATTGTGATAGCGTGACCAAGTTTCCCTTGTGGATTTGGTCTACCCGGCACACATGATCTGCTGCGTCATAGCAATAACAAAAGAAGAAGATCACATCATAACAGAGAACTAACTCACTTTCTCTGGATGGAAGGAATCCGATTAAAACTCGCTACTGCAGATATATTTATCTTCACAAACTAAATTAATTCAAAGTACCTTTGTATTTAGGTATTCATTGCAATACGTCTGTGGAAAATGTTTTCTTTCAATAAGCCTGAGGCAAAAAACGATTATGAAGTAAGAACAAGTGACTTTTTTGAAAGCTTCATCAAAAGAGAAAGTCGACTTAACTGTGTTCTTTTAGATATAGAAATTGACTGACCCTATACATTTGGATTCAGAATCTTGGAGTTGTGGAGAGCTGCATTTCAATAATAGATTTTAATAACCTGGCTACCCAAGAGTGATGCTTAAAGACAAACCTAATGATCATAACAGGCTTGTGTAAAAATTGAACTTGAATCAATATAAAAAATAAGCTGTCTGGAATTAATCTAAGCATATACAAGAAATGGAAAAATCATAGGAGAGTCAGGGTCTGATACAAAGACTATTCTCTGGCTCATGCAAACTCGTGTACAGAGCTTAGCTGGTTTACTCTAATACTATTCATTGATGTTATTTTACTAAATATATACATAAACTGAAGTGCGAGCAGAGTTATGTTAAAGAGAACTGCTATTCTCTTAATCAAAATAACTTGTCAATTATATGTGCCCTCATTAGACCATTTATGTTAAATCATGCAAATATATGATTTCTACGGCATCATTTGTTGAAGAAATATTTGGGGTTGCTTTGGTTTATTGCAAAAATCAGGGGCCGAATTTTCGCTTTGTGGGTGGGAAGCGGGAGTTGGATCTGTTTCTGGGTCTCAAGCCTATCCTCGGTAGGAAACAGTCACTTTTTGGGATTTTGATTAGGGTGCCTGCTTAATTGGAATGGAGACAAGTTGAGAATAATTCCAATGTCCAGGAACTTGACCTTTTATTGAAAAAAAATTTGCTGTTTGATGACTTTTCATGGGAAAGTGTATTTGAATGTATACATGTACATATACATCAAAAATAATTGTTTTGTTGTTTTGGTGATGTGGCAGGCTATGTAAACATGGTAAAGTGATGCTGTGCAGAAGACTTAGCTGTCATTGCAACAAGCAAATTTGTTATGTTTGAACAAGTGAAGTAATACATAATGCTATTCTTTGGTGTTTAATTATTGAAGGAGCTGGAGCTGTCCTCACCCACATCCTCTACACTTGTCACAAAGTTCCTTTCATCACACAGTGAGGGTCATTTTAATTTCAGTGGAAAAGAAAATTGGGCAGGTTATCTAACAAGTTGCTGATCTGATATCGCCATTTTACACATTTGGGTTAAGTTAAAATTACTACCAATGACACAATTACACGTCTCCTGATAATTAGATAGCTGTGGCTAGAATTTCTGCTTTTGTTGCAGTTGGCAATGTGGGTGTAAATTGTGTCCAAAATTGTGCTTCTTTTAAGGTGTTTTCTTTTCTCTAAGTTTCCATTCAAATTTATTTGTATCTCACGTTTCCTAATATCTGCTATGAATCAGTGCAATAAGAAATTTTTTTGTAATTAATTTATCCTATTATTTAAAAAAAAAATCCTTGATATAATTAAGAGTGGTGATTTGATGCAGTTTTCTTTCAAGACAACTGAATATAGGCTTCTCGTAAATACACCATCCGTGAGTAGCTGGATTTTAAATAACTGAAAATGACATTATAAATACAATAGTCAATTTCTTAGCAAATGAAAAATATTATATTCAAAAACTTTTAAAACATTCCTATTTGTGTTCTTGCTCCCAAAAAAAGCTCAGTTTTAGGATCTCCCTTGAAGATGGCAAATGGAAACAGAGGAAATGCGTCATGGGGATTAATTCACTCAGGTTATGGCCAGGGCCAGCTTCCAGCACAATGTTTTTTAAACCAGGACCAAACATTGCAGAAACTTGAGGCTGAATTTTTCCCGCGTCGGGCGGGCTTGGCAGGAGTGGGTGGGGGCGGCTGCGGAGCCGACCGCCGCCCGTGATCGGCTCTGCACTGCGATTTCATGTGGGCAGGCCAATTAAGGCCCACCCAGCGTAGAACATGAGTAGTAGCGCTGAGCGCTACCTGTGTGGGTGGGAGGAGGAGGGAGAGTTGGGTCCGGTGCTCTTGAGACACTGTATCATGAGATGGGACATGTTTTTATTTTTCAAAGAGACATTTTATTTAAAAGTATTGAGGTTTCCTAAAAAACGTAAGGGCTGCTTGGCCTTTTTGCCTGCCCGCCAACCGTAAAGTTGGATGGGCAGCATAAATTTGAAACTAATTAGTTTGTTAATGGCCTTAATAGGCCTATCAACTATCAGCTGGCGTGCAGCCAACTCTGACGCCTGCTGGCTGAATGAAATATCACAAGATGGCACAATGATGTAGGGACGCACACCAGATGTAATCGCGCGTCATTTTACGTTCCGGTGTGCTGGGCCTGCCCCTGCACGCCGAATGTAAAATCCTGGCCTTGATTTGAACTGAACTTAATTTGCTCTTGAGATTTGGTGTTTCTTCGGGCTGGGTTATCCAACTTCAGCTGAATTGCTCTGAATAAGTAGCACAAGCTAGCAGAAAGTCAAGCCCCTGGTCTTTAAGGCTCTGCATTATTCTTTTAATTTTTCAATGCCTAGGAGAAGGCTGGCCCAAATATTCACAAGCAACATGAGAATCAAAGAGAGAGAGTTGGAACAGACTGCAAGGCAGTAATTTCAGGTGACATCATAAAGTGCTCAATCTTTGCCTTAGGGTATTGTGAGAGTATGTATGAGGTGCTTCTATTTGACTTTCAGCCATTGGCAGCTATCCTAATAAATGCCAATAAAAAATGTGTCATGTTGTCGAAATACACTGATCATTGTATGTTTTCAAGTTATGTTCAACAGTCAATTATGGAAAAATGATAGAATCAGAATTTATGTGCTAGAAAAAGATAACAGATTTTATTCCTCCTCCAATTTTCTTGCCTTCTGCCTTCGGGAATATTCAGATCGTCCTCTGATATCATGTCCATGTAGCCATTATCCATGAGTTAATCCAGACACAGCTTTGAAAATAATTCAACCACCAGGAGACCAAAACTGTTCTGGTGTTGACACCTTGGGCTGAATTTTAATGTGCGGGAAAGGGGCTTGGGAGTGGGTGAGGTGTTAAACTGAGGAAATTGACAGCGCATCAGAAAACTGGCTTCAGCCCACTGACTCTAAAGCATTGGACTGTGTGTGAGCTACCTCCTCAGGAGAAACGGGTTGTCAACATCAGTTTACTGATCTCTCTCGTATGGATTGTTTGGGCTGAACAGCCTGTTTCTGATTCTTATATATTCCATGTAAATTACAGCAATATCAACATGGCTTTTGCAATTTAGCTGTGGTCCATGGGTTTCCTGGGCTTCCCGAAACTCACCAGTGAAAGCAAGGCAACAATATAGCAGAAATTATGGGGGCTGAAGCCATGACAGGGAAATATGCCAAGAAGCACTGAAACTTTGCAGCTGCTTTCTTGTCAGTAAGTGTGAAAGGTGTTGTTCACAGTATGTGTGCTGAGAGATTACACAATTTGGTGGTTCCTTGAAAACTTTGGAGCTCCGGTCTGTCTGATCAGCATGTGCGCTGCTTATGTTGTTTTACTTGGACCTCAGTTGAAGATGAAGATGACTAGCAGGAGCAGGAACAGAAAGCGTAGCAATAGGAGCTAGATCAGCAACAGCAGCCTGCTCCTCTCAGATCCTACTGTCCAATAGGAGAGAGGGGATCAGCAGAGAGGGCGTCTTGGAGGTGGGCCATACCCGCTACAGTGTAAAGGTGGATGATAAACTTCCTTAAAGCGTCAGAACACCTGTGTCTCAGGAGACTCAGGGTCTCACGTCAGACAGATATTGCCTGACACTTGTATGGCGTGAATGTTACTTGTCACTTCTCAGCCTAAGCCTGGATATTGTCATTTGAACATGGACTGTCTCGGTATCTGAGGGGTCTCAAATGGTGCTGAGCATTGTGTAATCATCAGCGAACATCTCCAGTTCTGACGTTATGACAGAAGCAGCTGAAGATGGTTGGACCTTGGACACTACCCTGAGGAACTGCTGCAGTGATGTCCTGGAGCTGAGATGACTAACCTCCAACAACGACAATCATTTTCCTTTGTGCTAGGTATGACTGCAACCAGCGGGGAGTTTTCCCCTTGATTCCCATTGACTCCAGTTTGCTAGGGATCCATGATGCCACAGTCGGTCAAATGCTGCCATGATCTCAAGGGCAGTCATTCTTACCTCACCTCAGGAGTTCAGCTCTTTTATCCATGTTTGAACCAAGGCTGCGATGAGGTCAGGAGCTAGGAGCTGAGTGGCTCTGGTGGAACCCAAACTGGGCATCAGTGAGCAGGTTATTGCTTAGCAAGTGCCGCTAGATAGCACTGTTGATGACCCGTTCCATTACTTTACTGATGATGGAGAGAAGACTGATGGGGTGATAATTGGCCGGGTTGGATTAGTCCTGCTTTTTTGTACAGGACATACCTGGGCAATTTTCCACTAGCCGGGTAGATGCCAGTGTTGTCGCTGTACTGGAGCAGCTTGGCTAGGGGCACGGCAAGTTCTGTAGCACAAGTCTATAGCTGGAATATTGTCAGGACCCACAGCCTTTGAAGTATCCAGTGCCTTCAGCTGTTACTTGATATCACGTGGAGTGAATTGAATTGGTTGAAGACTGTAGCCTGTGATGCTGGGGACCTCTAGAGGAGATCGAGATGGATCATCCACTTGGCACTTCTGGCTGACGATTGTTGCGAATGCTTCAGCCCTATCTTTTGCATCATTGAAGATGGGGATATTTGTGGAGCCGCCTCCTCTAGTGAGTTGTTTAATTGTCCACCACCATTCATGACTGGATGTGGCAGGACTGCTGAGCTTAGATGTGATCTGTTGGTTGTGGGATCGCTTAGCTCTGTCTATCACTTGCTGCTTATGCTGTTTGGCACACAAGTAATCCTGTTTTATAGCTTCACCAATTTTGGCACTAATCCCCAGATGTTAGAAAGAAGGACTTTGCAGGGTCGACAGTGCTGAGATTGCCATTGCCATTTCCAGTGCCTAGGTCAATGCTGGGTGGTCCATCAGGTTTCATTTTTTTATAGTTTTTTGTTACAACTGTGTGGCTTGATAGGCCATTTCAGAGTCAACCACATTGCTGTGGATCTGGACGACAGATTTAGTTCTGTAAAGGATATTAGTGATGGGCTTTTACAACAATCGACAATAGTGTCACGGTTATCATTGGACTTTTAATTCCAGATTTTTACTGAATTCAAATTCCACCATCTGCTATGGTAGGATTCAAACCTGGGTTTCCCAAGCTTTTCCCTGGATCTCTGGATTACTTGCCCAGCAACAATACCACTAAGCCGTTGCCTTCCCCCTTTTGAAGGTCATGATGAATCTACCTCTATCACTCCAGTGCACTCCAGATCCAGATCCTCCTTTTGCTGCATAAAAATGTCTCCCTCATGTTACTGTTGCTTCTTTTGTCAATCACCTTAAATCAGTCTCTGCCCTTCCACCAAAGGGAACAGTTTTTCCCTATCTACTCTGTCCAGAACCCTCATGACATTAATACCTCTGTCAAATCTCTTAATCCGCTCTTCTCCATAGAGAACAAGCTCCTATTTATCCACCTAACTGAAATTCCTCATCCCTGAATCCATTCATATGAATCTTTCCTGCATTCTCCCTAATCCCTTCATATCCTTTCTAAGGTGTAGTGCTCAGAATTGGACACAATACTGCAAGTGAGGCTGAACCAGTGTTTTATAAAGGTTCACCAGCTTCCTTGTTGCATTCTCCTTGCCCCTATATATAAAGTCCAAGATCCCTATACTTTACTACTTTCTGAACCTGCCCTGCCATCTTCAAACATTTGTGCACCCAGGTCCCTCTGCTCCTGCAACCCCTAGAATTGTGTCCTTTATTTTTTATTGCCTCTCTTTGTTCTTCTTACCAAAATGGATCACTTCACAATTCTCTGAATTAAACTTCATCTTCCACCAGTCTTGGAGTTTATCACTCTCCTCCTGCAGTTCACAATATTTCCAAGTTTTGTGTCACCTGCGGATTTTGAAACGATACCCTGTACACCCAAAGATCCAGAAGAGCAGTGATTCTATCACTGGCCCCTGGGGAACCCCCAGTATATAGCTTCCTCCAATTTGCAAAACAACCCTTCACCACTACTCTCTGTTTCCTGTCACTCAGCCAACATTGGATCCACCTGCCACTGTTCCCTTTATTCCATGGGCTTTAACTTGCTGAAAAGCCTGTTATGTGACACTTGCCATGATGCTTTAATTCTGTATCAGACCATCCTCCCTGATCTCGCTCAAACTTAAAGCAGATTTACCAGCTGAGTGAAGTACTTGACTTGCAGACAATGGATACCCACTTAAAATATAGCTGATGTCACCTGTTCAGAGCCCAACCAATAAGGCTGAAGAGCGATACCAAGGCACATGACAATCATATGTATCATTGAGAAAGTCATCAGCATGCTGAGGAAGTTCTTCAAGTGTCTGCACATAGAATAGGTGTGTGATTTGTGCCTGCAGGAGGGCACAAAGCCTCTTTAGATGATTCTAAGGAGGAGGTGGAACTTGAGATGGGCAATGCATCAGTAGTGGTGAACACTGCTGCTTGGGCTGCCCTCATTATTGCAAGGTTCACTTAGGAGCCACGAGGCCACACATCTGACAGCCACGTGCAAAAACAACTTTTGCTCCACCCCTCTGTCCGTTTCCCCAACACAAAGCTATCCTGAAACAACCAATCCTCACTTTTATGGTTCTTCATTGCTCATTTTCAATTCATGCCCTACCGTTTGTCACAAGTGAAAGGCCACTTGCCAACTAGCAACCAAAACAGGGCAAGTCAAGAATGTGGTAGGAGGAAATAATATTTATATGACTCAAAATTAAAATGGAAATTTAATAATCTAATGCTTTATAATTCACCCATGTGGATATCCAAATTTTTACTCCCCTTTTTTACATGGTGCAATCCCTGTGGTTTCAGCAATAGTAGAGGCAGGCTGCTCAAATCCCTCTTTGGCTGTGATGCTCTTGACCAATGTCCCCTGGGTCTTGAAGCCCCTGAGGGCCCTGCTAAAGATGGCTTTGTCTCCACCTGTGCAGGGCAAGTATCAGCCACTGGGACAGGAGGCTACATGTCAAATACTGACTGGAGGGTAAGAGGTGGGGAATAGGTAAGAAATGGCAACAGTCTGAACAGAGTCCCTACTTCCATGTCCCCTCTCATGAAATTCACTCTCTTGGAACACCCCCATTTCTTTGGTAGCAATGAGCTGGAGAGCACTTTGTTGCATATCATTGGGCAATGAATGTCCAAGGCTAGGGCATCATTCATCATATTTAATGTGGCATTCACAGTATGCTGGCCTTGGATGAAGGCTTGCATGCACCCTTTTGATTGTCATGCATAATGCTACATGCAGGTAGCTACTTTTTCTACGGATGAAAAATCTGCACAAAGGCCTGCAACATTCTGTTGACAGTTGTCACACATGTTTGAGATGGACACCGCAACTCTCTCTGCAAATGTATACAGTACGGCTGGAATGCCTGCCAGTACATTGCACATTCTGTGCTGCTACTCCAGATGGACCCTGTTCATCAAAGGCCCCCAGGGTACAGCATCTGCTTCCAGTTGATCAGAGCTTGGAGCATCCTGCGGCTTCTGATGCAGACTCTCCACTGCTGTTCCTGTCTCCACCATCTGCTCTTGCTCACTTGTGATGTATGAGTCACCAGGTGAAAACCCAAATATCTGCCTTATTGGTCCCACTGAAGTATGTGTGTCTGAGGTGGTAAGGAGTTGCGCCTCTTCCTGCAGGATGCTTGAAGGCCCTGTTGGGGATTAAAGACATGAATTAGAATTGTCAAGCTAAGAATGTTTTAAGCGATCATTATGCACATGATCATGTTTCACTCATTGTTTTCAAAGTCAACATGAGAGAGTGTTGTTTGCCATGTTGCTGACTGACATTTAATTCTGTCACCAGGTAGCTGGAAGGTTCCTATCACCCCATCTCACGGAGGGTCTAATAATGTCCAGCTGGCACATTTACAATCCAAATTGCCAAACAATTTTGTTGGATTGCTTTGTCATTTTATTTGGTACTGCAGGGATTACAAAAGTCGGCACAAATTTCACTACTGGCGTTTAGATTTTGTATTTATGGGAAATAATGGAATTAAGTAGAGAATTCTTTGCCAATTTTTCTCCTTTTTTCAATATTTTAAAGGCATTGATTCCTTACCAAGGTATTGTTCTATGGTTGTGGTTTATCTTCCAGTATCTAATCCAGGTAATAGGTATCATAGTCTTACCCAACATCTACATAGGAAAATTTTATCCAGAGGTCAGTGAATCATCACCAGGAACAAACCCAGTCATATTTCCTTCTTCCTAAATGGAATATTTAGCCCAATTGTAGCTTCTCCACCACTGTACTACTTTATATCCACTAAATCTATAAAATTGCTGATTAAATCAGGGACTCTTGGAACGTGATGGAATGCTCCCCAATTATTTGGATGAATGAAGCTCCAACATTCAAGAAGCTTGACATCATCCAGGACATAGCAGCTCACTTGATTGGTGCCTTATTCACCACCATACTCTCTGCACCACTGGTACACAGTGGCAGCAGTGTGTACCATCTACATGATGCACAGCAGCAACTTATCGAAGCTTCATTGACAGCACCTCCCAAACCTGTGACATCGACATCTTAAAACAATAAGAGCGCATGGGAGCACCACCACTTTGAATTCATCTCCAAGACACACAGCATCCTGACGTGGAAAGATGTAGCCATTCCTTCATCTTCACTGAGTCAAAATCCTGGAAATCCTGATCAGTACCGTGGGTGTACCTATGCCACATGGGCTGTAGCAGTTCAAGAAGGCTGCTCACCACCATCTTCTCAAGGAAAATTAGGAATGGGCAATAAATGCTGGCCTAGCCAGCAACGTCCACATCCTGTGAATGTACAAATAAAAAATAAAGTCCAATTACTCACAAGTTATACCCAATGGGAGTAATATTGAGTTTGGGCAGGTGTATAGGTGTATAATATTCAACACTTTGGTTTTCATTTACTTGTTCTAATTTTGTATTTGGTCCCCACTTCATTACAGTAAGTAATGTCTCATATGATGGTTTCATATTAGACGTTAAAGCAACATGATAATCTGATATATCTTTTCACTTCTCAAGCTGCTCTGTATGTTCACCATTTCATTTAATTACAGCACACCGATACAAACCTCAAAAGATTAGCTGTGTTTTTCGGAAAATCTATTAGTAGCAGTATGTCGAATAGCTTCATATGCTTGATGGAATCAAAAGTTTTAGTATAATCAGCAACTACCAAGAATGCCTCTTTAATTAATAGTTGCAGTTGTTTCTATTATAGCTCAACATTTGACAATATATTTCTTCCCATTCTACCAATAGAAAAAATACCCTGTTCTTCAAAAATATCTGGTTTTGTTACACTTTTGGTGTACTGCAATTTTTGTTAGAACGGTCTTGCTTGAATTACTGATTGAGCAAATCATCACCAATCTTTTACAGCAAGACAACTCCTTGCTGCTCCTTTGGCTAAAAGTTGACATATTAATGGCACATTTAGTTCATCACGGCCTTTGAGGAGTTTTATACATATACCATTACAGAATTCACTCTTTACTAATATTAAAAACTTAAAGAACCCGCAGACCATTTGGGATATGTTAAACTTAAAAAAAAATCAAAATTTAAGAATTCCTCTTGCTGTTTGTATTATAATAAAGGCAGCGCGAAATAAAAGTAGCATGTCTGCTTCGCAAGGTTGTATAGCATTACAATTAAACTCAAGTTCAAACTTCGCTTTTAGTTACACTACAGATTTTGCATAATTATTGAAACCACTTTACAGCTACAGGTAAGCATTCAAAATATCTGACCTATGAAGTGACAGTACTGTGCAATGTTTTACAAAGCATGCTTGAGTTTCTAGCTGAGCAGCAGGTATTCTGTTGATGATGGACAGCAATGCTAATTTATTAACCTACAAAGGGATTTATGGTGAAGGCCATGTCACTTGGGAGGTACTTCACTTTTGTAACTGCATTATTCATTTTTTAAAAGACCTTATAAGAATGAGTGTTTTTTTTAAGTAAACATTTTTTATTCTTTTGCATTCTCATGTCTATGTTTGCAGCTATTTTGCAATAGGGAAAAATCTAATTTTTAGCATGCTTTTGAATGCTCCTGTCAGTTGAGATATTTTGTGGGTGTAATATGTCCTTTTGCATCCCAGCTGTGAACTATAGAGGATTGTAGAGCAATGATAATTGTTGTTCAATTAATCAAAAGTAATCTAAAATGACCTGTTATTTCTATTCGTTATTTGATGACACACAGATTTCTCATTTGTTAATATACTTGCCCACTCGTGGAATTAGGTGGAATATTATTGCCTGGCTTTCTGTAAAATATCTTGCACTATGTGGTTTCTTATGTTTGTATATGGAAGAACATTTTATTTGATTATGTAGATTCAGTGATGGATAGCTTTTCAACCAATGAGAAATTTTATGATGGAAATCACATATCTTGGTACTTACCAGGCAGAATTTTGCCCTTGATGGGCGGGTGGACCCACCAGCTTGGCGGCGGGTGGGCAGCTGATCGCCATCGCTGAAACAGGCCCTGCCACCATTTTGAGTGGGCGGGCTACCCGATGGGAAGCGCTATGTGCGTCCTGTGCGTGGGTGGGGGGGGGGGTGCGGGGTGGTGGAGGGATTCCCCAACTGTCAAAGTGCGCTCTTTCACGCGCGAAAGAGTTCACATCTCCCTGAGACTAAGTGCTCTCTCAGGGAGAGCGCTGAAAGCTTTATAACCTTAAAAAATAGAAAAATAAAAAAATTATTAACATGTCCCCCTCATGTGATAATGTCACACGAGATGGGACATGTTAATAAATATCACAAAGTTTGTTGAAGTCTTTTAAAACAGACACAAAACCTCATCCCGCCAGTGGATGAGGTTTCATGTTTTTTCAGAAGCCTGCTGGGGCTCCTGGCCTGCCTGCCAGCCTTAAGGTTGGACGGGGAGGGCCTTTAGTTGGCTTAATTATACTGTCAATGGCCTCATTTAGCCATTGGCAGGTCGGCGGGTGGACAGCTGATTTCGCTGTCCGCCTGCCTTCCTGAATATTTAAATAGGGTGGCATGATGTCGGGGGTTCCCCCGACATCATCCCATGTCATTTTTGGGTCGGTGAGAGGGCCCCGCCCCCAACTCGCAGACAGAAAAATTCTGACCATCATCGTAACTGCATTCACACCTTTGTTTCAATTTATGTTTCCCCAAACCTTGGCAGCACCAATTATGTAACCTGCTTCTAAATCAGTCCTGCATAATGTAACACAGGTTTAAAGCACACAGAATGCACAAAAGTTCCAGCACGGTGATCCTTTATTCCACTGGCATCAAACCTACAGGGCAGAATTTTCGCCTTGCAGGGGGGTTCTGTTGGGTCGGGCAGCAACAGGTGCAAACCCAGTCGGTGCCCCCGATCGAGTCTGCACCGCCATTTTATGTGGGCGGGCCAATTAAGGCCCGCCCAACGTGACGCGCATCCAGAAGCGCTCCCTGTGCAGGCGGGGGCCCCAGAGTTGTGGCTTGTGCTGTTTTGCGCGTGCGCCCAAAATAGTGTCGATATCTCGCTGAAGCACAGAGGTGCCTCGGAGATTAGTTTATGGTTTAAACACTTAAATAAAGAAATTAAAAACTTTTAAAACATGACCCCTCATGTGACAGAGCTAGGACATGCCAATGAGTTTTTAAGAAAATTTTAGTGAATTTTTAAGCACTTCATGAAACCTCATCCCGCCTGAGGATGAGGTGCCATGAAAAATGCGAAGGCCGCCTGGGCTTTTCGCCTGCCCCCCAACCTTAAGGTTGGACAGGCAGCTCACTTTATTGATTCAATTAGTTTTAAATAGGCCTTTGACAGTTAACTGCACGCCCGCCGAACTGAAAATCTAAATGATGCGCGGTGACGTCGGGACACCCGCCCAACTTTACTGCATGTCATTTTACACGTCAGCCAGCGGGCCCCGCCTCCGCTCGTCCACCCGAAAATTCTTTCCATAAATACATTCATGTAAAAGTTCATTTTAAAGAAGTGAACTTTTTACAATGGACGACCATAGCCCAATACTTAAGTTACACAATAAAACTGTTGAGAGCTTGACTCTAGGTCTTGAATCATCTGTACTGCAGACTTGGTTGTAGAACAATGGGAGCAGGGATGCCTCACACATTCGTAGGAGCAGATGTTAGTGATCCCAAAACCTTCCCTTTTGACCTACTATTTCCACTCTTTGGAAAAAGGTTTTGATATTTAAACCCGATTCAAAACACAGCAGAGAAATAAAATTGAGATCTAGCATACCCATGGCACCCCTATTGCTAATTCTCCTCAACCACCTGAGCCAGATAACCTTGCCATCCAGAGCACAAAGGATATCGTTGTCACCTCAGCTTCTCAGGTTCTCAGATTTGGGTGGGGGTGGATGTGGTTCTTCTTGGTCTCTTACAGCTGTATACTTGCTCCAGTTTCCCTCACTGGTTCTCCAGACACCAACAAAGTTTTGGGCTGCTCTTTTGTAACTCTTGCTCTAACCACCCCCGCAGCTTACTGTATGAAGATTCCTGTTTCTTCTGCCTGCTGCTCCTCTCTCTCTCCTTGTGGTTTCTGGCTCTGCCTTCCACTTCAGCCTGCTCAGGGCTTCTGGCTCTGTCCCAGAGGACACCACTCGCCATCATTGCCATCTACTTGCGGAGGCCCAGCCGACACAACTCCTCAGAAGCTACAGAGTTTGCCCCGCAGAATGTGAGGTCCAGCATCCAGCCCCATACTGACATTAGTAGTTGAGCGTCAATGCTACTCCCCTGCTACATTGGCACAGCATTTATGCTGTGATGTCACACATTTCCAAAGATTGTTGAACGGAATGCTAATTATTACATCATAAAACTAAAGAGAAGTTATATGCCATTTTTGTGTGTGTATGCATATATATGTACACATGTTCATATGTGTAATACACACTATATCCATCATATATATCAATTGTTCCATGGTTGGACCAAAGTCTAAAAGAGCATTCTTTGCTGAACATTGTGTTTTGTCTTGGAGGTGATACAGTGAAGGTTCACTAGTTTGATTCCTGGGATGACAGTGTTGTCCTATAATGAGAGGCTGAGTAAATATACATGTTTGTAGTTTAGAAGAATGGCAGGTGAACTCATTAAAACTTATATAATTCTGAAGGGGCTTGACAGGATAGACCCTTGAGAGGTTGTTTCCCCTGGCTGGGGAAATCAAAAACACGGGGGCATGGTCTCAGGAAAAGGTTTGATTATTTGGGACTCAGATGAGGCGAAATTTCTTCACGCAGAGTGTTTGGAATCTTTGGAATTCTGAACCCAAAAGGGTTGTGGATGTTCCATCTTTGAGTCTTGTAAAAGCTGGGATGGATAGATTTTTGATCTCTCTCGGAATCCATGGATATGTGGAGGGGTGGAAAGGTGGAGTTGAGGCAGAAGGTTAGCCGTGATCATATTGAATGTGGGAACAGGCTTGAGGAGCCATACAGGCTACTCCTGTTCCTGTTCTTATTTTTCTGTTACCTTCCTAAGTCATGTTTTGCTCCAGCAGAATACTTTCTTTTCATACAGCTTTTTATCTATAGTATTAATTTCCAGCCAAGATTCTGTGCTGGAGGTTTTGTTGTTTCCCTTTTATTGTTTTCTTATTCATCCATAAAATGCAACACATTAGTACAAGAGCTGTTTTTTGATTGAGATAATTAAATCACAAATGCTGTGCAGATTATACAAATAAAATGGTACCAATAATGCGTAAGACTGCCCCCAAATGCAGGCAGAAATATGCAGCAGATTAATTAGAATCTGGAAGAGAATAATAGGTGAGCAGTTCCACTGTCACCCCTCTAGTTCTGATAAAACTGGAACATTTGTTTATCCTTTCACTCTCATGCTGATGCTCCTTTGCATTGCAGCATTTTCTATTTTTAAAAAATTATTTTAACTTCATAACATTCATATTTTTCTTCCCATCTTTGTGTCAAATTCTGTTCACTGTTTTGGACCCATTCTTATTTCCAGGAATTTCTCCTTAACCTTTGTATATGTTTTTGGGGGTGGAGTTGGGGGAGGAGATTAGAATTTTAAACACTTGGAAGTATAAGTCAGAAAGTCCAAGACTTTTTGTAAAACGGTGATTCCCCTTGATATACAGGGTAGTTTTCAGTAGTGCACATAGCTTTGGAGGCAACCATCTAGGATTATCTTCTTTATGGAATATGCAGTTTGGATTGTTAACGCTACTGAAAATTGCAGTAACCAGACAACAAATTGATTATTACACATGAGATGGCAGCCGAGGCTATCCACATGAAATTGTGTATTATATCCTGGGAAATCAGTTCTGTTATATTTTGGAGAGATATGTTCCAGCTAAGAAACTAATCTATTTTTGTGACATCAATGTTATATTTTGATAATGAGATACATGATGAATTTTATAACCTAATGTTTATTTTTTAAAAAATAAGTAGGAATCTATTGTTTGGATACCATTTTGTTTTAACTTATGGCCTTGCAATAATGACATTAATCATCTTGTATATCTATTTGAAGCAAATCTTGGAAGTCGACTTTGCACTGAAACTGCCTACCCTTTAATTATTTCCAAGAAGATTGTAGCCCCAGGCCATTGTTATTGAGCTGCTGCGATAACAGCTGTGGGTCCATGGATTTTTTTCATCCCTCGGAGATACAAACTCTCCTTTGAGACGTACAACTTCAGATTGAAGAGCATACAGGAGCTCTGACTTGAACAAACGCCATTCTGGAATTTAATTCCAAGTCCAGATGGATGTGGTCAATTTTAAATAAACATAGTAGGAAAGCTGTTTTAAAATGAATATTAATTCTGATTTTTTTAAACTTAAGTGGAATTTATACAGATTACTGTAAAATGATTTGATAATAGATCTCCAACTATCTGCATCTGGTGTGTAAGTGAAGATAGCATGCTTTCCTCTTTTGTGTTCTAGTTTGCTTCTCATTTACAGCCTACGTCGCTGGCTAGCAACAATGTGAAAAAGGGAACCAAATGTGTAAGCTGCTCCACTGGCAAGTCCTCTGCTTTGTCTCCTCATGGCGACTGGGTCCCTCACGACGCCAAGCTGAAGTTTCAGAAGAACTTTGAGGACTCTAACTTTGATTCCCAGACACTGACATGTGGACATGCCCTGGCATTCATGAACCAAACTCCCAGCATTGGGTGAATAGCTCCGCTGCCTTACGGATACTTCAGGAGAATTGATGGCCAAGGGAGTAAAGCCTGACCAAAATAATATCTGGAGTGGAGCCCAAAGGCAGGTTAATGTCTCAATATTTCTTTCTGGCAACTCCTACTATCAAACCGGTGCCAAACGTAGTGCTTTGTGCTCATTTGGACTCATCCAGGGAGATCGAAAGGGGGACCTTGACATTTGGGCAGGCGAAGTTTTCCATAAATTTTGCTCAGGCTTGCGCCCTGGAGAGGACACTCCTGTTCCGCTTCAGAACATTAACACAACACAGCAGAACAGCAGTTACGAGTGATAAGCCCAACTTGAGTGACGTATGGAACGGGTGCTGTGGGCTGTCTCTGAAAGTGCGAGGGACCATCATCTCTCACTGGTCAGCCACTGTCCACCTCGAGTTGGGCAGCCCCTGACGAGTCAGGAGCTCACCCGCCACCGTCCATCTGCTTCAATGGGTCCTTGGAGCTTAGAGTCTCTGCTCAAAGTAGATGGAACAATCACACCAGGCGAACAAGCAAAAGAAACAAGATGAAAGATGCATACTGTCATTTGGTAGTACATAACTTGAATATTACTGAAAACAGAGATATGTTGCAGAAGCTTTTCATCTTGCATTCATCAGGACAAATGCAAGAATGAAATAATCTCAAGCAATCACAGTAATTTGTACTATAGGAGAAAAGGATGCTGATTGGTCGGCAGGTTGATTGGTTGGCAAGCTGATTGATTGGCTGAGGTGTTGCCATGGAAAAAGTAACATGGAACTATAGACTTCCAAATCTCCTGGATAATTCAAAAGTATCTCAACAATTTCAGCAATAGTTTAAGCAAGCCATTTCATGCTGCTATTATGCAGTGGCTACATGAGTGGTATTTTTCACTATCAGGATGTTGCCGTCAGTCCAAAAAGACACTCTGCCTTCTACACAATTGAGCAACATTGTGGGTGAATTTCATTGCAGGTGTGATGTCAGGTATATATGCCATATGTATGATTGGCTGGTCAAATCAAACAGCATGTTCCTTTGATTGTTTGTAATAGGCAAAGTACAGACTGTATTCGACCAGCCTGCACTTGCAAAACTCAAAACAAAAGGCTACTATTAGGTGTGATTCCATGATGGGCAGCACTTGCTGAACAATCCTGAGTGCGCTAAAAACTACGCTAATAATCAATTTAAGATACTCAGTCAAGCTCATTTATGCTTTTTAGAAGTAACATGTAATCATACACAGGGATCTATTCTCTGCAAACGTAAGGAAAATGTTCAAGCCTTGTGCCTTTTTAAAATTACCCAGGAGCTTGAAGAACTTATAGTTCCCTATCAGAGTTGACTTGCCAACTAATCAGCATCCATTTCTTCAGTAGTACAAATTGTTGTGGTCGTTTGAAATTTGGCATTCTGGTCTTTGTCCTGATGAGGAAAAGCTGCAGCATCATGTCTCTCTTTTTGGCAATAAGATGCCAACTCTTTTATTGGCAAGCTGGAACATCAGGACCATATGCACAGGGCTGACAGGCAACTTGCAGCTGGTCGATAATGTGCACAAGATAGCCGTGATCAACCTGGAATTTGATAGGCTGAACATTGACATAGCATTCCCTACAAGACACCAGGCTCACTGAGAGTGAATCACTGAAAGAGAAGCATTATATTTATCTGTTATGGGAAGAGTTCAGAGGAAATGCGTGAGCAAGGTGTCAGCTCCGCATTAAGGACCTCGCTACTTTCGATGTTAGAACACCCCCACAAATCATTCAGAACGTGTTCTCTCTATCTACCTCTCAACTCAGACAGGGCCAGTTACCTCATGATTTTGAGACACCACCTACAATACCATACTTTGAATGGATGGAAAGCAATAGTGAAAATTGCTGACTGGTTTGAGGCTAACATCACTGTGATGGAATCCATCATTGCAGCTAAATAATTAGCTCTCATTAATTAGAAGAGAGGTCTGAGCAAGGGAACTCTGCATGTGCTAAGAGTCTCTCAAAGTAAAGTTCAACAAACTGATGGGTGGTGCACCAATGACTACTGGTTACAACTCTGCCATAATACCCAGATGTCCTTCACACAGGCAATGTCAGGGGTATGTGTGAAGGGATAAAATTGCAACAGACCCATCAGCGAAGAAAGTGTCTCCACTGAAAACAAAGGCAGGGAAATGTCATCAGTAACTACAATAAGCATTTGGAGAGATTTGTGGAATACTGCCTTCAGTTGTACTCCATGGAGAAAAATTTTACTGAAGAGGCTCTAGATATCATAGAAAGCCTTCCCATCGTGGCAGAGCTGGATATTGGACCCATAATGGAGGAGCTTAGCAAAGGTATTGACTCACTTGCCATGGGCAAAACTTCTGCTGATACTATACCACCTGAGCTCATCAAGCACAGCAGACTGGCACTGTTATAGCATCTGCACAAACCTCTCTGTCTCTGCTGGAGGGAGGTGGCAGTGCCCTTGAATATGCAAAATATTGATGCAAAGATTGTGCCCCTGTACAAGAACAAGGGTGCAATGATTGCAGCAACTATTGAGGCATCTCCCTGCTGAACATTGTAGGAAAATTATTTGCCCACGTTGCCCTTGTCAGACTGCAGATCCTAACTGAACGCATCTACACTGAATCCCAGTATGGTTTCAGAACTGGAAGATCTGCAATTGATATAATAATCTAGGTCTGGCAGCTGCAAAGGAAATGACATGAACAAAGGAGACCACTATATACTGTTTTCATCGATCTCACCAAAACATTTGACCATGTGAGCAAAGATGGTTCATTCAAGCTGCTGGAGAAAACTGATGGTTCATCAAAGCTGCTTAATGTGATCTCCTCTTTCCATGACAACATGATGGGTAAGGTCAGCTATGATGGGGCAACATGGGAACCCTTTACAGTCTGCAGAAGGGTCAAACAGGTTTGTGTTTTGGCATAAACGCTCTTTGGCATTTTCTTTGCTGCTGTCATATGCCTTCAGGTCATCTACAGAGGGTGTCTGCTTAATACCAGAACTGACAGAAAGCTATTCAGCCTTGCTCATCTCAGATTCAAGACAAGGTGTGCCAAGTCCTTATCAGAGAATCATTCTACCCTGACAATGCGGCATTAACATTCCATCCTGAGAAACATCTGTAGTGGCAAATATCATGGTCCAGGATGTTACCATACTGCCACCTATCAGCATTGACAATGTGGCACTGGAGTTTGCTGATAGCTTCACATATATATGCTCCACCATCTCCAGCAATCTGTCTCTTGATACTGAAGCACGCATCACAAAAGCTGCAGCGGTTATGTCCAAGCTGAGTAAGAGATTTTGTAACAATAGTATCCTGACTGAGACCACCAAACTGTGAGTCTTCCTGCATCCTCAGCACACCCCTTTATAGTGGTGAGACCTGGGCCACGTATGCTCGGCAGGAGAAAGGGCTGAACAGTTTCCATCTCTATTTCAGGTATTCTTGACATCCTTGACAGGACAAGGTAACCAACTCAGGTCCTGGGGTGTGTTAATTCGATCAGCATACACTCATTACGAAGCCAGTGATGTCTGCGCTGGTTCTGCCACATTCATGGAATAGATGACAGTCAAAGAGCTTCTGTCCGATGAATTGGCCATGGGTCATGATCTCCTGGGGGCCCATATCTCTGCTACAAAGACACCTGCAAGCGAGATATGAAGATGGCAGACCTTGACGCTTACAACTGGGAGACAGTCACTGATGGCCATGACCTCTGGAAAGTGTTTGGAAGGACATTGGAAGAACTGAACAGAAACAAAATGTTCAGTGGCCAAGAGGGCCCAGAGAAAAGAAAGGCCAGCAAATCATGCACCTTCTCAGCTTACTGTTGTTCCCTGCAGCAAATGAAATAGATACAGTCATGCCAGATTGGGGCTCCTGAGCCACAGCAGGTGGTGCTTAACACAGAGGTGATCACCGCGGCACACACCATCATCTTACGAGACAGGAGGCTGCTACCAGATCCCAAAGCAAATCACATTGCTAAACTTGTTGCAATGTTACCAACATTGATGCAGACATCAGAGAAATAAAAAAATAATCCACACAAAAGGTGTAACTTATCTAAATATCTCTGGAAAATTGAGCAAAACAATATATTTGTTCATTATTGCCAACAGGCTGATGATTCTAACATCTGTCCAGGCGTAACATTTTGAAATTGAGAGTGTACAGTGACTACTAAAGGGTTGTTCCGCACCACCTGCAGCCGGACTCCATTCCCCAGGCAGCACAGGTACAACAGACTGAGCATTTTGACATTGAAATTGAACTGAAGGTTCATGGATATAGCTAGAATAGCACTGAGCTACATTATTTTTTAAAAAGTCCAAACTAATAAAAAACACAAATGAAATACGTGTTCAGATTCTTTGTTTTTTTTTAAAAACTCCTAAGTACTAAGGTGTATCATTTTCCAATTTAGCTATTAGTTTCAGTCCAAGAATAGGAAAAAAAATTTCATCCTCCAAATATTTTCACAGGAAAACAGGTGATGGAAAATCAGCAACTTGATTTGATGAAATAAATTTGACTTCAATGGAAGCAAAATCCAGGTGAGATATAAAATGAGCTGACAATTTGCTATGTTACACTACTACACAAAGGCAAAAGTACTCCCCGGGAAGAAGGAGAGAGAAAAGAAGCCATATTTGATTTGCATCACAATAGCATTCTACAAGTAAGTAACAGTAGGATGTGTACTCCCAAACATCTAAAAAAAAGTTTGCTAAATATATTTCAATATACCCCTTTAAGAGGGAACTGGATATTGAGGCCTCTTGATGCAGCACATATTACACAAATTCTGTCTTATCCACATTATACTCTTAGCTTCCTTGCTTGTTCTTCAGCTGAGTGTCAGAAGGCATGGCAAAAAAACTGGAAAGAATTAGTGCTTGCATGTTGCCAATGCTCAGTGTGAAAGGCTTTTAATAAAATGAAATGGAAGGAATTGGTTGTTGATTTCACCCAGCTATATCTGAAAATCTCATTGAATTTGTTCTGGTCTTTTTCCACTGCCTGAGGGGTTTGATGATACAATTTCTAGCTACTGTAGACAGTTCAAAATTAAGTTTGTCACTAGAGGTGACATGGCAGCATGGCAGGGGTTAGAACTTGGCATATTAATGGGCTGTAGTTTTGAACATTGTAGTGGTGCCGGAACTTGAGTGAGGATTGGAAAGTGGTTATATAATTAAGAAAGATAAATTGTTATTTCTAATTAGCATGTTGATCAATGATTGTACTTTACTTGAAATTGAGAAAGTAATTGTAGAGAATGTGTTTCAAAAGTTAGTAACTTATAGTGCATTTAATACCTCAATAAGTTGTCCAATATTTCCATGCAAGCAAAAGAAAGGCTGGCACATACCCCTTCAGAAAGGTAAGACAAAAGAAGAGGATTTCTGAGTGTCAGGGCTGGGAATTCTAAGCAATGAAAGCAATCTGTAAAAGTAGTAAAATTTTCCATTAGCAGAAAAGAAATCTACTGGGAAACAGAAGTAAGCCTTTCAACAATTAAAAGTCACAATCTCTCTTGAAAGTTGCATTAAGTTTACTGTTAAGAATTTTGTCTCATTGTTTGCCCTTTATTGTGCAGTGACAATATATAGATACATACTATCTCAGGGGGCTGGTCCTCAAATTTTGCTTTCATTTCAGCTCCACCCTGCTGATCCTTGGCCACCTGGTGCATAGAGGAGCTCATTTGACCTAACTGCCTGCCTCTTCTCCATGGTTACATCCATGCACAGGTGTCCTTGGAGAGGGAGCACATGGTGTTCACCGTTCCGCTTGAGGCCTTCCACAGGCAGTGTGCGCTGCAGGGGCTGGAGCCCTGGTAATAGCAGTCATTTAGTAAGTTTCTTTTGAAGTTTTTTCTTTAGTTACATTTTTTTTAAATTTGAGTAACAGCACCCCTTTAAGGAGTTGTCCTTTAGTTAATCTTTTTGTTTAATTATTGTTCGCTTAAAAGAATATACAGGTATGTACTGTGGGAACCCTCCAGCTCTAATAAATGATATGCTTTCTGAATTCCTGCAGATAGTATGAACAGGCACAATCCCAGCATAACCACTTGGGCAAAAAAATTTGGTAACTTGTGGGCAAGTACCAAAATGTGACAGTGAAAACAGCAGATTGTTGTAAAATCATGATTGGTTCACTAATGTCCTTCAGGGGAAGGGAACCTGCAATGCATAGTCAGCCTGCCCTCCATATACCTCGCATCCCACAGTATCATAAATGATCAAAACCTCAGCGATAAGCGATGCCCAATTGAAGATTGTAGAGGTTTCTTTTAGGCTTTGGAATGCTTTATGGAATGTTATCAGAGATCAGGTAAAGATAATGGTGCCATTTTAATGAGCTTGCATTGTATACAGTATTTCTTCTTTATGTGAGCCAGGTTATTGCTGGTTACCTGATTAAACTCCATAAAACACAATTGTTACTGCATTGCAGAAGGTTAATTGGTACTGTAGAACATTTATGTGCCATAGAAGAATCTAATTTGATTGAGATTAATAATTCATGAATTCTATCTATAAAATTATAGTCTGCGTTGAAGAGAAATGGGTATCAAATGCTAATACCACAATGGCAACTTCATAAAATATAGCAGACTATCTCATTTAGGCTACTTTTGTCAGACAAGATAAAAGTACGTTTTGCAAGGAATCTATTGTAGAAGGTATTTTGCTGCTCTCACCATTGGCAAAGGAGCTACAAATAACTTTGTTTTAAAACAGTTTATATGAAAGAGTAGTGTAGTTACAGAGTGGACACTTTTGTATTCAAGAGAGGTGAATTGATTCATTTAAAGTTGTATCCCCCATATTAAGGATGATAATTTAAAGCTGCTAGCTTTGAAATTCTTGGGATGCAGGAGGGCAGAAGAAGAATTTCATAAGGGGAGGCAGCAGGACATGCTAGATTTTCACCCAGCTTGCATTGGCCCTTTAGCATCTGGTGGCAAAGCTGAATTACCTGCTCCCCTTCATTAAATGACATGTCAGGTGTTATTCCTGGACTGCCAGAAATTTCAGTCTTCACAAGGGTTCAGGGGAACTTAAGTTAGCTGAGAGTATATGGAATATTGTTGAGGGCTTTTAGAGAGCTCCAACCTTTCACTAGGGTAGGTAATTGATCGCACAGGGAATTGATTTCCTTCCCCAAAGGGCCAACCAAGAGCAAAATTGAGTTTTTGTTTGATTCTTTACTAGGCCTCTTTTCTACAATCAGAACAGCAATCCACCAATCCACCTGATGGTTCAGAGCAGGTACCACAGAACAAACCTTGTAGGTGCATTGTGCCCATCTCAGCCATGTAAATGAGATTATTGCTACAATTTAGGACAGGGTCAATAGTTTCAGACTAGCACAGATTCTGGTTACACTCTGCTGCATTTGTTCCAATATACTGCACTCCCAAAAACCTTCAGACCCATTGCACAGGTTTTTCCTGCGGGCTTCAGGACCCTGGTGTCGTGAGCCCACACTTACCCAAGGCCAAACCGAGGAAACTATTTTCCCCAAAGGTGGCTTCCTATTTGACCACCTCTGTGTCTGTCAGCCTGTTCAGGATAGATGGGCTCCTGATGCTGCTGGCCCAATTACAGGGTCATTGAAGTTTCAGCAGCCCATCTAGGAGAGGTGGGCACTGAAAGACAGTTCTGAGAATATGACGGCACCTCAACATGGAGTGCCTTCGGAGGCATAACTAAAAATTCAGAGAGGCCAAACAGGCAGACCCCTTGGAACAAAAGGGGGGGCGCTCCAGCGCCAGTGTTAAGGCTGCAGGTGAGGCTTTTGCTGCCGGCAGCCTCGTCTTTGGGACAAGTCCCTACCGAAAGGCAACCGCTTCCAAGGTGATGGCAGCCGCCGCATGTGATGGGGGAAGAGCTCTGCCACTGGCAAAGTGGCGGTGCAGCGCTCTAAATCACCCCTAATTGGGTCCTTAAATGTACAAATTGGCTGCCTACCTCCGTTCGGCGGGCAGCTGATCCATTTCCCAGGCCACCCCGGGAAACTTCCCTGGTAGTGAGAATGTGTTAGGAAGCCATCACAATTTGGCTCCCAACTATTTTCGAGCCCCCCGCACCGCCTCCAAGCCCCACTCTAGGACCAGGAAAATTCAGCCCATTACACTCATAGCATGGAGTGAAGGATTCCTGTCCCCATAAGTAAAGAGTTCTTTTGCTGGGAAGTGCTGTGAATCACATTGGCCAGAAACTTACCTGTGTCGGATGGACTGGGCGGGAGCAGGTGCGGAGCCGATCGCTGCCCGCGATCAGCTGCGTGTCGCCATTTAACATGGGCGAGCCAGTTGAGGTCCACATGCACGCAAAAGAGTGCAGGAATCTCCCTGAGGCACGGAGCTGCCTCAGAGAGATTAATTTGATGAAATTTTTAATAAGTGATCTGAAAAATTATTTAAATATGTCCCCTGATGTGACAGTGTCACATGAGCTGGGATATGTTTGTAATGCTCACAAATTTTATTTAATTATTTTATTATGCTTTCAGGAATCCTCATCCTGTCTGTGGATGAGATTTCCTGAAAAACGCGAATGCCGCTTGGGCTCTTTGCCTGCCCGCTAACATTAGACAGTCAGCGCTGTTAATTAGCTTAATTAGTTTCCTAGTGGCCTTAATAGCCAGAGGCTTTGCAGTCATTGTTGGGTTCCCCAGCATCCAGGTTGCAATCGACTGCATACATCTAGCCATCAAGGCATCAGCGGGTGAGACAGGAGTCTTTGTCAACAGGAAGGGATTCCACTCCATGAACATGCAGAAAGTGTGTGACCACAGGATACATATTCTACAAGTGTGTTCAAGGTACCCTGGCAGCTCCCATGACGCTTATACCCTGAGACACTGTCAGGTTCTGAGGTTCTTCAGTGCTCCAGCCCAGTTGGATGGATGGCTGCTGGGTGACAAGGGCTTTCCGCCCAAAAGGTAGTTCATGGTGCCTCTCTGCCACCCAAGAACAGAGGCCAAGCAGCGGTACGATAGCAGCCATGCCTCCACAAGGCTGGTGGTAGAGAGAACCATTGGTCTTCTCACGATGCACTTCTGATGCCCGCCGCGTAAAATCATGGTGCACTGCCAATTGCGGTTGGCTTCCCGACCACCTTTGCACACCCCCTCCAAGCACCCCTACCAAAGTAATAATTCTGCCCTATGTCACTTCAAATCCCCTTTGTTCATCCATATACCTACGTTAACCTTTAATGCTTACAGTTTTTCTGCTTCAACCACTAATTATGGAAATAAATTCCACAGCCTCACAACTCTGTGCCAAGGTGATTCTCCTGCTCTCAGTTCTAAATATTTTGTACCTATTGCCTCCAGTAATTATGGCATTAAAACGAAAATTTACTTTCATCGCCTCTGTCCCAAAGTGTCGTAATTTTAAATACTTCTTTCATACCACCCCGTAATCTACATTTATCTAATGAACCAAGATTCATTATTTCAAGTATATTTTTCATAATTCTATTTCCTTATGTCAGCATTGCAGTTAATCTGTACTGTACCTTCTGTAAAGTCTCAGTATAGTTCTGATAGTCTGGAGTTAGATGCTGTCCACTCTACTCTTATTTGGTTCCTTGTCAAAGGTTTTCATAAAGCCCTTGTACAGTACATACATTGCACTTCATGTTTGTTTTCTTAACTTTTTTTTCAAATTGTCAAGCACAATTGTCCATTTTGAAATCTGTGCTGGCTACTTCTCTCTTTATCTAGAAAAGTGGTAATATCACCCTTAGCAGGTTGTCTTTTTTTTATATAAAGCTAGCTGACCTGTTGTTACCTTAATCAGCACTATCCTTTTATTTTTAAATGGGCACTACTTTGGACATTTTGTAGTTATCTCGCACATATTCATACTTAATAGATCCCTGAAATATCTTTGCCAAGGCTTCTAAAATTTTGTTCCTCTGCTCACTTAAGCCAGATTCTGCCAGATCCTAATACTTAATCTCCATTTAGCTTAATAACTTACCTAAATTTTCCCTTTATCTATCATAATGACAGAAATTCATAGCCTATACATGCTGCTCACGATTAACAGATGTTTTTCTATGCAAGTTGGCACTGGTATTACAATAACTGCCCTCAGTGAAACTAAACCCATAAGTTCACAAATGCTACATGTTATTACTTGTAATTGATGAACAATATGCAAATAATATCGAAGTTCAGTTTTAACTAATTTTCTGAATGTTAATATTTAATTCATGCTCCTTCACCTCAAAATCTGTTTCAAGACTAGTAACTTTAACTTTACATCATTGTGATGTTATGAACAAAAATTTCCATGTTTCTGTAATATCCTTTGACATTCTGATTTGCAATTTATAATTGCAATAGTCACAACCATACAAATATACTGAACCAAAAGGTCAAGAGAGGAATAATGATGATTGAGAGGTCTGACTGCTTTAAGTTGACAGAGTGAAAAACACATGTTTTACATGTCACTTTAGTAACACTAACATGTCCTTTAAGGTACATGATAAGTGGGATGTTGATAGTTAGTTGTGCTATTTGATAAATGTGTCACGGCTGACCTAATTAGATTATGCATTGATTAATAACTTGATAATGTATGTTAATTATGTACAGTATTGGCTCCAATTCTTTATTTCTTACATGCAGCACTCAAAGCCAAAAGAACTGAAGCCAATTTTATAATCTACCTTTCAGAAATCATTTGTCGAAAATGGGTTTCTTAAAATAACTTAACTTTAAGCCAGGAAACATTGTACAGAAAGGTATCCCATAATGCTATAGACAAATACTTTTATCTAGCATTGGTGTTCATTCTGATCATACGATCACAAGAACATAAGATTATAAGATCTGCTCAATGTGCGTGTCATTCTACAATTTGTAAAGCATTCTAGATCATCTTTACAATGTGCTTTTTAAAGATATATTATATCTAACATATGTTTACCTAATGTTGAAATACGCTCAGTTTGATTAATTACATTGTGAAATGTTTGGCATACCCCTCAACAGACCGTTACTGAAAATACAGAAAAAAAACAATAAAACGTCCTCCATGACACTTACTGCACAATTGTCGTTTAATTTTGGGAATTTAATTAAAATCCGTTCTGAACTACAAGAAATTACAAGCTTATAGATCCAAAACCAGCATCTGGTTCCACAGTGCAGTTAAAAGAAATTATGCCCTTTTATGTGGTTCAGTAAATTTGAGATGCACTGTTATTGGCATCCAAGTAGACATTTATAAGAAAATCAGGTGTTGCAGCAAGTTAGAACTTCATTGTTTCTTCTCAGGCACTTGGATTTTGAATTCAGCCTAAGTACGATAAGAATCTCCCATTTTATTTTTATTATTCATGGTGCTAAGGGAAATAGGATGAGTTGCTTAAAACCAAAATAGAAAATGCAGGAAATACTGTGTAATCTGGCAGTATCTGTGGATAGAGAAACAGAGTTAAATTTCAAGTCTGTGACCTTTCATCAGAACAGTCCTGAGTATTGGTGGTGAATAGAGCAGGTATTACGATACATCTAATCTATGTTATTCAGAGAAATGCACATTGGTAATGTAGTTTAAAGTGAATGAAATTCGTCATAGACCCAGAAGACTATAGGCTGCTTTCTCATTCGAGAGAGAAGACTGGTGGTGAGATAAGCCTGAGGGTCACCACAACTCAGGCGAGGGGCGAGGTTGAGAAGGATGACCTCAGCGGGTACAGGAATTGAACCCTTGCTGTTGGCATCACTCTGCATTAGAAATCAGCTGTCCAGCCATCTGAGCTAACCAAGTAGGCCTTTTAAAATCATTGTCATGAAAATTATTATTAATTTGCAAAGAAGTGTGAAATTAGACTTAAAAAAAAAGTTCATGGTTGAAAATTTAAACAAAATCAGAAACCAGTTTTAACAAAAAGTCTACACTAGAAACATAAACCTATTTTTATATTCTAGACATGATGTATATTTCCACTATTTTCATTTTTTATTAAAGGATGCAAATGAATATTGCTAATAATATTAGCATTAATATTGCTAATAAAACCTAATTTGCTTTATGCATATGCATGTAACAATTTAGCAAATCTTTAATTCTCAATGTGGGCGAGCCAATTAATAGGCATAAAGTGCACCAGATTAGGCTGCAAGTCTAAAACATGTTATAGATGTGCACATATATAGTTTATGCAAGTTGTGCATTATTACTTTTTTAATTCTCATATAATGAGTGCATTTGGGATTCTGTCACACCCTATAATTGTGCCTGCAAATTTATGAAGAAGATGAACACTATTTTTAAAAACAACATGGAAAATGGACAATTTACTTTTAATAAATGGAGTCTGGCAGGGGTTGGCGGGGGGTGGGGTGGGGTGGGTGGGGGGGAGGTTTGTCCTTTTTTTCTGCAAATATACATGAAACTGCCCAAGGCCGGAAGTAACTTCACTGTCTGTCCGGGACGTTAAAATGTAAATAGTTTTTGGACATTCCTTTATCAAGACGTTTTATCACAGGTTTTTCCTGCAGACTTTATAGCTATTATTGTCTAAATGCTTAAACAACTGATGTGCAATATGGCCACCCAGACTTAGCAACTGTAGAATGAAATTCCTAAACACAGTTAAGAAGGAAAACCACTCTAACAAGAAGATTTAAATGGCTGAGATTCAAACCCCTTTTGTGTGTCAATGCTGATGTTGTCAGGGAACATTTGTCTGGACAATGGGAACACCCATACAGTACTCACAAGACGGACACCAGCTTATGGTAAGAAACACCTTATTAACTTACATCTTGAAGCGCCAGACCAGATCAGTCAGCCTGGGAGACAGAGAACAGAGAGGGAAGAAATCTTGCTCAGCAAAACAAAGGACCCTGCCTAGATCCGCTAACAAGCAGGGAAAGTGGAAGGCTATCCCTTTTACCTACTGATTCGCAGCACCAAGCCAGAAACCTACTGTTCCCAGGTGTAAGCCACAGTGAATTCATTGCCAGAAACTTCCAACCTCCATCATCTTCAGTGAACCAAAAGAGAATTATCAGGCCTGAAACGTTTCTAGCTACTATCTTGAAAACTAAGAGTAAAAGCGACGTTTTGGTTTCTTCAAATATCTAAGTGCATGCGACATCTTTTGTAACCACTTTTTCTTGTGTGTATCTTGTGTGAATGAGTAAGTGGGTGCTGTTGTGATTACATTTTGGGTATTGAGAAGTAAACATTTTCTTTTTTTAAAAACTTACGAGAAACCCTGTCTTGTGTCTGTTCTTGGGCTACTGCACTCAAAGGGTTAAAACAACTCTCCTTAAAGTAGGTCTTGTTGCTGTTAGGAGAGAGGTGGACAAGGGGGTAACCACCCCACCATCTCTTCCCTGTCTGTAACAAGTCAAATAGTACAATAATTAATGTAATAAATAATGGGTATTAAGATAAATCATGAATTCTCTTCTTATATAGTATGTGAAGAAACGGTGATTTTTAAAATTTATTCATGGGATGTGGACATCACTGGCAAGGCCAACATTTATTACCCATCCGTAATTGCCCTTGAGAAGATAATAGTGAGTCACCGATTTGAACTGCTGCAATCCATCTGATGTAGATACACCCACAGTGCCATTAGGAGGGGAATTTCAGGTTTTTAACCCAGTGACTCTGAAGGAATGGTGATATATTCCAAGTCAGGATGGTGTGTTGCGCATGATGGGATTCCCATGCATCTGTCCTTGTTCCTCCAGGTGGTAGCAGTCACAGGTTTGGAAGGTACTTTTGAATAAGCCCTGGTGATTTGCTACAGAGCATTTTTTTTTCATTCATGGAATGTGGGCATTGCTGACTAGGCCAGTATTTATTGCCAATCCCTAACTGCCCTTGAGAAGGTGGTGGTGAGCTGCCTTCTTGAACCCTTGCGGTCCCTGTGGTGTAGGTACACCCACAGTGCAATTAGGGAGCGAGTTCCAGGATTTTGATCCTGCGACAGTGAAGGAACACCCATGTATTTCCAAGTCAGGATGGTGAGTGGCTTGGAGGGAAATTCCAAGTGGTTGTGTTCCCATGTGTCTAATGCCCTTGTTCTTCTAGATAGTAGTGGTCATGGATTTGGAAGGTGCTGTCAAAGGAGGCTTGGTGAGTTCTTGTAGTGCATCTTGTAGATGGTACACGTTGCTGCCATTGTGTGTTGGTGGTGGAGGGAATGAATGTTTGTGGATGGTGTGCCAATCAAGCATGATGCTTTGTCTTGGATGGTGTCAAGCTTCTTGAGTTTGTTGGAGTTGTACTCATCCAGGCAAGTGGAGAGCATTCCATCACACTCCTGACTTGTGTCTTGTAGATGGTGGACAAGCTTTGGGGAGTCAGGAGGTGAGTTACTCGCCACAGGATTCCTAGCCTCTGACCTGGTCTTGTAGCTACAGTATTTATATGGCTAGTCCAGTTCAGTTTCTGGCCAATGGTAACCATCGGGTTGTTGATGGTGGGGGATTCAGCGATGGTAATGCCAGATTCTCTCTTGTTTGAGATGGTCATTGTCTGGCACTTGTGTGGCATGAATGTTACTTGTCAGGCCAAATGAATGTC
Source organism: Carcharodon carcharias (assembly GCF_017639515.1). Classification (NCBI taxonomy): domain Eukaryota; kingdom Metazoa; phylum Chordata; class Chondrichthyes; order Lamniformes; family Lamnidae; genus Carcharodon; species Carcharodon carcharias. The sequence goes on from NC_054468.1 coordinate 179,327,893, forward strand.
AGGCCAAACCTGGATATTGTCCAGGTCTTGCTACATTTGGACATGGACCGCTCCAGTATCTAAGGTGTTGCGAATAGTGCTGAACACTGTGCAATTATCAGCGATCTTATGATGGAAGGAAGGTCATTGATGAAGCAGCTGAAGATGGTTCAGCCTTGGACACTAACCTGAGGAATTCTGCAGTGATGTCCTGGAACTGAGGTGATTGACTGCCAACAACCACAACCACAACCACCTTCCTTTGTGCTGGGTATGACACCAACCAGCGGAGAGTTTCCCCCCTAATTCCCATTGACTCCAGTTTTGCTAGGGCTCTTTAATGCCAGACTCGTTCAAATGCTGTCTTGATGTCGAGGGCAGTCATTCTCACCTCACCTGTGTGATACACACTGCTGCAACTGTGCGTCAGTGTTGGAGAGAGTGAATACTTAATAAAACATTTTATTTGACGTCATTCTGTAATTGGGCAACACTTAATGAACAATCCTGAGTGCACTAATAGCTACATTACGAAACAGTTTGAAGTAATCAGTCAAGTCGTAACGTGGCTGATTTATGCTCGCTGGAAGTGACATATTATTCAGGAACCCATTATTTGAAAACTAAAGGAATATGTTTAAGCTTTGCACCTTTTCTGAATTAGCCGGGAGCTTGGGGGGCCTATAGTTCCCTGTTGCTTTCTCCGTAGCAACGCCTTGGCCAATCAGATTCAACTTGCTTACTGATTAGGACACTTTTCTCATGTGGTATACATAGTTGTGATTGTTTGAAATATAGCATTCTTGTGTTTGTCCCGATGAGTGCAAGATGAAAATTCTTGGCGACATTTCTGTCTTTTGAGCAATATTCAAGTTCTGTAATACCAAGCAAATATTATTATTTTGTTCTAACAGATCATAAAATCTACAATTTATTGCCTCTCTACCTCAATTTTGGTGGAAAACCTGGGTTGACAACTTTAGCACAATTATTTTACAAGCCATTAACATTTCAAATATAACATGTTAATTTTTCACACAGCATATGTTCCTTATGGGCTAGTGATGCAAAGCCAAACAGATAGTTAAGCTGTCTGCATCAATAGATTATTGGTCAGAAATTCCATGAGATAAATAACTATTTCTCCACTGCAGTCAGGGTTTATACTATACTCCAAGGACATGTGCAGACTATTCTACCTTCAACTTTTTAATTTTCTTTAATATCATTTTGGTAAGAGTTCATTTGGTAAAGAAAAATATTACAGTCTAATGAAAGACAACTTTCTTTCAATTTGACTACTTTCTTCTCCTGATAAGCAATGCAGTATTTAACTGAATGTTATGCAGCACCCTTTAACTGAATATTTGTATTATCAAGACACACTCAATACTAACGTTTGTCACTTCTTGGAGTAGACAAAAGGGTTAATTGTTGGGAAATGAGAAAAAAACCAGAAAATATTCTTCATTTTAAGTAAATCAAATAATATACAGTTTAAATAAAAGTAAACATGTTTCTAATATTCCTGTTTATCTGTATTGTTAACAATATCATTTTTTGTTACACTGAGCTAGGTAATAATACTACACAACCAATCTTCCAGAAGGTGTTGGTAGAAATAATGAAAGTATACCCATGTCAAAAGGCAAAAGGCTGACCAAATATAACATTGAAATACCATCTGAGAAGCTGAATTTCAAATTAAATTGCATCCAAGCACATTTCTAGAATTGAAAAAAATATTTTTGAAGTATAAGTAAAATAAAGTGAAAACTGACTTTTATTAAATATGTGTCTAAATGGGGCAGAGAAACATAGAGGTCTGGGATATAGATACAAAAAATCGGAAGAGGTTATGATGCAGGTTATTAAGGCCATAAAGTAAACAAGCACAGAAGTTTACTTCTAGAAGGATGGAATTGAAAAGCAGAGAATAAAATAAAAAAAAATACTGTGGACACTGGAACTCTGAAATAAAAATAAAAGGTGCTGGAAAAACTCAGCAGGACTGGTACTTGCAGCTTTTCCTGTTTTTATTTAAGGATATTTGAGTCTTAGTTAGCCAACTGTTCGAGTAGTGTGAACAGTTCTGGTTCCATATTGTAAAAAAAGACATAGAGGCATTGTTGAAGGCACAACAAAGATGCATTAGAATAATAACCCAACCGAGAGATTGTATTTATTAGGAAAATTGAAAAGGTTGGGCTCTTTTCTCTTGAATAGCGAACGCTGAGGGGTGATCCATAGAAAGGTTCTGAAGAAGTTTGATAGGGTAGATGTAGAGAGATGTTTCACTTGCAGGCGAGACCAGAGCTAGAGAACATAAGGATGAGCCACCAACAAATCCAGTCGGAAATTCAGGATATTGTTTATTCAGAGGGTGGTTAGAATATGCAACTCATTATAACAAAGTTGAGGCAAGTAGCATAGATATGTTAAAGGGGAAGCTAGATAAGCATATGATGGTGAAAGGAATAGAAGGATATGTTATTGGGGTTATAAGAAGGGTGGGAGGAGACTTGTGTGGATCATAAACAATATTGAAACGAATAGCCTGTTTCTGTGCTGTCTATGCTTTGCAATATACAATAAAGGTAGTCAAACATTCACTAATAAATACATCACCACAGTTCCTTGCATGAGTCTCATTGCTTTATTAATATCAAGTCATTTTTAACAACTTGACACAGTAAAGGTACATGTTATATGATAGATAAAATGCATGAGATTATTTAGGAATTACATGTACTTCAGTTCAGTGAAAGCAAGTATAACGACTGATGTTCTGATAAATTTGCACCAAGTGATGATTAGACGATGATTGGAGTTTCTAGCAGAGTTTTTAGCAGATGGCTAGAGAAAGATTTTTAAAGCCATAAATTGTACACTATAGATTCAACAGGATAATAACAAGGATGAGGAACAATAGTTATGAGAAAAAAATTGAGATGCTCGGACTATTTCATAGATACAATGAAGTACTTTGAAGAATTTTTAAAATTATTAAGTATTTTGACAGGATGAATATGGAAAGGCTATTGTATCTGATGGGAATCAAATTGACAGGTTCACCAATGTGCAATTGTCACGAGAATGAAGGCAGAGTATTGGAGAAATGTCATTTTACAGAGAATTTTTTGAACATGAAAAGCTTTGCCATAACATTAGTCAAGGCAGAGAATTATCTTCTTACGAGAAAGGTAAGCTTTTGAAACAGAAAAATACAAAGCTATGGAGAGTGGGATTAGTTTTGATTGCTCTAGTAGAAAGCTGGCTCCTACACAATGGGCTGGCTTTTCTCACAAGTTTCAAGACACTGACATCAGGACCAAATGGAGGTCCCGAGTCTGCACTTGTTGGGGGCCAGACAAGGGGAGCTGTTTCACGGGAGGCAGCCTCCGAGTTGATCACCTCCTTGATTGCTGTGAAACTAAGGATGGCGTGCGGGCTCACAACGCTGCTGGCCCAATCACAGAACTCCAGAGCCTTGGTAGCATCACCAAGGGAGGTGAGTGCTGCTGAGGCAGATAGGAGAATGCGAGGGTGCCTCAAAATAGGGCGGAGAAAATAATAACAATTGTTAGAAGGGCCAAACAGACTTCTCTGATCGGAAGGGAAACCTCTCTGGCAGCAACATTTGGTCTGCAATTGCAGCCTTTACTGTCAGTGGCTCCCTCTATTAGTGATGGGACCACTGGCTTTGATTGGTCCCAGACTGCGCAAGGAGTAACCGGCAGTTACAGCACGTGGCAAGGGCTGCTCTGCTACGAACAAAATGCTGGCAAGTCAAGTAAATGGGCCACAAATATAAAGATTGGCTGCCTGCTACTTCTCCGGATACTTCTCCAGCCGCAGAAATGTGCCAGAGAACATTCCCAAAGAGGATCCCTGTTATTTATTTTCCTGGCCTCCCCCTTACCCTGACTCCACTTCACCCCAGGGCCAGGAAAATTGTGTCCAATGGCCTCTTCTGATGCTGTAAACTTTAGTTACTTTTTAGTCATATGATAAAGTTGGGTATTTGCTATAGATTAGACTAGGACAGGTCACGAGAATTCTTAGGCTGAATGCCATTGCAAAGATGATGTGGTTTGTGGTGAGATCTGCAAACAAGAGAAATCCCAATGGAATTCCTGGCTTAATAGTCAGATCCATAAAATCTTTCTACAGTTTATTTTGTGATCATGAAGTGAAAACAACTTGCATTTATATCGCATCTTTAATGTAGTACAAGGTACCAAGGCACTTCAGTTTTTGATATCAAGTACCAGGGTCAAATGCTTCCATGTCAGATGTAGAATAGAACAGACGTAGATAAAGTTCATCTCACTCTTCTCCAACAAAGAGGGTCAACTAATTTGTTCAGCAAAGTTGAGATAATTGCTGTTTTTTTTCTGTACAATTAAACACCAGCTCATGAAAATACGAGAACAGTTTGTATTTTTTCGGGATTTTTACTGTAAATATTTTTCTTAGATACATGAGATGCAAGATTTGGCGCAGGTCTTTACCTGGATTAAATGTGTGTAATTTTTAATACAACCATGAATTAAAGATAAAACCTCTGTAAACTCTATCTTAGCTGTTTCTTGTATCATGTGTCCTCATCATGATTTTCTGCAAATTCAGAAGGCAGCAAAAAAAAGTGCATTAAAAAACTAGCAGACTTAGAAAAAAGAAAATGGATAGGTAAATGCAAACCTGGTATTTTGTCAAATTACAGCAGATCAAGGCTTCATATTTTGCTTTGTAAGATAGAATAACAAACGTTCTTATCAGCTGCATTAAACTGCATGGCAAACTGAATTGGACAGAGGGTCCTGGCCATTAATCCTTATATGAAGGTTTGTTGCTGACCATCTATGGAGCTCCTTACTGGGTTATTAGTGTTTCTCTGATGGCTTTCAATTGATGACTCAATTTCAACAAGATAGGCTAGGAAATACACAATGTCTTGAATTAAAAGGCTCCCACTTTGGACACCTGGCTGTAAAACAAATGTCAGTTTGTGCAGTATTTCACCACATTGGTGTATGCCTTGTGATGAATTTTTAGAGTGACACTTTAATGTATATCTGAAAAATTTACAGTGTTCTATTTTGGATTTTCTCCCTCTACACCCTTGAACATGTACAGCAGGCTTTATTGGAACCTAAAAAAGAAAAGTAAATCAGTGTTTCTTGGTCTTGGAAACCTCGCAGAACAGGATTTATTTCCAATTTCAGGATTTTCAAAATTTTTAAAAATCTTTGAGCAAGGTTACGATTTGTTTCATTGTTGTCAGTGTTAAGAATCAAAGTATACACATTATTGGCTTAAGGGCAATAGTTCTCCCAATTATATCACAGAGGACCCTCTCTGAAGCACCTTTTTTCACATACTTTACTTCAATAAATGAGTTAGTATGTTTGTCCTCCTGACTCCTCTGACAAATTTCCTTTGAGAGGTCATCTATTTTTAACAGCCTACTGGGTACCCAATTCATAGAACTCTCTAGATGGAAGTTTTCTTATTGCTGTTGTGAAATACATAATATTCATTGCCTAGTTCTCTATCACAACCTTGGAGAATCTTAATAAGTATTTTTGCACATTGTCTGCCTTTCACAAGTTGATATTGACTTAGTTTCACTGTCTGTATTGATGCTAGATTCTCTGGAGATTGTGCTTGTGCCACCATGATCAGGTGACAAAACTGTGAACAATCTCCCCAGTCTAATTAATGGCTGCTAATCAGACAGTGGAAAACTTCATTTTGAAATTTATTTCAAATAAAATGATTAAAATATAATTAGTACTGGGATCTGGATGTAGGATGAGCATTTAATCTATTAAAAATAAGGTTTTATTTAGCTCTCTAATTTTCCTTTCATGTTTAGAGCAATTTGGCAATTGCTAAACTTTTTTTTGTCTCAAATGGTCTTTTTTTTGTATTTTAAAAATCAGTTTTCAACATTCATATTTATAATTAACGCTAATCACTTTCATCAGATATTGTTTCTGGCCCTGGGTGGGCAGCTTACATTTTGACCAATGGTACAGTTCCTAATTACTTCAAGTACAAATTTTTCCAAGGAAGTGCTGGTAGGCAGAAAATAAAGCTGAGAATGATGATTTCCAAAGAACTGCAGATATGAAAGCCTGCACAGGTTCCCAACCCTTCTACTCTGACTGTCTGTCTGTCTCTCTTTCTCTTTCTCTCTCTCTATCTCTTGCTTTCGTGCTTTCTCTCTTCCTCACCACCCCCCCCCAACCCATCCCCCACCCCACTTCTCTCGTGCTCCTCCAGACTCTTGCAGTCTGACCTGTCTCTGTCAGGTTCAGTGATATCTTAGAAAAGCCTGCAATTCGATCCTACAATTGCTTTCTATGGACTCTTCCCCTCTTTCAAAGCCCATCTCCATGGGAACATGAATCATATAAGCCTTGTATTCAGCTGAAATGCTAATTAGCTATCCTTTGGACCCCCAGCTCCATTCTATCTTGAAATTGAATAGACAGTTTAAAGTACAACTGTTTAACGCAACCTGACATTATTAACAACTCTTTGTGAGGCATGGGATGAGATTTTCTGCCCTGCCTGCTGCTGGGATCATCTGGTCCCATTGAAAGTTGATGGACTCTTGGCTGGGCCACTGAATCTCCTGTGGTGGGTCCCGCTATGGCGGGGCCGGAAAATCCTGGCCATGGAGACTAAGGCCTGAATTTTTGTTCCCAAGCTGCGAGTGCAGAATTGGGATATTTCCTGGCTCCCCAAACCTGCCTCAGGAGAAAGTGCCCTGGAAGTAGGATTTTTACTTCAGGGGCTCTCTGGGAGTTGGGCCAGGCCACCTGGAATGAGTGCCGAGGCTGCCAGGTACGGAGGCGGACTGGGCCGAAGGCCTGCCTTGATGCACAGCACTCTGTCAAAGATTTTTTGAAAAGCACTGAAACAAAAATAAAGCCCTCTAGCCCTCACCTGTCATATCCCTTCATCCCCCCAACTCACTCCCCATGTACCATCCATCCCAGCCCATGCAACCTCATGTCCCCACTCACCCCCATTAGCTCTCACACCTCCATGCCAACCTATGCTCCTCCACCCAGCTCCATGGTCCCTTATACCCTCCTTTTTAAAATTCATTCATGGAATAAGGGCTTTGCTGGCTGGGCCAGCATTTATTGTCCATCCCTAGTTGCCCTTGAGAAGGTGGTGGTGAGCTGCTTTCTTGAAATGCTGCAGCGTTGTAGGTACACTCACAGTGCTGTTAGGAAGGGAGTTCCAGGATTTTGACCCAGCGACAGCTAAGGAACAGCAATATAGTTCCAAGTCAGGATGGTGTGTGGCTTGGAGGGGAACTTGCAGGTGGTGGTGTTCCCATGCATCTGTTGCCCTTTTCCTTACGGGCGATAAGAGTCGTGGGTTTGGCAGGTACTGTCGAAGGAGCCTTGGTGAGTTTCTGCAATGCGTCTTGTAGGTGGTACACACTGTTGCCAATGTGCATTGGTGGTGGAGGGAGTGGATTTTGGAGTTGCTGGATGTCAATCAAGTGGACTGCTTTAACCTGGATATTGTTGAGCCTCTTGAGTGTTCATGGAGCTGCACTCATCCAGGCAAGTGGAGAGTATTCCACAGCACTCCTGACTTGTGCCTTGTAGATGGCAGACAGGCTTTGGGGAGTCAGGAGATGAGTTACTCACCACAGAATTCCCAACCTGCTCTTGTAGCCATAATATTTATATGACTTCCTCAGTTCAGTTTATGGTCAATGGTAACCCCCTCCCCCCCACCCCACCCACAGGATGTTGATAGTGGGGAATCAGTGATGGCAATGCCATTGAATGTCATTGGGAGAAGGTTAGATTCTCTCTTGTTGGAGATGGCCATTGTCTGGCATTTGTGTGGCGTGAATGTTACTTGCCACTTATCAGCCCAAGCCTAAATGTTGTCCAGGTCTTGCTGCATTTGGACATGGACTGCTTCAGTATCTGAAGAGAAGCGAATGGTGCTGAACATTGTGCAATCATCGGCGAACATCCCCACTTTCTGACCTTATGATGGAGGGAAGGTCATTAATAAAGTAGCTGAAGATGGTTGGGCCTAGGACACTGCCATGAGGAACTCCTGCGGTGATGTCCTGGAACTGAGATGATTGGCCTCCAATAACCAAAAATATCTTCCTTTGTGCTATAGGTATGACTCTAACCAGTAGAGTGTTCCCCCTGATTCCCATTGACTCTAGTTTTACTGGGGCTTCTTGATGCCACACTCAGTCAAATGCAGCCTTGAAGCCAAGGGCAGTCACTCTCACCTAATCTCTTAAATTCACCCCATTTGTCCATGGTGTGTGTGATTGGTTGTTCTGTAGAATGTAACATATTTAGATTTCCAAAAGGCGTTAGATAAGGTACCACACATAAGACTAATTAATAAGGTAAGAACTCATGATGTTGCGGGTAGTATATTAGTGTGGATTGAGGATTGGCCAACTAATAGAAGACTGAGAGTTGGGGATAAGGGGGCATTTTCAGGATGATAACCTGTAACTAGTGGAGGGCCATAGGGGTCAGTGCTGGAGCCACAATTATTTACAATATATATTAATGACTTGAATGAGGGAAGTGAATATACTATTGCCAAGTTTGCAGATGACACAAAGATAGGAGGGAAGGCAAGCAGTGAGGATGACACAAAGAGTCTATGGAGGGATATAGACAGGTTACTGAGTGGGCAAAAACTTGGCAGAAGGAATGTAATGTGGAAAAATGTGAGGTTATGTGCTTTGGCAGGAAGAATAGAGGATATTATTTAAATGGAGAAAGACTGCAGAAAGCTACAGCACAGAGGGATTTGGGGGTCCTCATGCATGAATCACAAAAAGCTAACATAGCAAGTAATAGGGAAGGCACCTGGAACGTTGGCCTTTATTTCAAAGGGAATAGAGTAAAAAATAGGGAAGTCTTGCTAAAATTATACAAGGCATTAGCTAGAGCACACCTAGAATACCGTGAACAGTTTTGGCCCCTGTGATAAACCGAGGTGTAATACACCTTTAGGAGAATATGAGCAGATTGACCACTTAACTGTAAGACCCAATAGCTATGTAGCTCGGGCTACCATGTTAATGTTAGTCTAGAGTAGGGTCTGGTTGGAGAAGCACACCTCATGTTAGTGCTCTGCTGTTTGTGTAAATAAATGGTATGTGCTTCATTTCATATTGGTCTCCGCCTGCAGTATATCGTATTCAATTTACCTGCCGACAGTTAATCATGCAACTGGTTCACAAGCAAAGCAATCCCACAGTAAAACTTAACAGTCCCCTTACCTAAGGAAAGATATACTAGCATTGGAGGCAGTCCAGAGACGGGTCACTAAATTGATCCCGGGGATGGAGGGATTATCTTATGAGGAGAGGTTGAGTCAGTTGGGCCTGTTCTCATTGGAGTTTAGAAGAATGAGAGGTGACCTTATTGAAACATATAAGATTCTTAGGGGGCTTGACAGGGTTGATGCTGAGAGGTTGTTTCCCCTTGTGGGAGAGTCGAGGACCAGAGGGCATAATCTCAGAGTAAGGGGTCACCCATTTAGGATAGAGGTGAGGAGGAATTTCTTCTCTCAGAAGATAGTGAATCTGTGGAATTCTTTACCGCCAAGCGCTGTAGAGGCTGGGTCTTTATGTATATTCAATGCTGAGATAGACAGATTTTTAATCAATAAGGGAATCAAGGGTTATGGGGAAAAAGGCAGGAATGTGGAGTTGCGGATTACCAGATCAGCCATGATCTTATAGAATGGCAGAGCAGACTCAGTGGGCTGAATGGTCTACTTCTGTTCCTACATTTTTTGGTGCCCCTCAGTATACCTGGGATAAATTTCATGTGGAGTTGAAGACATCCCTGGACTGTTACATGGTATGTAATAGGAATAAAGCATTTCTGTTGAAATTCAGGGTTTTGTACATGGAGAGATTGGCTTTCCAGTCACAGATCTTGGATGCCATACGAAGGACTGGATATATTCAGTTCAAAATGCCCTGGAGTGGAAATGCATTTATTGATTATTAATTTCAAGAGAGAGATTACAGGTTATTAGTATTCTAACATTAGAAGCTAATAATTTACTAGGCAGCCTTTTTTGAAAACACAAAAATAAAGTCTGATTTAATTGGTGTTTAGCCACAGAATAGGCACTGTCAAATCTGTACCTACAATGTAACATACCTGAATTACAAGACCAGAATGCAGATTCTAGTTTGTGAAAATAATTTTTAAAATAAAAATATTGCTAATCCAATCATAAAATTCATAAGAAACGTGTTCAAGTTTGGACCAAAAGACAGAATATTATGGCTATGGTCTTTTAAAGAATGACAATATAATTATTACATCATACTCCATTAATACAGAATTAAAGTAATATCATAGGTTGTAATGTTTTCTAAGTCCATAATGATTTATAGTAGCTCTACTGGATGTAATATTTTCTGATTACTGTTTGCTTGAATCTTCTATGCAAATCAGAGACCTGTATGTGAGTGCTGAGAAAATGCAAATATAAATCTATCAACTCATATTGTACTAAGAAGAAAACAGATTGCTACATGCTACAGAATCACATCATATTAAAGACAATTTACAGTCAACTCAGGATTCTTTCACAATTCATGCATGACAATGCATACTCTCACTTAAGTTTCTTGACTATTCCTCATCCATTTCTTTATATTATTACTTCTCATATAAGTTCATCTATTTACAGAGCCTCTGCCATAAACAAACTATTATTTGGACTAATAAAAAGAAACTTGTATTTTTCTGACTAGATAAAGTTTTCAGTCAATGAGGTACATTTGAAATGTGGTCAGTGTTGTAATGCAGGAAATGTGGCAGCCAATTTGCACACATCAGGCTCCTGGAAACAGCAATGCGATAATGACCAGATAATCTGTTTTATCATGTTGACTGAGGGGTAAATATTGGCTAGCACACCAGAGATAACCTCCCTATACTTTTTCAGAATAGTGCCTTGGATCTTTTACTTCCATCTGGGAGAACAGACAGGGGCTTGGCTTAATGTCTCATACGTTGCCTGCAACAGTGTGACACTCCCTCTGTACTGCACTGAAGTGTCAGTTTTGATTTTTATGCTTAAGTCCTCAGGTAAGAATAATATGGTATATATGAAGTGAAATTGTCAAATGTACAATAAGATAAATTGCAACCTGGCAGTAATAAATATGTAAATTCAATGTAAGCATTGCAAATGTCATTCGTTATAAAATTGTCGGTTTAAAAAATGCTCTTTCAAAAACTGGTAATGTTTAATTTTGGGCTTTTATGACTTTTCAAGTGCGTGGATGATGAGTCTGCTTTTATCCGTAATATTAATTCTCTCATCTGTTGAGGACATTGACATTAATCTCTGATATATATATATATATATATATATACACACTTCTATGCAGTTAAGGTGAAAATCTGGCAAATTTTTGAGTTGGTAGTTTCACAATGATAATCCATCCCCTTGACCATTGCCTTCCATTCTCCAACTTCCCATTGTAATACTCTGCTGGCACTAAAGGAACAAAGCCAGCAGGAAGCCTGCCATTAACTAATGTTTCAGCAGGTCTGGCAGCATCGGCGGAGAAGAGAAGAGTTGACGTTTCGAGTCCTCATGACCCTTCGACAGAACTTGAGTTCGAGTCCAGGAAAGAGCTGAAATATAAGCTGGTTTAAGGTGTGTGTGTGGGGGGCGGAGAGATAGAGAGACAGAGAGGTGGAGGGGGGGGGGGTTGTGGTTGTAGGGACAAACAAGCAGTGATAGAAGCAGATCATCAAAAGATGTCAACGACAATAGTACAATAGAACACATAGGTGTTGAAGTTAAAGTTGGTGATATTATCTAAACGAATGTGCTAATTAAGAATGGATGGTAGGGCACTCAAGGTATAGCTCTAGTGGGGTTTTTTTTAATAATGGAAATAGGTGGGAAAAGGAAAATCTTTATAATTTATTGGAAAAAAAAAGGAAGGGGGAAACAGAAAGGGGGTGGGGATGGGGGATGGAGCTCACGACCTAAAGTTGTTGAATTCAATATTCAGTCCGGAAGGCTGTAAAGTCCCTAGTCGGAAGATGAGGTGTTGTTCCTCCAGTTTGCGTTGGGCTTCACTGGAACAATGCAGCAAGCCAAGGACAGACATGTGGGCAAGAGAGCAGGGTGGAGTGTTAAAATGGCAAGCGACATATGTGCTCAAACACGCCACCCGACACCCGACCCCACCGACCCCCCCGGGACTATGTCCCCAAACCCGCCAATCCACCCCCGACCCCCCCGAGACTATGTCCCCAAACCAGCCACCCGACCCCCGACCCCCCCGAGACTATGTCCTCAAACCCGCCACCCGACCCCGACCCCCCCGAGACTATGTCCCCAAACCCACCACCAGACCCACGACCCCCCCGAGACTATGTCCCCAAACCCGCCACCTGACCCCCGACCCCCCCGAGACTATGTCCCCAAACCCGCCACCCGACACCCCCGAGACTATGTCATTCTTGCGGACAGACCGCAGGTGTTCTGCAAAGCGGTCGCCCAGTTTACGTTTGGTCTCTCCAATGTAGAGGAGACCACATTGGGAGCAACGAATGCAGTAGACTAAGTTGGGGGAAATGCAAGTGAAATGCTGCTTCACTTGAAAGGAGTGTTTGGGTCCTTGGACGGTGAGGAGAGAGGAAGTGAAGGGGCAGGTGTTGCATCTTTTGCGTGGGCATGGGGTTGTGCCATAGGAGGGGGTTGAGGAGTAGGGGGTGATGGAGGAGTGGACCAGGGTGTCCTGGAGGGAGCGATCCCTACGGAATGCCGATAAGGGGGGTGAAGGGAAGATGTGTTTGGTGGTGGCATCATGCTGGAGTTGGCGGAAATGGCGGAGGATGATCCTTTGAATGCGGAGGCTGGTGGGGTGATAAGTGAGGACAAGGGGGACCCTATCATGTTTCTGGGAGGGAGGAGAAGGCGTGAGGGCGGATGCGCGGGAGATGGGCCGGACACGGTTGAGGGCCCTGTCAACGACTGTGGGTGGAAAACCTCGGTTAAGGAAGAAGGAGGACATGTCAGAGGAACTGTTTTTGAATGTAGCATCATCGGAACTCTTCCACAACTCTTTCTCCGGTACGTCGATGATTACTTTGGTGCCGCTTCATGCTCTTGTCAGGACTTGGAAAAATTTATTAATTTTGCTTCCAATCTCCACCCCTCCATCATTTTCACGTGGTCCATCTCTGACACTTCCCTTCCCTTCCTTGACCTCTCTGTCTCAATCTCTGGTGATAGACTGTCCACCAATATCCATTACAAACCCACCGACTCCCACAGCTACCTCGACTACAGCTCCTCACACCCCGCTTCCTGTAAGGACTCCATCCCATTCTCTCAGTTCCTTCGCCTCCGTCGCATCTGTTCCGATGATGCTACATTCAAAAACAGTTCCTCTGACATGTCCTCCTTCTTCCTTAACCGAGGTTTTCCACCCACGGTCGTTGACAGGGCCCTCAACCGTGTCCGGCCCATCTCCTGCGCATCCGCCCTCACGCCTTCTCCTCCCTCCCAGAAACATGATAGGGTCCCCCTTGTCCTCACATCACCCCACCAGCCTCCGCATTCAAAGGATCATCCTCTGCCATTTCCGCCAACTCCAGCATGATGCCACCACCAAACACATCTTCCCTTCACCCCCCTTATCGGCATTCCGTAGGGATCGCTCCCTCCGGGACACCCTGGTCCACTCTTCCATCACCCCCTACTCCTCAACCCCCTCCTATGGCACCACCCCATGCCCACGCAAAAGATGCAACACCTGCCCCTTCACTTCCTCTCTCCTCACTGTCCAAGGACCAAACACTCCTTTCAAGTGAAGCAGCATTTCACTTGCATTTCCCCCAACTTAGTCTACTGCATTCGTTGCTCCCAATGTGGTCTCCTCCACATTGAAGAGACCAAACGTAAACTGGGCGACCGCTTTGCAGAACACCTGCGGTCTGTCCGCAAGAATGACCCAAACCTCCCTGTCGCTTGCCATTTTAACACTCCACCCTGCTCTCTTGCCCACATGTCTGTCCTTGGCTTGCTGCATTGTTCCAGTGAAGCCCAACGCAAACTGGAGGAACAACACCTCATCTTCCGACTAGGGACTTTACAGCCTTCTGGACTGAATATTGAATTCAACAACTTTAGGTCGTGAGCTCCCTCCCCCATCCCCACCCCCTTTCTGTTTCCCCCTTCCTTTTTTTTTCCAATAAATTATAAAGATTTTCCTTTTCCCACCTATTTCCATTATTAAAAAAAACCCCACTAGAGCTATACCTTGAGTGCCCTACCATCCATTCTTAATTAGCACATTCGTTTAGATAATATCACCAACTTTAACTTTAACACCTATGTGTTCTATTGTACTATTGTTGTTGACATCTTTTGATGATCTGCTTCTATCACTGCTTGTTTGTCCCTACAACCACACCACCCCCCTCCACCTCTCTGTCTCTCTATCTCTCCGCCCCCCACACCCACACCTTAAACCAGCTTATATTTCAGCTCTTTCCTGGACTCGAACTCAAGTTCTGTCGAAGGGTCATGAGGACTCGAAACGTCAACTCTTTTCTTCTCCGCCGATGCTGCCAGACCTGCTGAGTTTTTCCAGGTAATTCTGTTTTTGTTTTGGATTTCCAGCATCCGCAGTTTTTTTGTTTCTATTAACTAATGTTTATTGCTAACACTAGATGGAAGATCACATTGTTACAATTATTGTTCAGTCCTCTCATCTGATCCAGGAAAAAGTTTACACATTTGTAGTACTGCACCAAAGCTGTACAAAAACTAACTTGACAACTTGTTAGGCAGCATTTATGTATTGTAGAGGAAAATTAAAGCTGATCTAGCCTGAGTCCTTCTTGTAAACTCCTCACTCAAGTGCTGTCAAATGGGAATCTAACAGCATTACTTAGATAAAAGCAATAAACCGCGGGTGCTGGAAATCCAAAACAAAAATAAAAATACCTGGAAAAACTCAGCAGTTCTGAACTGCTGAAGAGTCATACGGACTCGAAACGTTAACTGTGTTCCTCTCCGCAGATGCTGCTAGACCTGCTGAGTTTTTCCAGGTATTTTTATTTTTATTTTTGTAACAGCATTACTTGTTGGTCACAGTTGCTGATGCTAGCCTTACACAAATATAAGCCACAAGAGGCATTTTGTTCTCAAGCCATACTTTTTTGTAAGTCTACAGAGATTGGATTTTTCCAGTTTAGGAATAAAGCTTCCAGGCAATGATTTTTGTTCCTGTGAAGGAACTTGTAGATTTTCCATCTTGTCCATAAACTGGAAGCCCAAAATAAATCTTCTGCAAAATTTAAATCTACTCAAGCTGATGGACAGTTGCATGTAGTGTTATAATGTTTTTAATTTGTTTTATTAAAGTAGCAAACTCACAAACTATATCTGACTTTCAAAATGCTCTGCAGCCCTATTGATACTATACTTATCAAATGAGACAGGTTACAAATTTGGATCATTTCAGTTCTGCCTTGCTAGCTTCTACCATCAATAGAACATGAACGTAACAAGTCTCACTAGAGGAAAGATAAACTTGTGAAGAGAACAGTCACAAAATAAATTTTGATTTTGAGATAAAAACTAGAATATTGGGGGAAGGGCACAATTTTTTCCAGGATTTGTTGGCAAAAAAGAGTCTCTGAGGTGGCCAAAATGGGATATTGAGCTGCAAAGCCAGCTCAACCTGCCTTTAGTGCAAGACACCATCTTGATAAAGGAATTGAAACACATGCTAGAACAGTTACCCAAGGATTGTATGGCTCTAGTAATTAACAAGCCTGCTGGTGCTGGCTAGCACTGCAATTGTTGACCTCTCTCTACAGTGACTAGTTGTACAGGTGTATAAGGAAGGCATTGCTGATGATCTTGAGTGCAACTTAAGCCATGCTCAACTGTTTCTGTTCACTTGTTGCTGGAGATCTTCTAAAAAGACTGAATTTGAAGAAACACATTTTGAGACACGTCGGAAGACTTCCTGACACTTGTCAAGTCACCACCAACACTCTCTCAATATTTTTCCCAGAAATTCCGAGAGCTTCCCCTGAAGTGAGTCAGTGCTTTGACACTCTACCTTATCTGCCTGTGGTTTGGAGGAGAAATGGGAGGAGGGCATGAGGCCAGGCAGAGGAGCACCAGCTGCTGATGTAGAGAGGTACAGGAGGCTGAGGTGGGCTTCGGATTCATTCTGGTTTGTTATTTGACCATCTGGTAATCATGAGGGGACAGCCATTACCATCAGCAATTTTGCCAGGTCGTCAAGGTCAGGAGCCACAGGAGGAGAAGGAGGAAAAGTAAGGAGCCAGGAGATAACCAGAGAGTTCCAGGTAGACAGTTTACAACTGGGAAGGGTGCCAATATTTATTTGAAGACTGCTTTTCAGATATGGCTCCACCAGAAGACTTTGGAGAATTGTCGCCACATGTCTTACCTTCCAAGGTGAAGAATCCATCAGAAAGCTTGCCCCGTCTGCATCAAATCCTTTCAAGCCTTTTCTTATGAAGAACACAATAAAAAAAGCTAGTAAAACCATTACATTGTTATCATCATCACGTTTATATACACCAAAGAATTACTATGTGACACAGTCAGCCAGCACTACAGACCTGAAACTATTCACCTTGATGCTTACCCTTATTCTAGGCTATAAATACTCTTTCCTAGTCTGAGGTTTCTACAAAGTAGCAGCAGCAGGCAAGATGTATGGGCTACTGAGATTCTGAAGAGAGCAATTCAGATATCCTTCTGGGACACACTTGTGAGGCTATCGGCAGTGCTCGCCCCTACACATAGCACCATCTCTACATGGCCTTTAGCAGCCTGGGTTGTCTGTCTGACAGGCAACTGTTGGGTGCAGTGGTGGAGGAGGGAGCACCACCTCCAGGTGACTGTTCACCCAGTTCAGAGATCTTTAGGAAGATAAATCTTTGGGCATCAGAGACATTCTGCAACTGCCTTTCAAATAGAGTCACCATGGCAGTTGCCACTGTGGCACTTTGTTGTTCCATGCAAGTCGTTTGCTTTTGCATAGAAGCTACAATGACTGCAGGGGAAGCTGTGATCCTTACGAAGTCCTTATAGAGTAGAACTTGTCCCCCAGTAGAATGGCATCTGTAGTGTCTATTCCACCTGGCACAGCTGCTGCCAACTGGTGCCCAGTGCATCCTACTATGAGTATCTCTATTTTTTCTTAGTCTTTAAGTTACATGTGATGCCAGTCTTTCAGCTGGTATCTGTAACAATGGTAGAGTTGGGACAGTGACATCTTCCTCACTTATCTCCTTTTTTCCCTCTGGAGGAACGAACTGACTCTTCCTCCTCTTCCATTTGCTCCCATGAAAGAGGTGGATCTTTCTGTTGGGAGCTCACTATGATGAAGATACAATGGTTAGGATGCAGAACGTGTGGCCACGAGAGGAGGATTGTATGTTAAGATCACATGGAATTTGGAAGTGAGGATAAGTTTGGGGGATTAGGTATCAGGAAAAGTTGGGGATAAGCAATGAAGCTGGAGTGGTCACATACCTTGAGAAGAGATGCTTCCCACTCTGACTCTGGACACAATGGCTGGGGATTTCCAGTCCTGCCTGCAGCAAGAATCGCTGTGGGCAGGACTGGAAAATTTGGAGACCAGCCAAAAGTCCGGTGACTTTGGGTGGGAATTTCTGGTCCTGCCATAAAATCCCGCCCATTTGCTCCTACTCCCTCCCCACGCAATCATTGCCAGCACTCTGCTGTCCTGGTCAGGTCCTGTTGCCACCTGTTATCTGCTACCTTGTTCTGGAAGAGAATTAGTAATATTTGTGAATGAGTTTATTAGAAGATATGTTTGTGTGTATATGATGCCTCACATGCTTGAAGAATTGTTAGATGTGTGTGAGGTATGAGTGATGTCTGTGAAGGATTCAGTCATGATGGTTGTGTGAATGTCAATGTACAGTTAGATGGTGGATGCAGTGTGTTGAAATTGTACTGCTGATAGTTGTGCAGTTATTGTGAAATTTGTTTGCGAGATTGAGTCTTACCTTGATCACTTGTGTAAAGTGATTCAAGTTCTTGCAACACTGAAGCCACGTCCTGGGGCAGATCTCCAGGCTGTTGTTACTTGGGCCGTCTCCTCCCACATCCATCGCATTAACTGCCTCTGTGACTGGCTTCCCTGCTGCAGGTAAAAGATATCCCTCCTGCTCTGGATCTCCCCCACCAGCATCCCCAGTGTTATGCCCCAGAACCTGCGCATCCTTTCTCTTGGTCTTTGAGCCATCCTGAAACATTCCATTGTGTGTCAGGTAGAACTCTGCAGACTTTCAGTGGAAGACAATGCCTGGTGGCTACATGTACTGCTCCAGGAATGTTGCTTCTAATCAGCCCTTGAATACCAAACATGCAGGTGTCTGTTTTAGCGCCTCCAGGCAAATTTAAATCATGGTAATTACCAATTAGCCTCAAAACCACAGACTAAAACCAAACATTTAAGCAGGCATGTTTTAATAGCACAGCACCCACTTAGCACCTGTTTTCACCCTTTTCCCCAAAATAAACCCTCAAGGCGTTTTTTAAGTGAAATGCTGATAAATTCAGCTTGAAGTACACGTTTTCTTAAGTGCTTGACAATTATTCAGCATTGTGAGTAATTGTATAAAGCTCTATTTTAGAGCTTTCATGAAGATTAAAGGATTTTAAGTCATAAAGTCATATTTCAGCAGTTATAAGTAAAAGTGATCCTGGATAGTTATATTGCCTTCCATAAAGAATCTGACGAGCTCCTACATTAAACTGAGCATTTGTGGAAGCCTTATAACATCACAATAGCATATATACACAGATCACAGTGACAACACATTTTTAATTAAAAATGATAACTATTTTAACATGGAGCGGAAGTATCATTCTTTGTTTAATTGAGCTTGTAATCATTCTTGCTTCTTTTGACAATGTTGAGTCTTACTCTTAAGATTTGACATCTGCAAAGGTCTGTGATCTGTATATATTTATGCTGTTCCAAGTTTTACAGACTGAGACTGTGTGTGGAGAGACTGCGGGAAATCATATTTCTGGGAAGTCAATTCTGGAAGATTGATTTAATGACTTGCCTTGCAAAGCTCTTTAATAGAGAGCTGGTGATTAAATAGCAGAAGACTGGCAGAAGTCATGTGTAGGAAGTAACAGCAATTCAGCAGGTGGCATGCTGTGGAAGAATCTAGTGGAAAGGATAGAGAGCACGAATTGTAAATGATGAGTACTAAAGGAATTACTGAGCTGATAAAATATATGCTGTTTCTAGCTTCCAAGCCCTGACTGGACAACAAAGTACCTGAGTTTTTCCAGGTAATTCTGTTTTTGTTTTGGATTTCCAGCATCCGCAGTTTTTTTGTTTTTATTATTATTAAAGTACCTGGGGTGTCTGGATGCTGCTTGAAAGCATGTATGTTAGAAGCAGAGTTGGACCAAAATAGTTTGTCTTGCATAACTTAGCCTCAGAAGAAAATTATAATTGAAGTAGATGTTACATCTTGGCAGCTGAGGCAGTTTTTCATCAATAAAGAAAGCACAGCTGTTATATAGTGATAGTATCAAAATATGTGCGGTGCACTCTGCTGGGCAGTCTGATCAATCTGGCCTACCAGCATATAGCTTCACTTGCATTTCCCCCAACTTAGTCTATTGCATTCGTTGCTCCCAATGTGGTCTCCTCTACATTGGAGAGACCAAACGTAAACTGGGCGACCGCTTTGCAGAACACCTGCGGTCTGTCCGCAAGAATGACCCAAACCTCCCTGTCGCTTGCCATTTTAACACTCCACCCTGCTCTCTTGCCCACATGTCTGTCCTTGGCTTGCTGCATTGTTCCAGTGAAGCCCAACGTAAACTGGAGGAACAACACCTCATCTTCCGACTAGGGACTTTACAGCCTTCCGGACTGAATATTGAATTCAACAACTTTAGGTCGTGAGCTCCCTCCCCCATCCCCACCCCCTTTCTGTTTCCCCCTTCCTTTTTTTTCCAAGAAATTATAAAGATTTTCCTTTTCTCACCTATTTCCATTATATAAAAAAAAAACCCCACTAGAGCTATACCTTGAGTGCCCTACCATCCATTCTTAATTAGCACATTCATTTAGATAATATCACCAACTTTTAGCTTTAACACCTATGTGTTCTATTGTACTATTGTCGTTGACATCTTTTGATGATCTGCTTCTATCACTGCTTGTTTGTCCCTACAACCACACCCTCCCCACCTCTCTCTCTCTCTCTATCTCTCCGCCCCTCACACACACACCTTAAACCAGCTTAGATTTCAACTCTTTCTTGGACTCGAACTCAAGTTCTGTCGAAGGGTCATGAGGACTCGAAACGTCAACTCTTTTCTTCTCCGCCGATGCTGCCAGACCTGCTGAGTTTTTCCAGGTAATTCTGTTTTTGTTTTGGATTTCCAGCAACCGCAGTTTTTTTGTTTTTATCTCTGTGTTTAATTGACTGCCACTGCTCTTCAAGAAATGCCTACCTCCTTGAAGAAGTTCTGTTCCTCTCTGCGACAAGATTTCCGTATCTCTCTGTTGTCTTGCTCACCTTCCTTGCTTTCCATTTCCCTTCTAGTGTTTGACAAGGTGTTTACTAAAACCTGCTTTCACAGCCATATCTCCTTTCTCAGTGACTGTCTCCGTCTCCGACTTACCCCACGTGGATTTCAACTGAAATTCCACCCCTCATGTTTCGAACCCACCCAGGATTACAGGTATCTCCGGGACATAAAACGTTTCTCGGACTGCTGTTCCCGTCACATTCTGAAATCCACACTTAGTGCCATGCGCCGCCATATGAACACACTCGACCTCTCCCTCCAGCAGCACCGCCGTACCCTTTCTCAAAGCTGCGCGTGCCCCCAGTTTCATTTTATCCTTCGGCTCATCCGACGCCTCAACAAGAAACTTTTTCTCTTTCTCTCAAGTGCTAAGGAACGCAAGCTCCAACAACTTATCGACACCAACACCCATCTAGGACCCTCCACCCCTGCCTGTCCCTCCGTCCCCACCCTTTCTTCCAATCCCAACCCCAGCCATGTATTCACTATACCCCCTGACCTTCCCCTCTCCGATGCTGAACGTTCAGTGCTCAGCAAAGGACTTAGTTTCATACCCTTACGCCCTCACCTCAATGAATTTCGGGCTCGGCATGATACTGAACTCTTCTTCCGCCTTCTTCGTCTCCGGGCTCACTTCTTTGGGCAGGAGTCCTCTCCCAGTTCAACGGATCCTTTTACCCGTCTCCAATATTCTCCCTCCACCTGGACCCCTCCCTCTGGATTCTTACCTTCTCTCGATCTTTTCATTGAGAACTGTCGGCGCGACATTAGTCGTCTCAATTTCTCTGCTCCTCTCACCCATTCTAACCTGTCTCTCTCTGAACTTACTGCACTCCATTCTCTCAGGTCCAACCCTGACATTGTCATCAAACCCGCTGACAAGGGTGGTGCTGTTGTTGTCTGGCGCACTGACCTCTACCTTGCAGAGGCTGAGCGTCAACTCGCAGACACTTCCTCCTACCTCTCCCTGGACCATGACCCCACCACTGAACATCAAGCCGTTGTTTCCAGGACTGTCACTGACCTCATCTCCTCTGGGGATCTCCCTCCCACAGCTTCCAACCTGATAGTCGCCCAACCTCGGACGGCCCGCTTCTATCTCCTACCCAAAATCCACAAACAGAACTGCCCTGGTAGACCGATCGTCTCAGCTTGCTCCTGCCCCATGGAACTCATTTCTCGTTATCTTGACTCCCTTCTCTCTCCCCTTGTTCAGTCCCTTCCCACCTACATCCGTGATTCCTCTGACATCTTACGTTACATCAACAATTTCCAGTTCCCTGGCCCCAACCGCTTCCTCTTCACCATGGACGTCCAATCCCTCTACACCTCCATCCCCCACCAGGATGGTCTGAGGGCCCTTAGCTTCTTCCTCGAACAGAGGCCCGAACAATCCCCATCAACCACTACTCTCCTCCGTCTGGCTGAACTTGTTCTCACACTGAACAATTTCTCCTTCAACTCCTCTCACTTCCTCTAAATAAAAGGTGTGGCTATGGGTACCCGCATGGGCCCCAGCTATGCCTGTCTCTTTATGGGGTATGTGGAACATTCCTTGTTGCAGTCCTACTCCGGCCCCCTTCCACAACTCTTTCTCCGGTACATCGATGATTACTTCGGTGCCGCTTCATGCTCTCGTCGGGACTTGGAAAAATTTATTAATTTTGCTTCCAATCTCCACCCCTCCATCATTTTCACATGGTCCATCTCTGACATTTCCCTTCCCTTCCTTGACCTCTCTGTCTCAATCTCTGGTGATAGACTGTCCACCAATATCCATTACAAACCCACCGACTCCCACAGCTATCTCGACTACAGCTCCTCACACCCCGCTTCCTGTAAGGACTCCATCCCATTCTCTCAGTTCCTTCGCCTCCGTCGCATCTGTTCCGATGATGCTACATTCAAAAACAGTTCCTCTGACATGTCCTCCTTCTTCCTTAACCGAGGTTTTCCACCCACGGTCGTTGACAGGGCCCTCAACCGTGTCCGGCCCATCTCCCGCGCATCCGCCCTCACGCCTTCTCCTCCCTCCCAGAAACATGATAGGGTCCCCCTTGTCCTCACTTATCACCCCACCAGCCTCCGCATTCAAAGGATCATCCTCCGCCATTTCCGCCAACTCCAGCATGATGCCACCACCAAACACATTTTCCCTTCACCCCCCTTATCGGCGTTCCGTTAGGATCGCTCCCTCCGGGACACCCTGGTCGACTCCTCCATCACCCCCTACTCCTCAACCCCCTCCTATGGCACCACCCCATGTCCACGCAAAAGATGCAACACCTGCCCCTTCACTTCCTCTCTCCTCACCGTCCAAGGACCCAAACACTCCTTTCAAGTGAAGCAGCATTTCACTTGCATTTCCCCCAACTTAGTTTATTGCATTCGTTGCTCCCAATGTGGTCTCCTCTACATTGGAGAGACCAAACGTAAACTGGGCGACCGCTTTGCAGAACACCTGCGGTCTGTCCGCAAGAATGACCCAAACCTCCCTGTCGCTTGCCATTTTAACACTCCACCCTGCTCTCTTGCCCACATGTCTGTCCTTGGCTTGCTGCATTGTTCCAGTGAAGCCCAACGTAAACTGGAGGAACAACACCTCATCTTCCGACTAGGGACTTTACAGCCTTCCGGACTGAATATTGAATTCAACAACTTTAGGTCGTGAGCTCCCTCCCCCATCCCCACCCCCTTTCTGTTTCCCCCTTCTTTTTTTTTCCAAGAAATTATAAAGATATACCTTTTCCCACCTATTTCCATTATATAAAAAAAAAACCCCACTAGAGCTATACCTTGAGTGCCCTACCATCCATTCTTAATTAGCACATTCGTTTAGATAATATCACCAACTTTAACTTTAACACCTATGTGTTCTATTGTACTATTGTCGTTGACATCTTTTGATGATCTGCTTCTATCACTGCTTGTTTGTCCCTACAACCACACACCCCTCCCACCTCTCTCTCTCTCTATCTCTCCACCCCCCACACACACACCTTAAACCAGCTTATATTTCAACTCTTTCTTGGACTCGAACTCAAGTTCTGTCGAAGGGTCATGAGGACTCGAAACGTCAACTCTTTTCTTCTCCGCCGATGCTGCCAGACCTGCTGAGTTTTTCCAGGTAATTCTGTGTTTGTTTTGGATTTCCAGCATCCGCAGTTTTTTTGTTTTTATCCTATCTCCTATTGGGCACACCCTACCTCTGTAATCATTTGGCCAAAATTTGTATTAAATTTGTCTCTTGGCAATTGGAATATGATTCCTGGATACCAATGTAGCTTTCTTCATCAGAGGAACTCCAGGAGCCACTGCACAGCCCCGAGCATGTTTAGATATATACTCATGTTTGACTGCTTCCTTAGGAGAGTAAGTTATTGAAGCAACAATGCAGTCCCTCCCATCTCAAAATATTCAGGACTCTGTTAGAATTAGTCTACCTCCTGACCCTCAATGCCCATGGCACGAACTCTCGAATATCATGGCCTATTACTGATTTCTGAATATTATTTGTATGGACTGCTTGCTCTTGATCCTTCTGTTACTTTTGTTCAAATTTACGAGTGCCAAAGCTTTTATTTCATTGTGTTGATGTCATTTTTTTTGCTGATTTGCTGCAACCAAGTTCTGAATAAAAACTAAGCTTTTGTCTGCTCTGTGGAAAGAAAAGAAAGAAATTGCACATATGCAAGCTTTTCACATCTTCAATACGTAGTCACTGTTGTGCAGAAAAACATTGCAATCAGTTTAAAGTCTCACAAACAGCAATGAGATAAGTGGCAGATTAATCTATTTTATAGTGTTATCCCTCACACTATTGAAATCAGAATTTATTACATCACTATTCTAATTTAATATTTCCAAATGACTCAAAAATGTAAAATGCTTTACTTCGCTCGGGTTTTTTTTCTCTTTCAATTTAAAGGCTTTGAAAACTAAAGCTTTGCTCCACTGAATCACTTCTTTATTCTTTAAATTTTTGTGGCATCCTACTGTAGGCCTGGGATGTTCATCTTGCAGCCTTGGTTATGATTTGGTTGTTCATGACCTGATTAAATGTTTGAATAAATCTGCTGCTATAAAAGCGTTGCAGTGAAAGAAATTGTTTTATGTGGCGAACCAAAAGCAATAACGAAGTTGCAAATGTTGAAACTATGTAATAGAAAATGCTAAAACAGTTCTCTTCTGGAAAAAGGGAAGGACAACTGTCAGTTTGGTTCATATTGGAATATTCTCCCCTTCAATTCAGAAGCTCGTGGATTCAAGATTCATTCTAGAACACAGGCAGAATTTAAGGGGTTCCTGACATAGGTTTTGCCTACTGGCTGGAGATTCTATGGGAAACCCGACTCATTTACGTGGGGGAGGTCCAACCGAATTAAGTGCCTCTCAGGCACTTAACTGGCCAGCATCAGGCCTTTCCCACAATTTAGGACCACAGAAGTACAAATCCCTCTGTGATGTCTTCTGGTTCCCATAATCACACCTCAGACTCAAAATGCTGGAGCTTCGTTGAGGGTACTTCTTTCAGCTCTCCTTGTGGCTGGTGGACTGGTAGATTAATACAGTGCTATTCGGCACCTGCCTGCAATGCAGGAATAAACGTAGCATCTCAGGATATATATTCACATAACAATTAGTTCTTAGTTATTTATGACTAATCTAATAATATAACATCCCTCTTTCTTTAAAAGATGTTTACCTTTTTAATGCCCTGATCAGTATAACTGTTCCAATCATTTGTTTTCTTTCAACTAAAGAAAATTAACAACTGACTGAAATAAATAAACTGAACGCCTCATGTCTGTTATAACTTGTTTTCTTTTCTTAAAATATTATTCATGGTATCACTTAGGTAGCAGTTTGTTGTGCCTCCATTTTGTAGATTTGCCGTTCATCACTCTCAGTGGTGAGTTGGCACGCTACACAGTCAGATCTTTTGTATATTGCTCATGGTGTTGTAGGACTTGTGCTTGATATTGCTGATACTGTTTCATTTGCTGATGACATTGTTGATGCTGCACTGCTTGTTGGTGATGCTACTGATGTTGTTTCACTGCTTAGTGATGTTGCCGGTGTTGCTGGTGATCTTTTCTGCTTATTCAGCTCAGGTGTATGTCGAATTTGGAATCTGTTCCTTCTTATTTGCATACCAGTTTCGGTCTCAATGATGTATGAGCTTGGAATTTCAGCTTCCCCAACAACTTTTGCTGGATTCCAGGTTTTCATGGTTGGATCCTTTACATATACAGTTTGTCCCTTCACAGCAGTTCAGACAGGGATTTAGCGTGCTTGTTGAAGTGTTGACCTCCTTCTACCTGTTCATCTGCCAGTTGTTGACTTATTTGCGTCTGGTCACTTGGAGGGAGTATCTTGCTCAGCAGAGTTGTCTTATACTTTCTCCAATTCAACAGTTCTTCAGGTGATTTCATGTCTGCCTTGAGAGGTGTAGATAGGATTGACAATAAGGCAAGGTTTGGGTCTTCCTTTGTCTCTTGGCATTTTGTGAGGTTTCCTTTTATCATCTGTAAGTATCTTTCCATTAATCTATGTCTCCAAGGGTAATGTAGTGATGAGGTAATGATGTTGAACCCATCCTTAAATTTGCTAGAGATAATTTGGGTTCCATTGTCGCATATTATTCTTTCAGGAATCCCTTTCTTGGCAAACAAAACTTTTACTGCTGAGATGATTGTTGTAGCTCTCAACTCCTTCATCTTTCAGATAAAAGGAAACTTTGAGTAGTAATCTGCAACTAAGAGATTCCATTCTTGATTGTGTTTGAATAAATCAGCTCCCACAGTATGTCTGGGTATCGCTGATCGCTGGATCCCTGGACTCTGGTGGATGAGGTCAGGTGGGGGGTTGGTCACAGGAGGGGTTTGGCAGGAGTTTCAGAGGAAAAAGTAGGGATGTGGATTTCAGCACCCCCATCCCACCCCCTTGCCCCAACCCACCTTCCTGATGACAGGCCCCTTAATTGGCACTAGTTCCTGACAACAAGGGATTCAACCCCCACACCCTCCGGGGAGGGTGCTGGTAAACCCAATAGAGTTTGCTGAGTGGCCTTTGGGAGGCATGGGAAAGCTGTGCAACTCTCGATCCTTTAATCCTTGAGCCACCACTAAATTCCTGTGGACACATGGATAATTGGTGTCAATTGGCTCATCAATGAGCCTAATTAACATCCTGCCGCGAGCGAGTGAACCTCTCACATGAGCCTCTTTCCCGCCTCTGACTTAATAGCAGGAGGTTTACCCGCTGCTGGAAGACTGACACCCAGGCTCTCCTGTGCCATGTTTCCCACGCAATGTACCAGATTAAATTCCACACACATAATCTAGCCTAATACTTCAGTGCAGTACTGAAAGAGTGCAGCATTGTTGGATGAGATATTAAACTGAGGCCCAGTCTGCTTGCTCAAGTAGATGTAACAGATCCCATTCAAAGAATTCCTTTTAACCTCTATTGTTGATTGGCGCATTGCAATTTTAAACATATGGTTTATTGTTTATAGCCCAAGTAAAATCATCCTAATTTACATATTTTGCACCCTTTAGCATTTTTACATAAGCTGAATCATATTTGCCTCAATCTTTTTTCTCCAGAAAAATAAGTTCATGTGAGGACATTTTCATGCTGATGCCCAACAAAATTCAAGCACTCTGGCAAGCACATCAGAAAGAGGTTATTATTGACTGATTTAATATCTATAAGCATTAGGAAAAATAGTTTATTTTCAGGGCATGCAAAAATAAAATAAATAGAATTCAGTCTCTATTCTACACAACGCTGCCCTAAGGAATTCTATCACCAGCATACTTGTAGTCATTTCATATTGTATATGTAGATTGCATTACTTTACCTCACCCTCGAGATTATGAACATAATCCAAGGAATTCTGCTTTCCCAACTGAACCAAATATGGCAGTTGTATTCATCGGGAAGATAGGAAAAATAGTGTTAGACACAAAATGATAAAATAGCATTATGAGCTTTGCCTTTATCGTCAATCTATATTTTTGCAAAAACTTGAATCTTTATAAAAGCATTTTCTATTTTTTGTAGAATACACCCCTGCAACATTTGTACCAATGGGGAATCCATGGGTTTTCAAGCATGTTTTATGGACATGCGCAACTGCTATTGCTTGATTATTCCTGCAACCATCAAATCTTTCATAACCTGGCAAGGAGTGATCTGACTGGCTGTTCACTTCATGCTAATTTTTACAATTGTCAGTACATAGCCGCTTAAATCTTCAGAGCATTTGTTGGGGGATATACAGAGCAGAGAAAAGAAAATGTTCCCTTAATGAATCACCTACTCTACCTACAATGTTATGACATGATTAGTGAGCCTTGTTGCTCACTCCCATTGGGCTGTCATACATTGATAAACATAAGGCACATGAAAGTCAAAAAGAATTTATTCATTGTGCTTTGCTTCAATGAAGGTGTCAAGCAAAATAATCATGAATTTTTATGTCTTGCATGTGATTCACCTTGAATAAAGTATGAGCTCTTCAGAGGTACTTACATTGCACTGTGGCAAAATGTTTGTTAAGTTGTGACATAAATGATCCTAATATTCAATGGGCTGAATTTTGCCATTGGCAAGCAGGGGGCGGGGCCCACTCGCCGACGTGCAAAATGACGCAGGATGACATTAGGGGTTGCCGCCGACGTCATCCCGCCCCATTTAAATCTTCAGGAAGGCGGGCCCGCAGCAAAATCAGCTGCGGGCCTGCCGACCTGTCAGTGGCCAATTGAGGTCATTAACAGGATCATTAAAACAATTAAAGGACCTGCCCATCCAACATTAAAGTTGGTGGGCAGGCCAGGAGCCCCAGCGGGGAATAGAAAAAACATGAAACCTCATCCACCGGTGGGATGATGTTTCATGTCGGGATTTGAAAAGTTTAATAAAGTTTTAGTGTGGATTATGAACATGTCCCATCTCATTTTTACATGAGGAGGACATGTTAAAAATTTGTTTCTTCTATTTTTAATGTTTTTAGAACTGTCAGCAATCTCCCTGAGACAGCACTTAGCCTCAGGGAGATGTGCACTCTTTCGTGCGCATGCGCAAAAGAGTGCACTCTTGCTTTTGGGGAATCCCCCCCCCCCCACCTGCACAGGAAGCGCATAGCGCTTCCTGGGGAACGTCACACTGGTCATGTAAAATGGTGGCGGGGCCCGCTTCTCTGGTAGGGATCAGCTCCCCGCCCGCTGGAGATTGGGTCGGGCCTGCCCGCCTGGAAGGCAGAAAATTCTGCCTCGTGAATTACAACAACAATGTGCATATATATATACATGGTGCAAAAGCACTTCACAGAGGTATAATAAAAGGATAAATGGATGTCAGGCCAAAGAAGGAACTCTTTGAGGTTGGAGGTGGTCAAATATCTGTTTTTAAGGAGGAACTTAACTGAAGAGGGGTAAATGGAGTTGAGAGCGGTTTATGAAGGGAATTCCAGGTCCTGGAGCAGAGATTCTGAGGATGCAAAATTGGGCCCCGCAGCACCACTGGTGGCTGTACTAAGGAACCTGAAGGAGCTAAAAATGGTAGATGATCTACTTTGAGTCACTTTTTGTATGCTCTGCACAGGTCGCCATTGCTTGGAAGAGAAAAGCTTGATGAGCTGTGTGTGCCAAAAGCATACAGAGTGGCCAGATAACGATGTAACCCAGAAGGGGATTTTATGGAGCCTGCAAGAGTGGCAAACATGGTGTCACAAAATTTTGATTTCCCAATGGGTTGAGATGTAGAGATTAAGTTAGCAGCGTCTTTGTGGCATTTTGGGCCTCACGCTGTCCTGTGACAGGTTTGTACCTAACAGTATATTTGCATCCAATGAATACTCATTGGTTTATAACTTTTTAAAATAAAGTCCTACCAACAAGATAAAGTCAGCAGTGCATGAGAATCTTGTGACACCCAGTTCACATTTGTTTAAAGGTGGCGTGCACCAGCTGCCTTTGTACAATGGTTTTTCTTGTTGAGCTCTGTGGTACCAGGGAGGAGAGCAGGAGAGTGGCAGCTTGCATGGAGGTTCAGCAGCTGCAAGGGTGAGTTGATGGTGAAGGGGGCATGTGAAGTGGGGTTGGGGGCATGGAGCAATGGAAGAGGGATCTAAGGAAGGACAGAGTGTGGGCTGAGGGGCATGCAGGAGTGGAGTGGGAAGGTCCTGGCTTCCTGGGTGTGGTGGAGAATAGTCAGTGTAAAAAAAAATGTGGGTCCTAAAGTGTTGGATCAGTATTACCCAATAGCTGATCCATTTTCAGAGGGTTGGCTGGCAAGGCTTTGAGTTCACCTACAACATTTCATTTATCCCTGCTTAGAGTGATCTTGGGCATTTTCCTTTACAATGCATAGAAGGGAGGGCCAGCTGAGCCTACAAATTCAGCCATGTCCCACAGAGTGGCGAATACTGTACTGGACACTGACATGAACATTCAGTAAAAAGTGAAGAATAAGGAAATGTCCCTAATTCCCCTGTAAACATCAATGTGTGCCAACCATGTAGCATTTAGATCCCTGACTAAGCCAGTCTCAAAAAAAAATGGTGATGCACATGTGGGCCAACATTTTCCCCCTGTTGGGGGGGAAGAGTGGGAGCAGACGTGGGCAGGTGGGCCTCCGATTGGCTCCCCCAGTTGGGGGCGCGCTGCCATTTTAGGTGGGTGTGCCAGTTAAGGCCCGCCCAGCGTGACTTCCGCCAGGAAGTGCTATGTGCTCCCTGAGCAGGCCGGGGTTGGGGGGGGGTGGGGGGGGGGGATTGCAGGTGTGCGTTCTTCCGCACATGCACGTGAAAGAGTGCACAGATCTCCCTGAGGGAAAGTGCTGCCTCAGAGAGATCATCTCCTGTCACATGAGTTGGAACATATCCAAAACTTTTATTGAAACCTTTCGTAAAAATTTAAACCCTCATGAAACCTGATCCCGCCCATGGTTGAGGTTTCATACTTTTTCTGCGGCCTGCCTGGGCTCTTGGCCTGCCCGCCAACCTTAAGGTTGGACGGGCAGATGCATCAATGAGGTTAATTTGTTTTCAGTGGCTTTAATAGGCCGTTGACAGTTCGGTGGGCACGCAGCCGAATTGGCTGCGCACCCGCCAGACTGAAAATCTAAATGACACGGGGTGAGGTCAGGAGGCACACCTGACATATACCTGCATTATTTTACTCGTTGGCGAGTGGGCCCTGCCAGCCGCTCGCCGACCGGAAAAATCTGCCCATGAATAAAGTAAGACCAATGTAATGTGAAATATTTACAAGTGAAATTTAAATTTGAAAAGACACCTGTGCCACTTTTGTCTGTTTGACAGGGATCTTTTTTCTAGTCACCCATAGCTGCAGCATTATGAGCTGACAGCAGGTTTCACCACCAAAAAGCTTCTCCCCACCCCCCACAGTGGAATTGCATGTGTCTCCCATGCAGCACGCCAGGTGCATGTTACTTATATACAGTTGTGAAACATGTCGGTGTGATTGCATGCTAAGGTGCCTGGATGATCCAGCGTGGGGGGATGATTCTAGTGAGCTGGCCTTATATTGATATGCAGATGTATTACAATGAAGTTCCCAATGTCCAACAGCAGGAAATGCGGCCTGCCATTGATAGGCAGAGCAGGCAATTGCAAACAATTTTTGGCCATCTCGCCATATTGTCCACTCACGTCGCAACATGCTTCGCTGCCAATGGGCACTGAAAATTCCGCCCTTAGTTTCTACACGAGCAGATCCTTCCAGGCCTGAACTGGTGACATCGTTAACACCTTTCAGTTCACCATGCATCACTGCAACAGGAAGGTCACAAAGGCTCTGCACATTAGCAGAGGAGATTTCATAGAATTCTATCTAACCAGGGGGAAGTGAGAGGAACAAGCACATGCCTTTGTCAAGGTAGCAGGATTCCCAGTGGTGGCTCTGTAGCTGCCACATCTCAACAAGGAGATGTACCTTAACCGCAAAAGGTTCCATTTCCCTGTGGTCAGTGTGCAAATTCTTAGCCTCTGAAATGACAAAAACCAATGATGGGGCAAAGGAGCAATGTATAACAGGGCAGAGTCAGAAATGGAGAATTTTGTGAGCATTGTCAGGCTAAAGGATATTACACTGATTGAATTGAGCAAAGCATGAAGTGTTTAAAGACAAAGATTAAAATTTTAAATTTGATGCTTTGGGAGACTTCGAGCTCATGTGGGCTGCAAGGACATGGATGATGAGGAGTGGGATTCAGTACAATGTAAGATTTGGACATTAGAGTTTTAGATGAGTTTAAATGAGAGTGGCAGGCTACAGAGCATTGGAGTATTTGCAGTTGTAGATGATGGACATAAATGAGGCTTCCTATGTCAGATAACTGAGATGGGGCAGAGAGAGCAATGTTATAAAGGTAGGAAGTGGGTTATTTTTGCAATGGATTTCTAATTCAAATCAGATTTGAATAAGACATTGAGATTGTTAGCAGTCTGGTTCAGCCTGAGCCAGTGGCCATAGAATGGCAGAGAATTGGTGATGAGGGCATTCATGGCAAAGAATGATTTTAGGTCTCCAGATGTTTAACTGGAGTAAAATGTATTTCATCCAAGGCTAGATTTCAACCAGTGTCTGAAAATACCAAGGCAGTTGAGAAAGATTGAGAGAGAGAGAGTGAAGAGGTAGAGCTGGGTGGCATTGACGTACATGTGTGGCCCTCATGTCTGTATATGATGTTTGCCAAGGGGCAACAATTACATGACGAAAAAGAGATGACTAAGGATAGACCTTTAGGGAACTTAAGAGATAATTGCGTGCGGGCAAATGAGAAGAAAATGCTGGAGTGCTTTGGCTTTGATTGGAAAGGTAGATTCTTTATAAATGTATTGAATCAAAAGACAAATTCAATCAAAGCACATCAAATATTTAATTAATTATGGTATGTGAATAAAATCAATATGACTTGCATCCTCACAAACCCTCAGGGAATGAGCCAGGGCAGCTAATAGAGGTTTGTTAAAACTACTAAAGATAAAAGAAGAAATCTTTTCCTGCTGATGTCAAAAAGTTATCTGTAAAAGAAAAGTTTTAGATCTCAGTAGTTACTATGATAAACAAAAAGAAAGTAAAATGATATATGAAGAAAATCTGCTCATGTGTACTGACTGAAATAGACTTTTAATTCGTCAGTTGGTCACCTCACTCAGCATAAGTAAATTGAATTATCACATATTCTTCCTTCCCATCTGATTTGCTTCATTTACATCTCCTGTCCTTGACTGGCAACTCATGCGTGGGGTATGGTTTCATCTAACCTCAGGGGCCATCACAGCTCTGCTTCATTATTCCTTGACCAGTTTTATCATATACTGGAAAATGGATCCAAAAATTGTATGAGCCTTGGACAAATGACTATTCTTCATCCCAAGTCTAGGCACTCTGAGGGAATTTTAACTTCAAAAAAGCGGGTGGGATTGGTTCGGGTAAGATGTTAAAAACCTGAATCCCAGCCCACCTGCTTCTGTTTTTAACAGAGGCAGGATGTGGGATGGGCAACCAGCTCGATCCCAGAAGTTGAGGTGAAAGTTTAAATATTGCATTGGGGCTGCATATATCATACTTAACCCCACTGGCTGAGTTTTCCTATCATCAGCAACCTGGCAACTAAAGGAGGTGAGGATTGCTGCGTATGGGATGTGGGATTTCAGTGTCTTTCTTCTTACCTGCTGGATCCAGTATACCTGCTTCACTAACCCCTGCTATTGGACACCCGCCCCCACCCCCGATCCTTCCAATCTGTCCCCAATGCTTCTGAGCTCCTCCATAAAGCCTGTGTTCTCTCCACACACTCCAGCCTGTGATTATACCTCTGGACTTCGATCTCCCCCTGCTCCAGACATTGACCTTCCCTCTGACCACTGATCTCCAACAACCTCCCAATTTCCAGCCTTTCCTAGCCCTCTTTCCCTCCTCTCCACTCCCTGTCTGCAGCCTGATGCTGACCCTTTAAGCCTGATTGGTTGAGGCGGGAAAACAGAGATTAGAAATGCTAATCAGGTCCTGCTGTTAAATTTGGCAGGAGCTGCGGAAAACCCATTCTTCAAGGTTTCCTTATGTCAAAGCAAAACCCCCATTCCCCACCACTCCATTCCAAATTCTGAGTTGATATCCAGCCCTGAATATTGCTGGGCTTATTCAATAGCGGACACCATCACTCCTGAGCCAGAGCCTGGTTCTCTTTCCTTGGTGCTGTCATGTGTATACTCCAATTGAGTTTATTAGGAAGCGATCATGAGTTATAACGCTGCACAATCATCCCCTTTTCCAGCTGGAGATATTATAGCCACTTTGTATTTTCATCCACTCAAAATGGAACCTGTATTGAATTCTGAAAACATGGCAAATCATTTTGGAACAGTAAAAACAAATATCTTTGTTCAAAGATTCTGCCATGAATTCCTTTTGAACACTCAGGCCTGATATTTATTCACGGCCATGAAGGGTGTAGAGACCAGGATTTCTGAAAGGAGAACCTGAAAGTACAGGTTCCTGGATGTCCTGCTTTCTCAACAGATTTCACGCCTGATGGGCTGGCTGCCTCTTGAGCAAATGAGAAAGCAGCTGAGGAGCAAATGCCAGGTGTGTAGGAGATTGCATGGTTTTCAGGAGGCTGAGCACTTGGAGATCACCAGGCTGGGGCTTGTGGTATGGAGGATTTTCTAAAGACCTTTGATAAAGTGCTCCATTATGGACAAATGAAAAAGGTTAGAAAATGCAGAGTCGGGACAAGTGGGCTGAATGGATTGTTAGCTGGCTTCAAGACAGAAAGCAGAAAATGGGAGTCAAGGGTAGTAATTCAGAGTGGCTGAACGTGGGAAGTGGTGTTGTACAAGGATCAGTGCTGGAACCCTACTGTTAACAATTCACCTTAACAACTTGGACCTTGAAATCAACAACATAATTTCTAAATCTGCGATGACACCAAGGGCTGAATTTTCAGGCCTTGCCAACATCCTGGCATGTTGCCAATTAAGTTCATTAATGTTTCCTTAACAAGGCTCTTAAAGGAGGCTGCCTGGGATTTTTTATTCAGCCTCCAATTTACTGACATTATGGTGCAGTCGGGCACCCAGCAGCAGGCCATGGGAGGCCAGCGCTTATAGGCTTATAGGTCCTCCCTGCCTGCTTGGGTACAGGTGCAGCCAAAAGTCTCGCTGTCAACCGATTCCTTCTGCCCCTCCTCACCACGCCCCACCCAACACCACCCCCACCGCAACCCCCCAGCTACCCTACAGTGATGGTTTGGCTGCTGAATATGCTCTCTACTTTAAAAAGTTGATGAGAGGATGCCTTTATGTTAAAGTCGTTGCTTACCTTCATCCGGCAGCTCCTCTCAGGCTGGTAGACTCTGGCCCTTCAGCTTTGAGAGCCCACCTACCATCAATAATTGGACAGGGAGCCTGCCCCCATGCTAATTAAGAGGGTGCTTCTGTGAAAATTCCAAAGTGATGGTGTGGAAATAGTTCCGACTCCTGTTTTCTTCTCCCAGAGGGAAAATCAGCCCCAAAGTTGTAGGGCTGGGTGGGGGATGGGGGTTGCTGGGATTGGGGTTGTGGTGGGGGGGAGCCATAGCAATACTAAGGAGGACAACAACAAATTACAGGAGAACAGTAATTAGCTTGCAGAATGGGCAATTAACTACACAGGTAAATATGAGGTGGTACATTTTGGAAGGAAGAATAGGGGGATCACTTATTACCTGAAAGGTGGAGGTCTGGGTGGGGTAAAGGAATAAAGGGGTCTTAGCACCGCAGGTAAACAAGGCCATTAACAAAAAACACTAAGTACTAGGCTTTATTTCTAGAGGGTTAGGATTGAAAAGTAGGGAAGTTATGTTAAACCTGTATCAAACCTTGGTTAGATCACAGTTGCAGTACTGCATGAAAAACTGGTCCCCATATTATTAAAAGGATACAGGGACACTGGAGAGGGTGCAGGGAAGCTTTACATGGATGATACCAGAAATTAGTGTGTATACATAGCAGGAAAAGGTGATCAGGCTGGGTCTCTTAACTGTTGAAAAAAGGAAGGCCGAAGTATAACCCAATATAGAGGTCTTTAATATTATGAAATGTTTTGATAGAGTGAGAATATTTCTACTTGTGGGGAAGAGTATAATGAGAAGTCATCAAAATAGTCACCAGGAATTACAATAGGGAATTCGAAGAAACCTTTTTACCCAAAGAGTTGTGAGAATATGGAATGTGCTACCACAGGGAATGATTCAAGAATAGTACAAGATGCATTTAAGGGGAAGATGGCCAAGCATATGAATGAGAAGAGAATAGAAGTTTACAATGATAGATTTAGATAAGGAAACGTTGGATGAGGCTCGAATGGAACATTATCGCCAGCATGTTTTATTTGCGTTGAATAGCCTGGTTCTATGTTGTATACCCTATAAATGCAACCCTATGCAGGTAAAACCAGAAGTGGGCAAGTTGGAGAGGGTTGGGGTCTGGTTTGAGATTTTTTTTATCTCCCATTGGCCCTCAATTCACCCACCCTTGATGGTTAAAATATTCCTTGTCCCCCTCTCCAATTGCAGCAGTAAGCACTCTTGGGAAACATTTCTTAGATATATACAGCGTAAGGCTCCTTTTACACCAACACTCTACCTCTAATTCAACTCTTAAAGATGACCTTCCATTTTCCACACCAATCATGCTGTAGCTTCTTTGAGTGTGGTAGTGCAGTTTGGTGTTGAATTAGGGATATTTTCATATTGTGGCCTCATGCCTAATAAAAACTGGACTAATACGATCCATGCTCATTTCCGATAGAACTGTTAAAGGCAGCAAAGTGAGCCTTTCAGCCACTCAGTGTAGGTTGAATTTGAAAGATCCTGGAGGTGAAAGGCAGATGTCCAACTCACTGCACCTGCCAAGTGCTCAGTGACCTGTTCATTCCAAGCCTTTTGTATATTCTATTTTTGAAATATGCTTTGGCATTTACTAAGAAATATTGTCAAACTCTGCTTCCACTTAATAGCTGGAACTCAGTTTTTGATGGGTCCTCACTAGTGTCATGAATGAGACATAAATAGCTCATTCTCATTGATTCCCTTTAGTGTACTGAGTCACAACAGTACATGGCGAGGTCAGAGCCACAGCTGTTTGCCAGGAAGGTCTGCATTTGCTACAAAACAAAATATAACACAACCTATGTTGCAAACATTTGTGAATAATGCTCTAAGATTATCAAAAGAACAATGTATAAGTATGATATTTTATAGATAACTTATTTCCCATAGGCAGAAGCAACCAAGTTAATAAAGAGCCTGTGAAATTGTTTTTTTTACATTTTAAGCTTTGGGTTTGATAGGGGTGCTGACAGCATTAGTGGCACAGGGCTTGCGTGCATCATTGTATTGAACTGTAGAGTGGTAAGATGTGGGTTCTTTTCTGTTATTTGCCACATTCACATGGAAAACTCTGGGGAGATGCTGAACCATGCAAAACACTTCCCTTGAGGGATAGAGAAAAATAGAAGGGTGAGTTGTCCCACTCCTGTCTCACGCACATTCAAGCATCTAGTACTAGGTTGTCCATCAGTTTGCCCTCTCAGATGGGGAACAGAATATAGAATCTGGAGAACAAATTGAATGAAAATATTCAGAAAATACAGGGGAAAAGATCCAATTTCAAATCACTGTTCTAATTACTTCTTTCAAAATTTCACTACACAGCAATAAAACTGCAAATAAATGGTTCTGTAGTTTGGCATAGATTGCAATCTTCTGGAGATTTAACATTGTGAGCATCCTTTACCCCTGTGTCAATTTGACCATTAAATATTGATTGAGAATTCTACCTAAACACCACCTCCCTTCCATGTCCATAGGTCCAACAATTAGGCTGGGCGAAGTACATTTTTCTCTTTGTCACCGAATGGTGCCCCATGCAGCATTTTCCAAAGATCTTACAGGAATGGATCTCATGCAAGTGGTACAAATGGTTTTTGATGAGTTCTTTACATGCACTTCAGATCCTTAAATCTGTCTCATCCGAAACCAGAAAAAAGTAGTTGATATAGCAAATTGTAGCCACAACTACAAAACCGGGTCTAACACGAGTGGCCAGATGTAACAGCGAACAGCAATTGATCAAAAATGAAAGCAAATTACTGTGGATGCTGGAAATCTGAAATAAAAAACAGAAATGTTAAAGTTCGAGTCTGTATGACTTCTTCAGAGCTCTGAAGAGGAGTCATATGGACTCGAAACGTTAATTCTGTTTCGCTTTCCACAGATGCTGCCAGACCTGCTGAGTTTTTCCAGTATTCTCTGTTTTTATTTCAGCAATCAATCAAAATTGGATCTACGTTTTGCCCAATGGAAGCGGTGCATGGTTGGAGTTAAAATTGCCTGAGTCTATTTTCTGCCCTTAGGGTGCACCATTTCTGCCCAGTGACATCTCACCTTTACTGATATTGAAGCCAGCTTGGGACTTTGCTGTAAGCTGAGTGGGGCGTGAGTTTAAACCAAATATTGATGTAATTAGTACAGAAGCAGAATTTTAACTTCTGCATTCGGGAGGCCCACATAAAATCCATCATGACAGCTAAACCATATGGAGGGATTTGCAGGGTGGCTTGAAGAGGCCACAGAAAGTTTCAGAAGTGCTACTTTTAGGTGAGGTATTTGAGGGCCAAGAGGAACAGGATGCTCCATTGCATCCCACCAGAAGTACTTCCCCAGCTTCCTCAGTCCTGTAGTGCCTCTCCCTCCCTTGACTGACATTGTCTAGGCTGCCCCACTCCAACACCCACCAGCCACCCTGCCAAACACTTACTTTCTGTCAGAGATCATTGCCAGTTCCCCAGCACCTGGCTCAATTCTCATTCCTGCCCAGAGTTTCAATGATACATTTAAATAATTTCCTTTCTTATTGAACTGACCACGTACTTCAGACCTCCTGCATAGCAGTCTATCCTGAGTTAAATTCAACCTCCTTGTGTTTAGCTGTTGACTCCAAAGAGGAATTGGGTTTTAGGAGAACAAATTAGTTATCTGAAAGATTTCTTTGTTGGCAAATTCTGGGCTGAGATCTCTTACAAATGCAAGAGGTAGTTAACATTTATTTGTTTATGTGCCATACTGATCATAAATCAGTAGGAGATGATCAGCCAATTTGAATCACTGTGTGACACCACAGGGGTATCTACATTTTCATCTGATTTATAATCCTATAAGTGCATGATGTGGTATTTGTATCCATTATGTTTATGCTGCTTAGTGATTTTAGACTCATAGAACACAAAACCAATCTGCCTGTGGCATTCATAGTTCATTAGGCATCCCTGCCTGAGGTGACTTGCTAACACCATGCAGAAGTTGGATTTCTTTATGATAGATGGAAGACAATGAGTTACATATCCAAGTGGCTCATCACTATTAGTGTCGAAGAGATCCCATGA
Organism: Carcharodon carcharias; assembly: GCF_017639515.1. Lineage (NCBI taxonomy): Eukaryota > Metazoa > Chordata > Chondrichthyes > Lamniformes > Lamnidae > Carcharodon > Carcharodon carcharias. The sequence continues at coordinate 179,367,003 of NC_054468.1, forward strand.
TAGTTATTTATAACATGAGTTTATTCCATACAATATGTACTAAGTATAGGAGAGCTGACATGACACAGGTAAAAGGTTCATAAAGGGGTTAATGTTCTCAGTGTTACTATAGTAACTCTCTTTTAATCTAGGCAACTAGAGGAATGTCCATATTTTATTATGCATTTCAGAATGCAGAACAATGTATTACAAAACATATATATGTACAATATAAGTTGTATTCAGGTATGTTTTTGCACAGATAATTGTGATCCATTGATATCTATATAACCATCTCAGTTCCTATACTGTATATTTAAAAGGCAAACTTCTGAAAACATCTATTTTCTTTCTCCAGCTGGCACAACATACATCTTTAGCCGTGGCGGTGGACTAATTACTTATACATGGCCCCCCAATGACAGACCAAGTACCCGAGCAGACAGACTGGCTGTGGGATTTGACACACACGTAAAAGATGCAATTTTGGTGCGTGTAGATAGTTCTGCGGGGCTTGGAGACTACCTACAGCTTCACATTGTAAGTAATCAAATACAAATTGAAAATGATTTTCTCTACACAAAAAAAACAAAGTTTGTTATTGTTTTGTTCATTGGATTTTACTATTAACAATAATAATGTGTTAACAAGTCCAGATTTAAGGAGATTTTACAGTGCATTGAATTTTAGTCTGGATTTATGCTGCAGTTTTTGGGGATGCAAAACTGTGATCTCACACTTCATGGAAGTCTTTTGAAGCTGCTTTTTTATTAGTTTTGTGTCATGCTAGAGATGTTCACACCTGAGGTATGTCTCTCAGATTGGGCAATCTCAAAAGGAAATCTGCCAGTTCATTAAAGCCTGCCATCAGTTAAAAATCAATCTTCTCTGAGACCAACTTAGTGAATCTGGCATTTTTATTTCAGGGTTGTCATGAGCTGTTTGAGACCCCATATGTCTAAAGCAGGCAGCATTAGTATTGCGCAAAGCAGCTCGAGCTACATGGCCACTTTTAATCATAAAATTAATTTTGCATTGACACAAAAGGGACAATATAAATGCAGCGTAAATATTCACAATAATATTGAATGATATAACAAAATTAAGATGGATCACTCTCCCATTTCCAAATTAGTTTGGTTACACCTTAGATCTATGTACACAAAGCTGCAGTGAAATAACTGATTTGCTTACTAATTTTTTTATATTCTACTCATTTAATTCTCTGAACAAAATGACACAATGGAAGACAATTAGCTGTTTTCTCAAGAATTCTTAAGATTAAAAGCGTGATCAATATATATCAACCAGATCTGAAAATTAGTTGAAGAAATCATGATAATTTGGTTGTGGCTCAACAATAGCCGTGTTTCTGCACTGTATAAACCCTGGATATTGAGAACTTCCACAGCTGTTACAGACATGACTTTGACTACCTTTGATAACTGGTCAACAGCAAACTAGTTTTATGCAAATATTAAGACATTTGTTTAACACTTGAAATTTGGAATGCCATAATATCTGTTTGGACATGCTGCATGCCTGCATCCTGCATTATAATTATGGAAATCAATCTAGCCATACATGAAGTAATTTGGAAAAATGAACGAAGTTGTCCTGGCATGAAGGTCTGAAAATAGTAAAGATAAAAATTAAATAATCAACAAAATATAAAACAGAGCAGTGATAAATAAGTTCAAGTATTGCCCAAAACTCTATACTCCTACTTCCTGACTCCAATTGGGAATTCTTTGGGTTCAATTTAATGCTCTCCCCTGTGGTGAGTTTTGTGATGGGGGCATTTAATCAGGTGCAAGGGTGACAGGTGGGGATCCTGCCACCTTCCCACCTCTACCTTGATTAAGTCCTTGGTGGGAAAGCCCGTGGATGACCATTCCACCCAGTCACCAATTGAGGCCCATCTAAGGGCCTCATTCCACAGCAACTGGTATTAAGATAATGGTGGGCAGGGTGGGGGCAGGGGTGGTTGCCATGTGCGGAGCGTGACAAGCAGATAGCTTGCAGGTTCCGCAAGGGTCCCTCGTTCAAAGGCACTCAGCGCCTCACCGAGGGAACTGGCATCAGGAAGTAGGGGGAGGAACTTGCTCGGAGCTAGAGCCTGCTGGGAGCCACCCTCTGCCCTTGCTGCCCGTCTCTGACTGGCTGGCAGCTCTTGTCAGGCAGGTCGTCTGCTCTAGTGTCCTGGATCCCAGGGAGGTTCTGCCACTATCTAGTTATGAGCCTGATTGGCCCTCTCTACAGATATTTAAACTCATTTCCTCTTTTACTCTGATACTTCAAAAGTGTTTGCAACTTTATTGAAGAAAATTCATGCATTGGGCTAAAACGCTGAATCCAGCTCAAAATGTTGGATTCAAATTCTCTCTCAGATGGCTGTAAAGGTCCTTTGTAAAATAATTTTAGAATTATCTCCAACTACTTTGCAGGGGTTGCAGGTACAGATTACTGTTTTGTCTGTGATTTGTCATTAATTCAAAAAACCCATCTGAAGTTTGCAGCAGGCGGTGCTCGTCTGACATTCAGTTAAAGGACATTCTTTGTCACAAAGGTGCAATGTTACTCTGAATTTCCACATCTGACTTGAGAGAGCTTGATACTCATTGGGTGTTAAAAATGGAGAAACCATCCATCCCTGGCTCTGATGCTTGATAAAATCCCAAAATTTGAGTGAAGTTGGGAATTGTACACACAAGGACAAAGATCATTTTAGAAAGAAAAGTTTATTTATTTTGATTCACTTTTGGCTTTTTAATGTTGGGTATTCCCTGGCAAGTGTATACCACCCTAAATGTTGGTTTTACTCATTATTGGAAAAAAGAAAAAAAAGTCATGTGCTTCAGTTTATTTAATGTGCACTTGTGATAATTTGTTACTATTTTTAAAATGCCTTATTCGTTGTACCTTATTTGTGTAACAACACCAAGAAAAATCAACTTTAATGAATGTGATATTATGTAAAAAGCTTTATGTATTTAAACAGCTTAAGCACACAAAATCTTTATCAGTCCTCTGATCATGAATCAATAGTAGGCAGCAATGTTCCATGTTTTGTTATAAATTGTTTATGGTACATGTCTATCCAATGATTAATGTCCCTGGTCAAATTGCTAGAGGTTATTGGTAGTGATCACTGCTGGAGTTATTCGTATTCTTGTGCTCATAAACTTGTATTCTGCTTAATGATCTAACAGTACAACATCACTTAAGTTGTTGCTGTGCTATTTAATTGTGTATATTTGTGTCTGTGTCTGCAACCTGCCTCATTCAGGCAGCACTAACTCCCTTGCACCATTATCCTGGGAGACTAATGTTGTTTGGTTTTGCTTTAGTTTCTCTCCATGGAACAATTCATGTGAGCATTCCAAGTGCTGTTTTCCTGTTCTCTAATTGCTCGTGTCTTTGCAAAACACCTGGGCCTAGAATTTCCGCTAGTTTTATCAGCATAATCTGGGTAAAACCATCCAAAGCAGCAGTAAAGATGACAGAAACTCTAGCGCAATTTAAATCAAGTATAAGTTGAGATCCTGCAATCTTTCATACTGGTTTGAGAGCCTTCTTGGCTGAAGCCAGCCTGACCCACAAAATTGGCCATTCCCCTAGATTGAAATAATGAGGATGGCAAGCTTCTCATCCTTCTCTCAAGAGCTCATGGTGGAGGGGGTAACAAAGTATGGATAGAGGATTGTTGGCTAACAGGAAGCAGAGAGTTGGGATAAGTGGGTCTTTTTCAGGTTGGCAGGATGTGACGAGTGGGTTCCCACAGGGATCAGTGCTGGAGCCTCACCTATTTGCAATTTATATCAATGGCTTGGCTGAAGGGACCAAATGTATTGTTGCTCAATTTGCGGTGACACAATATAGGTAGGAAAGTTGTGAAGAGGTCGTTAATCTGCAAAAAGACATAGATAGGTTAAGTGAGTGGGCAAAAATTTGGCAGATGGAGTATAATGTGGGAAAATGTGAACTTGTCCACTTTGGCAGGAAGAATAAAAAAGCAGAATGTTATTTAAATAGCGAGAAATTGCAGAATTCTGCAGTACAGAGAGATTTGGGTGTCTTGGTACAGGAATCAGGAAAAGTTAGTATGCAGCAAGTTATTAGGAAGGCAAATAGGATGTTGTAGTTTATTGCAAAGGGAATCGAATATAAAAGTAGGGAGGTTTTGCTACACTTGTAGAGGCCGTTGGTGAGATTGCATCTAGAGTACTGTGTACAATTTTGGTCTCCTTATTTAAGAACGGATATAAATACATTAGAAACAGTTCAGAGAAGGTCCACTGAAAGGATACATAGGATGAGGTGGCGTTATCTTAGAAAGAAAGGTTGTTCAGGCTGGGCCTGTCTTCATTGGAGTTTAGAAGATTGAGTGGCAATCTTTTTGAAACATGTAAGATCCTGAGGGGACTTAACAAGGTGGATGCTGAAAGGATGCTCTCCCTTCTGAGAGAGACTAGAACTATGGGACACAGTTTTAAAATAAGGGGTATCCTGAAGAGGAGAGGGGCCTGAATATTCCTTTCGGTGTGCGGGGGTAGGCCCCACACGCCAATGCGTAAAATGACGCGCAATGACGTCAGCATGTGTCACGATTTCACCGCGCATCATTCTGATCCTCAGTTCGGCGGGCGCACACCGGAGTCAGCTTTGCACCCGCTGAACTATCAATGGCCTATTAAGGCCATCGATCAGCTAATTGATGTACTTGTCAGGGCTGCCCATCCAACCTTAAGGCTGGCGCGCAAGCAAAGAGCCCAGGTGGCCTTCACATTTCTCATGGAACGTCATCCAAGGGCGAGATGAGATTTCATGAAGGGTTTATTAATTTAATAAAATGTTTCATGTAAATTCATAAACGTGTCCCAGCTCATCAGACAATGTCACATGGGTGGACATGTCCAAACAATTTTATTTTTTTTATTTTTCACATTTTTTTAATCTCCCTGAGGCAGCTCTGTGCCTCTGGGAGATTTCTGTACTCTTTCGCGCACCTGACTCTCCCTCCTCCCCCCGACCGCACAGGTAGCACTGAGCGTGCTTAATTGGCCCGCCCACGTAAAATGGTGGCATGCAGCTGATCACGGGCAGCAATCGGCTGCGCGCCTGCCCGTGCCTGCTCCTGCCCAACCCGCCTGACGGGGAGAAAATTCTCCCCAAGATCTTTTTTTCTCTCTGAGGGTCGTGAATCTTTGGAATTCTATTCCCTAGAGAGTTGTGGAGGCAGGGTCAATGAATATTTTTAACGCAGAGGTAGATAGATTCTTAAATAACAAGGGAGTTAAAGGTTATTGGGGCAGGCTGAATGTGGAGTTGAGGCCACAACCAGATCAGCCATGATCTATTGAATGCTGGAGCAGGTTCGAGGGGCCAAATGGCCTACTCCTGTTCCTAATTCTTATGCCTATTTGTATGTATGTTTTGTCGATTGGAGCAAAGAAGACTGAGGGGCGACCTGATCGAGGTGTGCAAGATTATGAGGGGCATGGACAGGGTGGATAGGGAGCAGCTGTTCCCCTTAGTTGAAGGGTCAATCACAAGGGGCCATAAGTTCAAGGTGAGGAGCTGGAGGTTTAGGGGAGATGTGGAGAAAAACTTTTTTACCCAGAGGGTGGTGACGGTCTGGAATGCACTGCCTGGGAGGGTGGTGGAGGCAGGTTGCCTCACATCCTTTAAAAAGTACCTGGATGAGCACTTGGCACGTCATAACATTCAAAACTATGGGCCAAGTGCTGGTAAATGGGATTAGGTAGGTAGGTCAGGTGTTTCTTACGTGTTGGTGCAGACTCGATGGGCCGAAGGGCCTCTTCTGCACTGTGATTCTGTGATTGTGCCTGTTTGATGAGGGTCTTCAAATTGCACTAATTTTCTTAAGCACACAGGCACTAGTTGGCATGTTTTAAAAGCTTTTGCATAATTTAACAGCATTCATTTACTAAGAAACTGACTTGTGTACATCAGTGAAACTAGCAAATGTTCATTTTTTATTCTCAGTGATTGAAAATCAGGTTACTCACAGGTGGATGGCTAGACACTATTATAAGTGCATATTTTTTGTGATAACCCATTTTCAGTTCTATTATTAAAACTGCACCAGTTTACCACGCTGAAATACGTCAGTGAAAGTATTTTAATGCAAAGGAGAAAGAACAATTATGTGCTGTTATGCTGACCGACTGTGCTGGTTCGTGGAAGATTTTACATTTACAGTTACGCAAATCCATTTTAGTGGAGACTTCAACTATAAACTGACCAGTGCAATTTTGAGCACAATTTGCACCCAATTTCCTGATTGTGCCCAAAGCAGCAACTCTACCCCTGATATACATCCAATCTTGAGTAAGTTCATTTCAAACTTAATATAGTCTAAAATTTGTCCCTAGAAGTTTAAAAGATGATGATTTAAAATGGCTTTGGGCTATTCAATTTGTTCTAAAGAATTTGAAATGAGTGAGTAGTGTTTTTTCCTAATTGCATTTCAAGGCTTTTTACTTTTCAAACTTGCTTCATCTTTTCCCTAAGAAGGATAGCAAGAACATTTTACACATAGCCCTTAAATCAAAATGAACTCATTTCAACCTGACCACCGCTTTGATGATAAGAGCATTTAAATGGTTCACACATTCTTTTTGTTCCTTTGAGTAAAGATTTTTTAGCTACAATAATCATATTAAACCACCCTTTTCCAGAAAGTGCTTGAAAATAATGCACCTGCCTAAGTTGATAGTGTCAGGCTCATAACTTTATTGCAGGATTGGTGAGCGTGGAGATGGTGGAAAAGTAAACAACTCAGTTCAGTGTTTGATCTGAATGGATGTTTCCTGAAGAGATTGAACTGGTCTATGAAGATAGACTCTAAGCCTGAGCTGATTAGCTTATCCTTAAAAAGCTACCTTTTTATTCCACATTGTTCATTATTCAGTTTCAAATGAAGCTAAAACACAGGTATAAGTAAAAATATAACTGTAGAACTGCTACATAACACAATGAATTTAGGTCATCACCTGTGAGGGGAGATCAAAACCTGTCAGCAATTCTGCACTCAAACTGAAATGCAAACATGCGTTTATTATTCCAAGAGGCATTTTCCCCATTAAAAAAAAGTGATACAAAAAGCATGTTATAGGAAATGGAATGTTATACACCGTGTGATCTTCAACCTCTTTTAGAGAATGAGTTGTAATCAGTATGTGTGAAATTGGACTTAAAATATATTTCAGGGTGTCATAAGTGGAGGCCTGGTATTCAATGAATTGAGTATTTTCAATGATTCTGTACCAGTATCACATTTTATTCCATAATCATCAATAAAATATTTACAAGGTATCATTTCATGCTTGATAGTTATTTTGAATGCAAAATAAGTGGATCAATATAGGTTGGATGGAAAAAGATCAGGAACCAAATACTGAAATGGTAAACAAAGCTTCTAATTGCACAAAAATCAAATATGAGTGTATATATTGAAAACAATATTCCTGTGGTTATTACTTAAAGTTAGGGCATTCATAACATTTGCATTTCCCTACCAGACACACTGCCAAATGTGAAGATCTGAAATGCGGATTGCTAAAATAGGTGCTATATATGTAGTTGTTTTAGGTCTTGCACTGCGGAGATCATTGGATGGAAGGTGAAATTGAGAGGCATGCACTCAAGTGGTAGAAATTGTATGACAAAATTCTAGTTCCACTTCAAAGCTTTACTTGTTTCCTTTATGGTCACAAACACAGAAAATATGTGCATAGTTGTAGTAGTGATCCTAAAGCAGCAGCACAATATTGACATCAAATTAACCTTTCATTCAGCATTAGCTAATATTTTTTCGGATAACACAGACATATAATATAGCCATCTTTCTCATGCTAAGTTTCATTAGAGGTTTATGAGCAGATGAGAATTTTGCTACCGAGCCATCAATGCTTTGTATAAATTGCCTTTTAAATGCAAGTTTTGAAGTCTCTAGTAGCTCTGTATCACTTCCTGCATACCATTCAATCATACTCACGCTTTCATCTTAATGGCATCCACTGTATCATTTTCTGATACCTCCTTGATAAATTGAAGTCGTGGCTTGCAGCCCATACAGTTTGATTTTTGATGGCAGCCTTCTCTGAGTCAGCTGGAGAGATGTGGAACTGTGAGGATGATTCTCTGCAGCTGCTATTGGAGGAATTAATTTAGAACAAATATTTACACATTAGGTTCAGTGGCTGTTACTGTAATTTAATGTTACGGTCATTCCATTTTAAAAAGGGTTGCATAAAACATGGGGCAGAATTTTACATTCAGCGTGCAGGCATGCGCCTCACACGTTGGAACATAAAATGACGTGCGATGACGTTGGGCGGGTGTCCTGACGTCATCGCAAACTCGTGCGATATTTCATTCGGCAGGCGCACACTGGAGTCAGCTGTGCGACCACCAATAATTGGAAGGCCTATTAAGGCTATTATCGTGAATTTTACACTGACCATCCAACCTTAACATTGGCGGGCAGGTGAAAAGGCCAAGCGGCGTTTAGTTTTTAGGAAACCTCATCCACGAGCGGGATGAGGTTTCCTAAAGCTAATACTGATGAAATAAAAACTTTAGTTTGAAAATAAAAACATGTCCCATCTCATGTGACACAGTCACATGAGGGAACATGTTTCATTAAATTTTTAATGTCCTTATCTATTTTTTTAAAAAGCGCTTCAATCTCCCTGAGGCATCTCTGTGCCTCAGGGAGATTGAAGCGCTCTTTTGCATGCATGCATGATAGAGTGCTGGACCCAACTCTCTCTATCCTCCCCTCGCCCACACAAGTAGCGCTTACCGCTCGCGATCCATGCAGGACGGGCCTTAATTGGCCCGTCCGACTGAAATTGTGGTGTGGAGCTGATGGCGGGCAGCAGTCAGTTCCGTAACCGCTCCCGCCAAGCCTGCCCAAGGAATGGAAAATCCTGGCCATAGGCATTGACATAGACTTTCTTCTATTTATTAAATAAAACTTTATGCTGACCTAAATATTTTGATTGAAGTGGTTTATTATCCTAGCCCATGTTTAGGATTATTCCAGATATGGCGTACTCCTCGGATAATCACTCTCACTTAAGACTGAGAAAATCAGGCCTCATGGACACTTAAATAAGAACTGATCTAATATTTCCTGAAGGAAAGGAACCACCAGAGAACATTACCATACTCCAGATAGCCTTTTTACACAAGTTTTAGCTAGATTATAACAACACGAGTATTATAAGAACCTAGGCATCTCTGCACAATAATGTACCTCTCAATTGAAGGGTGTATGGAGATGGGTTCTCAAGTTTGGATATAGAAGACTATACAAGACACTGTGGGCAGAATTTTCTGCCTGTTGGGCAGGCGGACCCGGCCCAATCTCCGGTGGGCGGGGAGACAATCCCCGCCGGAGAAGCAGGCCTCGCTGCCATTTTACACGGACGGGCCATTTAAGGCCCGCCCAGCGTGACATATGCGCTTCCTATGTGGGCGGGGGGGATTCCTCAAAAGCGAGAGTGCACTCTTTCATGCATGCGCTAAGTGCTGCCTCAGCGAGATCGCTTCCATGTTGAAAAATATTAAAAATAGAAAAAAAAAATTCCCTAACATGTCCCCCTCATGTGACAATGAGATGGGATATGTTCATAATTTACATAATAACTTTATTAAAATTTTTGAAACCCTGCATGAAACCTCATCCCGCTGGTGGATGAGGTTTCATGTTTTATCTATTTGCTGCCGGGGTTCCTGGCCTGTCCGCCAATCTTAAGGTTGGACGGGCCCATCCTTTAATTGTATAAATGATCCTGTCAATGGCCTCAAATGGCCATTGACAGGTCAGCGGACCCGCAGCTGATTTTGCTGCGCCCCCGCCTTCATGAAAAATTAAATGGGTTGGGGTGATGTCGGGGCTTCTGCCCGATGTCATCCCGCGTCATTTTACGCGTCGGCAAGTGGGCCCTGCCCCCGCTTGCCGACAGCAAGATTCTGCCCCATATTTCTAAATTATATGACATCTGATTAAAGAATCAAACATGAAATTCACATTTGATGGTAATTTTACATTGATAATTTGAGAAAAACAAAGTATAATTTTGTTCCTATTAGCGGATCCAAGTCTTAAGTCTAAATAATGTTGCAGGGTGATATTTAAGATATCCATCAATATTAAAGTAGTGTTTACCTTAAATCCCCAAGTAGAAAGCTACAGAGTCTAGTGAGATACCTTTATCCCAATTAAGGGGGGAACTATCGTCGCTACACTACAGCAGCTACACCTTTACCTTGAGAGAGACTGGAGTGGATCCAATGAATCTCAAAATCCTACTTTGTGGTTCCAATATTTATGCCATCAAAGACCTGAGGCAGCAGAAGGAATGTTGAGCACACATGCTGGACAACATCCTTTGTTTTAGTCAACAACCTTCATTTTAATTAATATCCTTCAAGCAAACAGGATACTGGGAGATGCAGATAGTGGTCACTTTCCTGCTGCAATTAGTTCCCAGGATTCAATTGACAAGTGATTTAGGGGCATCCTTAAGGTTATCCATTGTTAGATTGTATTATCTTACAATTCATCAATACCTTGCTGAGGTGATGTGGAGACTGGTTCCTGTTTTTTTAGGAATTGCCTTGTGTTATAGGATATACCATATTCTATGCCAAAGGATGCTGGTGTCCTTGAGCACACAATTATGCCCAGACATATTTATAAACTCCTGCACCATTGTCCAGCATATGAACTCTGTTTTTAATTTTTAATCCCTACTTCATGGGAGAATCACTTTTTAATCTTACCACTCCTTATTTATAGCCGGATTTCTTTCACTTGATGCAAGTCATTTTATTATGTTAATGCATTATAGAAAATGCTGTGAAAAATCCCTTGTGGATAGAGGACTGTATCGTGTGGAGATTAGTCCACATTATATACCAAAAATCAGGTTCAAGGGGAAAAATCTCTGAAATTGAGTCTTCAGAGTAGTTTTTGATGTCCATTCTTATTACTTTTTATACATTGTCTGTATTATGTGTATTGTTTATATTATATATATGAATGGGCCATAATTTGCTCATATTCCCAGTTAGGCCTTTTTTAATTACCCTTCAGCTCAAAAATGATTTACCTTGTTAGTTGCTGGACACACAAGCTGATAACAGCAAGATGAGGAAAACGGCATTTGGGACCTCAGGGAACAACAGGACTAACAGTACACTTCCTTCACCAAAGAGACTTTAGATCAAAAAATAACAGGAAGGACTGAGAAGGAAGGTGAATTAGAGTGAGTAACAATGTCAAATCAGATATAGGAAGATAAATATGGAGAGATAAGAAAATTTGGATTAAGCGAGAGAAAAGAGACAGAAAGCAAAAGTAAGTAATCTAAACTTAAATTTTAAATTTGACATTTTTAAAATCTCCAAACACAGGTCACTACCTGAAGGAGTGAGACTCCATTCATCTAACTGTTCATTTTCTTCACCAAAGAGGTTGGTGATCATTAGTAATTCTTACAACTTTAAAAAGATGCAAAGACTATTCATTTCTCGTCTTACCTTCGAGTTTAATGGGCAATTACTATGGAAATGCAGCAACTTCATGAATCTCATGAAGGTGTGATGTCATTTTTGCAAAGTTAACAGAATGACACACATTGGCAGATGCATGTGCCCGCTCCTGCACTTCTCCCCCGACGGGGGGTAAATTCTTCCCCATGTCTCATTTAAAAACTGGCCTGTTCCCATGAAGATTGCGGGGACAAGGAGATGCTTATCTTTATTGTGGAGCTGGTCAGGTTGGGAGTGCAAAGTGAGGGCTTGCGACCCACACCAGCCCACATCCTTAACCTGAACTGCTGAAAATTCGGGAAGCCAGGAATAGGGTTGGTAATCCTGGAATCCGCTCCCAGCCTCCATTGTTTCAACTCTGTGTAATCTCCTAACTCCATCAAAATCCAGCCCATTGGGCTCAAGTGTTTGGAGCACAGCTAGAGCTCACAATCTTCTAAGTTAGAGGAGAGTGCTATCAGTAGGCCAAGCTGGAGGGTTTTAAATTTTAGGCACTGGGGGTTCAGGAACCATAGTACGTTATCAAATACAAAGGGACAGGTAAATAGGATGTTGTAACATAGGAAATGAGTGAGCTGATTTATGATGGTAACTTTAGCTCATGCTTATGGAGGTAAAATAAGTTTATCTAAATAATTCTGCAGTTGTGGAAGCAAAGTAAAGCAACTACAGTAAAGTAGGAACTGTACATAACATTCTGGTTGGAACTGCCCCAGATTTGCACCAAACTGTGGGAGCGGGCAGGAAAAACGACACTTTACCTGCCAGCCGCAATGGCATCTTTTCATGCCATATCGTCCCAAACCCGGCGTGTTAACTATGCATTCCCAGATACACGATGTTTCAATGGAAGGCTCCGATTTGCCTGCCACACTGTCGACTCGTTGCTTCATCACGCCAGGCACCACGTTTAAAGTACAGCCGTTAGGCCAGCATTTATTGCCCATCCCTAATTGTCCTAGAGAAGATGGTGGTGAGCTGTCTTGAACCGCTGCAGTTCCTGTGGTGTAGGTACACCCACAGTGCTGTTTGGGAGGGAGTTCCAGGGTTTTGACCCAGCAACAGTGAAGGAATGGCGATATATTTCCAAGTCAGGATAATGATTGGCTTGGAGGGGACCTTCCAGGTGGTGGTGTTTACATGTACCTTCTGCCCTTGTCCTTCCAGATGGTAGTAGTCGTGGGTTTGGAAGGTGCTGTCTAAGGAGTCTTGGTGAGTTTCTGCAGTGCAGCTTGTAGATGGTACACACTACTGCCATTGTTCGTTGATGGAGGGAATGAATGTTTGTGGAAGGAGTGCCAATCAAGTGAGCTGCTTTGTCCTGCATGGTGTCAAGCTTCTTGAGTGTTGCACTCAACCAGGCAAGAGGAGAGTATTCCATCACACTCCTGATTTGTGCCTTGTAGTTGGTGGACAGGCTTTGGGGAGTCAGGAGATGAGTTACTCGTTGCAGGATTCCTAGTCTCTGACCTGCTGCTGTAACCACAGAATTTATATGGCTAGTCCAGTTCAGTTTCTGGTCAGTGATAACCCCCAGGATGTTGATAGTGGTAGATTCAGTGATTGGAGATGTAATTGAATGTCATGTGGCGATGGTTAGATTTTCCCTTGTTGTAGATGGTCATTGCCTGGCATTTGTGTGGTGCGAACGTTATTTGCCACTTGTCAGCCCAAGACTGGATATTGTCCAGGTCTTGCTACATTTGGACATGGACAGATTCAGTGATTGGCTTGGAGGGGAACTTCAACTTATTGTTGAAAATTTCACAAAATGAAAAATGACTACTTAAGTTTTTCTTTCTGTTTCTTGTTCCTTTTTCTCTTTTAATTCCATTTATCTTTCCCTCTTCATATTTTACTCTTGCATACATTGAGTTAAATATTATAACTTTCAATTTTGGGTGTTAGTCTGCAAGACTCATTAAGGATGCAGTAAGATGGAATAGGGAGAAATATGAGGTTATGCATGGTAGGAGAAACAGAAATACTGGGCAGAATTTTGCCCTTGATGTGCAGGCTTAGTGGGGTGGATGGGGGCGGTTGGGATGCCGACTGCCGCCTGCAATCGGCACCACACCACAATTTCATGCTGGTGGGGCAATTAAGGCCTGCCCAATGTGAAATGCGAGCGGCAAGGCTGAGCGCTGCCTGTAAGGGCGGGGAGAAAGAGGGCGGGCAGGGGGAGGAGGGCAAGCGGGGTGAGTGCAACCTTCGTGCATGCGTGTGAGTGCGCACTACATAATCTCCCTGAGGCAGAGAGCTGCCTCAGGGAGATGAAGATATATGAAAAAATATAATTAAAAAATCAGGATATAGTGAAACATGTGCCTGCTCACATGACTCTGTCACATGAGCAGGGACATGTTATTAATGAAAAAATAAAGTTTTTATTTGATTTTTATTTGCTTTTGGAAACCTCATCCCGCCCATGGATGAAGTTTCCGAAAAAATGTGAAGACCACTTGGCCTTTTCGCCTACCAGCCAACCATAAGGTTAAAATTTCTTTTAATTGTCTTTTTAATGGCCTTAATAGGTCTTTTAATTGTAGCTGGGTGTGCTGACAACTCTGGCACGCTGCCAACTCTGGTGCACGCGGGTGAAATATCATGCAAATGCATGATGTCGTCAGGACGCATGCCCGACATCATCGCGTGTCATTTTACACTCAGTTGGGTCGGGCGGGTGCCCGCCCACCGAGCTAAAAATTTTACCCACAGAGTATTTCTTCAATGGGGGGAAGCTGGGGAAGTGTTGAACCTCAAAGAGACTTGGGCGTCCTCGTTCATGAGTTACTGAAAGCTAAAATGCAGTACAGCAAGCAATTAAGAAGACAAATGGTATGTTGACTTTTATTACAAGAGGATTTGAGTATAGGAGTAAAGTTTTCTTATTTCAATTGTATAGAGCCTTGGTGAGATCACAACTGGAGTATTGTATACTGTTTTGGTCTCCTTACCTAAGGGAAGATATACTTGCCATAGAGTGATTGCAAAGAAGGTTCACCAAACTAATTCCTGGAATGGAAGGATTGTCCTATGAGGAAAGATTAAATAGACTCTTTATTCTCTGAAGTTTAGAAGAATGAGAGGTGACCTCATTCAAACATACAAAATTCTTACAGGGCTCAACAGGGTAGATGCAGGAAAGATGTTTCCTCTGCCTGTGAGATATAGAGCCAGGGAACACAGGGCAGGATTTTTCAGCCCTCTGGTGGGCATTGTTGCGGAAAGAACGGGAAAATTTGGAGACCCGTTACAGAAAATCCCAGCCACAATCTCAGAATAAGGGTAGGCCATTTAGGACTGAGATGAGGAGGAATTTCATCAGAGAGTGTGAATTTTTGGAATTCTCTGCCTCAGGGGGGCTGTGGATGTTCAGTCGTTGAGTATGTTCAAGTCTGAAATCGATAGATTTCTACATATTAAAAGCATCAAGAGATACAGGCATAGTGCATGAAAATGACTTTGAAGTAGAAGATCAGCCATGATCTCACTGAATGGTGGAGTGGGCTCAAAGGGCAGAGTCGCCTACACCTACTCCTAATATTTTTATTCTTCAGTATGATTGGTTGAAGAGACCCTTTTGTTGTTTGTCCTGTTTGCTGAAGTGCCAGAACCCCTGCAGAGTTTTGACTATCTAGTCACTGTAAACCACTGTATAAACCTACAGAAATTCAATTTTGTGAATAATAGCCATCTCACTCACTTCCAGAACTGTTTCATCCAATTCAAGGTCGCAGGGAGTCAGAACCTACCCTGACAGGCAGTTGGCACTAGGCGAGGTATGCCCAGGACAGGATGCCTGTCCGTCATAGAGCGCGCACACAAACTCAGGGTTAACATGCAAACTCCACACAGAGAGACACCCAAGGTCAGGATTGAACCCGGGTTCCTGGAGCTGTGAGGCAGCAGCGCTAACCACTATGCCACCATGCTGCCCCTAATAGCCATCTCAACTTAGAGCAATAAGGTTCAGTGATGCATTGGATAAATAAGCATTTCATAGTAGTGGGAATGTAGTTTACCAGAGCCATAATTCTTGCATTGAGTTTCTGATTAAAATACACTTTCAATGGGCAGAATGCTCTAGGAGTAACAATGAAAGCATCCTACTCAACAGTCCACAAAATTAAAGTAAAAAGTTGTTCAAATTAACTATAACTAATGGAGTGGAAGATTCCAAAGCTAGGCGAGCATTGACCAGATTAAACAGTGGATATTATTCCATGATTGCTGTATACACCTTATGATAATTTGTGCAAGTTGAATAACTCTAGCAATTAACTGAAAAGCAGCTCACTTGCATTTCATGTGAGTGGTGCAGAAACTCATGCTGTCACAAAATTGGTAGTCTACAGCAATTGATGCAACAAGGAGCAAATCTCCTTCATGCAAATATATAATTAGCATCTCATCGTCTTAGCAATGGAAGAGCAGTGCAGGGGTGCTACATATGGCTTTGTCTATTCTGGGTTAGGGAAAGAAGAAAAGCAGACAGACAGAGTTCCCATTCCTGATAGCTATCTTGTAACCTAGGCTGATGTAATTTTGTTAACCTCAACATGAAGACAGGTTTTGGCTGGCTGCGATGCACCTGATGCTGAATAGCTTTCTGACACTCCCTGTGAAGAAACACACCTGTATATCGACTTCTTGGTGAACCCACAAAGAATCAATAGAGTAGATTTTCTTCACTATTGTCACCACGGAACACCCATTCCCTTGGGCAATATGGTTAGGATAAAGAATGGAGATATATTTTGCTAGATCTCTGGCTCTTTTCACTTTGTCCTAGAACTTTTAGCTTCCTGTTGGAGGTGCAGAACTACTTTAAATTTTGATTCTCAGAGCACTTCGCTATTTTTTACTGTCAATAAATCACATTTGAAATATGACTTATAACAATATTTGAACATGCAGAGTTTTAAAGAACTGTGATGTAAATCGATGCCTAGTAGCATCTATCTTCTAACTTCCAAATGCATTCCACTGTATGCTCTGACTTACATCCAAATCCATGTCAAACATGCATAATGAAGCTGGGCCATTGTGGAAGTATCTTGATAACTCAGTTAATTATTGTTACCTGCTCTCAGTTTATTGGATGGCTTTTATAGTATTAAGTGTGTTTATTTTCTTAACAAAAATAATACTTCCCAAAAGCTTAGATTGCATTTGACAACGTCGCATTACTAAATTTCTATAAAACTGTAAGTACAACTCCTAGACTATTATCTTTTTCAACTCAACATAACACAAGAATTAGGAGCAAGAATAGGCCATTAGGTCTCTCAGGCCTGCTCCGCCATTCGATAAAATCCTGGTTGATCTGATTGTGGCCCTTTCCTGTCTGCTCCCCCTGCCCACCCTGCTACCCTGCCGTAACCCTTGCAGATCAGAAATCTGTCTAACTTAGCCTTGAATGAATTCAATGACCCAGCTTCCACTGCTCTCTGGGGAAGAGAATTCCACAGACTAAACATCTTCTCAGAGAATGTTTTCTCCTCATCTCAGTCTTAAATGGGAAGCCCCTTATTTTTAAAGTGTGTCCCCTCGTTCTAGACTCCCCTACACCTGGAAACATCCTCTCAGCATCCACCTGTCGAGTCTTGTCAGGATCTGATATGTTTCAATAAGATCACCTCTCATTCTTTCAGAACTATCAGTTGCTCTTATAACATAGAACATTTTAATCATTTGATTTTGAAAAAGCAGAAACTACAATTTGTAAGAAAATGACATTATTGCCCTGTACCTTTTAAACTAGTAAAAACATCTGAACTATTTATTTACCATGTTTATCCAAGAAAATATTGTTGGGCCTGAGTTGGAAATAGTTAGCTTATAGTTAGAAATTGAACGTGCTCAATCAAAAATAACTAATACAAGCATATCCTTAGAAAGCATGCCCAATCTGTACTACTCCACAATGTTAAAGTACAGGTAGGCTCTAAAATGTGAAGAGTTGTCAATCAAAATTTTATTGAGATTTGCTAACTTTGCCATTTTCAATAACTGGTCTCATCCCAGTGTAGGTCCTTACCAAATGTAATAAACCATGACAGTACATCAATTTTCAGCACCAGTAATGAATAATATAGAGCACTGTCTGACAGCTTGTAGTGAACTCACCAACTGGAATAGCAGAATACACCGAATGCAGAGAAAAAGCTGGGAAAACTGTTCCTATAATCACTGTGCTCATTAAAATTAACTTCTAATTATTTGCAGTTATTTCATATTTAATTTCTATTGTCCTATATTAATATTAGGAGACCTTTTATTTCACCATTTGGTTAAAGGTAGCTAAATTGTAAAAAGTAAAAGATGAAAGAGCACCTAGGATAATCCTCCTGTTTGTTTTTCATAATGTGTGCAGTGATGGTAAAAGGAGTTAGTTGTAATGGAGCAGGAAAGTGCCATGATTTTTCAAAAAAGTACAGAGCTGCTTTAATCTTGCATGTTCACTGCTGGTACCACTTTGAACTTGGTGTTTAATTTAGAGTAGACAAAGCAGCATGGAATTATATATATTCCAGCTTTGCAACCCTCTGTACTCAGTCAAAATTGTGCTCGTGCAGAGGATTGCTCATCCACGTCAGCATAGTGGGGCTGAACTTTTCCTTTGGTGTATGGGGGCAGGCCCCTCACATCCGCATGTAAAATGACACGTGGTGACATAGGGTGAGCAGATGTCATCGTGCGCCATCGCGATATTTCGCTGGGCGGGCGCATGATGATGTCCAATGCGCGCCCACCATTAATTAACGGGCCACTTAAGGCCTTTGAGGCGCCAACCGACGCCGATTTTTCAGCACCCGTGCGATCTTCGGCTCAGCACACGGGCGCAATGGACAGGCAGATAGGACACATTTGTATTAACCTCATCCACCAGCAGGATAAGAGGGCTCACTGGGGTCACGAGTGTGCACAGTCAAGCATTTATTTATGAAAGTTTTTGATACTTGCCTGTGTGATCTGCAGTACTTCAGAACGCATACCAGCTGCTTTTTCTGAACTCTTAACCTTCAGGTCAGCACTCTGCAGAGTAATCTTTTCTGGGCCTGCAGGTTTCAGGAAGCCTTCCCTTAGCCTTGGAATGGGAGCTGAACTGTTCACTGGAGGCAGCTCCTCTGAGAAGGAAGGGAGGACTAGAAAGGAGAAGAAGCCAGGAGTGCACATTCAGCCTCCAGGGGAGACACCTGTGGGAGGATAGGTGCAGGCGCAAGGGGCGCGGGGCCAAGGGCGGAAGGGGCCGCAGAAGATGCCACTATCTTGCTGCCAGGGTATACGAAGGTGCCAAGGTGGCGAAGCAGCTACCTCAATATGTCTGAGGTGCAGTGCCGAAGGAGGCTCAGTCTCTCAAGGGAGACAGTCAACTATATCTGTCAGATGATAGGGCCTGAGATCTCCACTAACCGTGTGGGTGGACATCCCATGCCAGTGGCTCTGAAGGTCACAGCTGCCCTCAACTTCAATGCCTCTGGCTCCTTCCAGGGGTTGGTGGGTGATCTTTGTGGTATCTCCCAATCAGCTGTACACACTTATGTTAAGCAGGTTACAGATGCTCTATTCAGACATGCATTCACCTTCATCCACTACTGTTGGGACCAGGCAAGCCAGACGCAGTGAGCCAGAGGCTTCGCGGCCATTGCTGGCTTCCCTCGCGTCCAGGGTGCAATAGACTGCACACATGTGGCCATTAAGGTGCCAGCAGGTGAGCCCGGTGCCCTCGTCAACAGGAAGGGCTTCCACTCCTTGAAGGCGCAGATAGGGCAGCAAGGCAGTCATCCAAGAAACGAGGGGCACACTGGCTCCCCGCCCCACCCTACGGCCTGGCCTGTCCCGGTGCCCTACCCTCCAGCCTGCCGCTGCCCTACCCTCCAGCCTGCCCTGCTCCGCTGGCCTACCCTCCGGACTAGCCTGCTTGCCAGAAACCCTCTGATGAGCTCCTCCGATTGACATAATGACCAGCCCTGCAAAGACTGCCAGCACTTCTGTTAAACAGGCCGCCGGATTGCCATTGGATCCGGCGGATAATGCACTCCTGCCGCTGCCCGCCCACTCCTGCTATCCTTGGGAGTCGGGCATTACGCTAATTGGCCCGCCCACGTAAAATGGCGGCGTGGACCCGATCTCGGGCGGTGATTGGGTCAGCACCCGCCAGTGCCCACTCCCGCTCCATCCCCCCACCAAACAGAAAATACAGCCCATGGAATCTATGACAGACACATTGAAATTTTTCATGTTCTTCCAGTCCCATCAACTGGCCACACCAGTAAAAATTATGTATAGTAAATGAGGAGACCTTGGGCCAGATTTTCATCTTGGGGGGGTGGGAATTAGGAGTTGGAGGATTTCCGTCACAATCCCATCTCCTGATCAACAGTGCCCACCTGTGGTATTTCATGATGGGAGTCAGGGTCGGATTGGAGTTGGGCTTCCCGAAGCAAGGCTGATATGGAAATGGAGGCAGGCCAAAACTGAGGTGGTCAGGTTAGAAGGCCCACCAGAGTTTGCTGAGACATAGGCCCTACCCAGCTTACTCCCCTCACCCCAACCCTCCCTTCAACCTACTCACATCCCATACCCACAGCCATCCTCACCCCCATGCCTTCCCACCCATCCCCCACACTTCCCAAGCCCCACACTTCCCAAGCCCCAACCCACTCACCTAGTATCCTCTATAAACAGAATTTACAAGCCCTATAAAATAGGGATGTCTTTGAGAAACTCATAAACCTGTCAAAATAAACAAACAGTACCTGAAAATCCACTTAAAAACATAATCCTCTTAACAGCACAAAAATCTGTCAATATAACTAAACTCATATTCCCCTTGACAGCTGTGTCAACAACTCCCGCTGAGCAGAATTCTTTTATAGGCTTGGCACTCATCCAAGCATTTATAAATAGATTCCATTGAACAGCTGTATAAACAACCTGTACTAAGCTGAATCCTTGAGCATGGCTCCTGATGGCAGGACAGGAAGTTTGTGCCACTTACATGTCAAGACCCAGAATACACGGAATCGCAATGCAAATTTTTAAGTGTGTGTGGCGGGCACATGTCCCACGTGCAATCATGCAGCAATCATTCATCAGCCTGCCTTGTTGTCAGCTGCTGATGTCAGGGTCACTACAAGGCATAGTGGTCATAAAAGAAAAATGAAGCATTGAGGGCACAGTGGTGATATGTGTGCTGAGACACCGTTATGGCATGCACGTGTATAAAGATATAGCAATATACTTTGTTCATTTGACTATTGTGTGCATTATGTACATTTGTTGGGACATCTTCCTTCAGAGGAAATATTACACTGTCATGCTTCATGTTTGACAGTCACTACTGAATGAAGGGAACTGAAGGACATCTCACCTGTGTAGGCAACAATGTGGTGACATGTTAGTTTATTGGATGTTAATGTGTGGGACATGATATGTATTCTCAAGGCAATGTGACATGGCTACATATGGAGCATCTGCTGGCCTCCCCATAAATGACTTGCCAAGTCAGTTGGCCGTTGTATGTGCATTGCATATCTTATGATCAAAATGATTGAATATGAGGTTGTCTCTGACATGCGTGGTGCATCTCTCCATGATGAGGTTGTCCCTGACAGCCCTGGCATCTGAGAGAGCTGCTGTGAAATTTCTATCCTCCTCCTTATATTCCTCTCTGTCATCCTCCTCTGAGGAGGTTAGCAGCTGCTCCATGTCCTTGATAGGCAATTCTTCTCCCCTTTGCAATGCCACATTTTGCAAGGACAACAACAACCCTTGATATCCTCTGAGGTGCTTTTTCAATCTAATGGTCACTTATCTTTTCAAAACAAAGCCCCATCACCAAACAAATGTATTAAAAACATATATAACTTATGATACTGCATTTCATTATGACATATTAATTTGTCAACACCTTTTGAACTTGGGAGTCATGACTGGTGAGTCTGGAAACAATGCGGAGGCAGCACAGGGGCTGCTGAGTGTGGAGGTGGGGTGGGCAGAAAGTCCCGCTTTGGTGTTTCAGCAATTTGTCCAAGCTGTGAAAAAAGAATGAAACAAAAAACAGAGCCCTTCAGTACTCACCCCTCACACTCCCTTACACCCCCACATATTTCCCATGGCCCAGCCATGTTAACATGCTCTTCACCCAACCCATGGCATTTCATACCCTCTATGCCAACCTAGGCACCTCCACCTACCCCCCTCCATGGCCCCTCATATCCTCCATGCCAAACTTGCTCCTCCACCCACCCCCAGGGGCCTTTCATAGCCCATACACCAACTTAGTGCCAGCATATGCCCCCCACCCACCACCCTTTGCCCTTACAGCCTCCATTGCCATTCACCCAGTATTCACCATGGCAGACTCAAGACCTATGGTGAGATTAAATAAAGTTCTTAAGTGTCTGCTGATGAATTCACTACTTAAAAACACTCACTGATAAGAACCCATTCACCAACCACATTTAACTTCCTTGAAATACTTAATCCTCTATAACAACAAGCATTTGTGGAGCATGGATGTATAAAGTGTGACCTGTCCCCATTCGCCCCTCATGCCCCATAAAAATGGTGGGGGCTGAGTTTGAGGGTGGGGCTTCCAAATCTGGGCCACTGCAGCCATTTTTGCTAAGGTGAAGAGGCTCTCAGTATGTGCAAAAATTCAGGCCAATGATTCTGAAGTGCTTCTCTTAATAAAGGGGTGGATCATTTGAGGTTTACTCCTCAAAGCCTGGTTTACCTTTCTATAATAATCAAAAAACATAGTTCAACTCTCTAAGCAACCGTATCGCCAAGGCTCCATCATAATATATGTACAGGAGTATAATTTTGCTCTGATGTTAATGAGACATAACCAAGCAACCAAATTAGAACTAATAGAACTTAATCCACAATACTAAACCCCACATCTTCTCCCTCCATCCCATAGCAGTTGTATGCTGTGCTTTACCCTCCGAAGTTAAATTCCTATCTGACTGTAAAGTTTGCTTTTACAATTTACAGGCCCTACTCAATTCACTGTTATCCCCATATTAAACCTATTCCCACAGTTCTCTCATTTCTTAAGAAATCCCTTCCTGCCATTCATGCTTTAGCTCTGCCAATATTCCTGCATCAGCTTTGCTCTACCTGAGACATCTCTACCTTACCCCCGGCAACCCCCTGACCTCCACCTCTCTCCATTGCCCTTCTTGTTCCCCCAATATACTGCTTGGTCAATCACTTCCTTCCTCAAAAAAATACAGTGGGAATATTGATTGTTTTAATAAAATACTCAAAGATATATAATCACAATTTATACACTCATGCAGTAAGCATATAAATCACAAACAAAATATAGAGATTTTTAATACAAAGATGAATGTGATTTTGTATAAGTAAACATTTGCGACAGAAGTAATTTCGGAAAAGTAATACCTATATTGAGTACAAAAATAAATATTAGAGTATTAAGAATTATCCTTTAGAATCATAATGGCAAACAAAATGTACATAATTAGGGGATAACCCAATAGATTATTGTTAAAAATTAGTTTAATATTTACAAATTATTTTTGTCCATAAGCAATATCATGAGAGTTCCATTGGCATACAATGGCTAAACTTTTCTTAAGGGTTTGAAATGATCTAATGACAGAACTGTATGTTTGACTCTTCAGAAAACAATTTGTTCTCAGGAAATTGCTGGTACAGTGGATTGACTGCTTGGGGGATTCCACTGGCAGTTCTCTTCCACCTCAAGAGACGCTGAGCACGCCCTTTCTCAGAAAGCCGATGATGGAAAAAGTCACCTTCACTTGCAGTGTTTTCCAAGCCAGAATCCCAATCTATTCAGTCCATTGGCCTCAGCTTCTCTTCTTTAGCTGACCTTCATGCTTGATTCAGCAGGGTCCAGATCGTTTGGCGATCTGAGGAAATTCCCAGTGTGGGAACCTTCGACCCCATTCTCTGTGACATCATTGATATGTTTGAAGATACCTATCAAAAATTGGCTGACTGGACTAGGATCCAGGGTATACCTAAGTGGGACCTAGGGCATTCAGGTCAGACCCAACTTTGATCAGCTACCACTCTATCCCCTGTCAGTTTATGCCAGATGTGTGCTACTACAGAATGTGAATTAAGAAGCCTGAAGCTAATGCTGTTATTCTTTTTTAAGGGATATGGGGAGAGGATGGGAAAGTGGAGTTTAAGCCGAAGATCAGCAATGGTCATATTGAATGGCGGATCAGGCTTGTCAGGCTGTATGGCCTTCTCCTGCTCCTTTTTCTAATGTTCCTGCTTTTCTTCTTTAACCACTCAAAGAATGTTCAATATATGATTGACTTGCAAATGGTGAGAGGTTTTTTTTCACATTTTATGGCCTTGTCACGTGCTTGAGTTGCTAAAAAATATTGTGGAATATGGAAGTAGTATAAAAATCTATCAATATCTATCCTTAATACCAGGAAGGTATCATATTATACAGTAAAACTAAATATTTCTGAAAACGCTGTACAATTCTCAGAAGGGAAGTGAATTTTAAGGTGATATGTTGCAAGGGTGTAAGAGGGTGTTTGATGTAATGTGCTTCCACTGAAAGGATTTAAATGCATTTATATTGTTTTATAATAGCTTAACCAAGAGAAGCCAACAGAATTTTCATACATTTAATGAAGACAAGAAAATAATTCTCTAATCAAATAAGTATTTTACAATGATTTGTTCTATAAAATGAGAAAATCCCATTAAGGTTTCAATAGCATTAGTTGTTTTTTCCCAATTTGAGCAGCATTACAGAACTGTATGAATTCACACAGGATGAATGTTCTTGCTGACATGACTGCTCAGCTCACACTTGTTAATGTCTACCCAAAATAATTATTAGTTTTCAGGTGACTATGGTATTGGCTATTCCATATTGGAGTATTTCAGCTCTCCATTGTTGAATACCACAGTTTATATACATGTCAATAAGGAATATGGAATATTGCAGCATTTCATTTATATTACTCTCTTCAAAATAATGGAAACATTCAAAATAACAGACACAATCAGCAGAATTTTAATTGTATTTCAAGTGTCTTGGTTATTTAAAAACCTTGGGATTGTCTATTGGCACAAATTATTTTTAGCAGCAGTTGTTATTTGTGTAATATTGCAGCAAGTTTGATAAATCCTTTGAAAGCATGCTGTTTATTCTATAAATAAGAAAAATGTAATTTGTTTAAAGAAGTAATGTAAAAATTATCACCAACTTTGTTTCATAGCAAACATTCAACAACATTCCCTAGGCAGTAATGAAAGAGGCATCCTTCTATCATGAGTACACAGCAAGTACTAGGTGAAGACGATTGTTAAAGTGAAATCCTGTGTTCTAAAAGTAAAAGATGAATGTTTCAATGTTACTTAATTAAAGCCAATAGATTACGTGCAGCAATCCATTTTTAAAAGTCACTCAATGTATATTCAGTGCTGTTTCATAGCAGCAGCTCTAACTCAGAACAATGAAGTGGTTTGAAGTAGATTAAAATCATATTAATTAAATATTTTATTTTCGTAATTGTTTCCAGCCATTAACAACCAGTTTCTGCTCTGATTAAATGCCTTAATCAAAATGTAGCAGCCATTTTTTGCTTAAGACATTTGCAAAATCCAAGAACTTATTACCACAGACTCTGGGTATATAAGCTAGGAACAATGTCAATGGTTGCACGCAGTGCTTCACATGACACCATTCTGTTGTTGATGGTAAAGTGGAGGTAATGTGCAACCATATTCCATAAGTCATTTAACTGCAATTGCTGCTACAATGTCATGACTTTTGAAGTAAGAAACGATGATTCATTTGGACTCAATTTAAATGAATGTATCATGTTTTTAGCAAAACAAAATAAAGAAAGTTTTTCTCCAAAAAGTTCAAATGATGCATCTTAAATAATTGTCATGCAAATTTCAGGACAGCAAGAGGCCTCTTGTATTAGCTGTATTGGCTGAGTTAGAAGTTGGGAATCCAAGTCCAAGTTCCACTGTTGACTTGAGCACATATATCTCAAGTTACATTTCAGTGAAATACTGAAGTGTATTGCGTTGCTCCATTGTTGGAAATGCTGGATAGGGTCCATGTTCCTTTACACCAGTATTACAAGCACAAACCAGTGTGAATGATTAGAAGATGTTACATGTAAGTCAGTTACACCCAAAATACAATTATACTCATGTTTTCCACCATATTTTAAACTAATTTAAGACTAAATTTGCCAATTCAGGCCCCACCCAAAAAATTGGCTTGTGCCCCAAGGTTGAGATTGCACGTTTCCACTGATTGCATTAGTTAGGATGAGGAAAGGGTTTTCAAATTACGATAATTTTCTTAGGTACACGGGCATCAGCAGACACATTTAAAAGGCTTTTTCAATCAAAAAGTGTTTAATTTACTAATTTAGTCTGAGTGTACACAAATGGAAGTAGGAAATGGTTCTGTATGTTCTTGGTAATTTTCCATGATTTTAAATTAGATTACTCACAGGTGACGGTCTGGACGCTCTTCTTTGGTTTATCACCAAAAATAGGTACCTATTTTCAACTGTTTTAATGAAACTTCACCAGGTTACAAATCCTGGGGCAGAATTGGGGGGGTGGGGATAGTTCAGGAACGGGTGCGGGCAGGCGCGCCTCCAATCAGCGCCCCCCATTGGGGGGGCGCCACCAATTAAGGCCCGCCCAGCGTGATGTCCACCAGAAAGCGCTGTGTGCTTCCTGTGCAGGTGGGGGGGTTTCCCTAAGCCGAGAGTGCGCTCTTTTGCGCATGCGTATGAAAGAGCGCACTCATCTCCCTGAGGCTAAGTGCTGCCTCAGGGAGATCGGCTCCATATGCAAAAATGTTAAAAATAGAAAAATAAAATTTCCCTGACATATCCCCTCATGTGACAGATGGGACATGTCCATCACTTCCAGTTAAACTTTTATCAAATTTCTAAAAACCTACATGAAACCTCATCCCGCCCGTGGATGAGGTTTCATGCTTTCTCTGAAGCCCGCCAGGGCTCCTGGCCTGCCTGCCAACCTTAAGGTTGGATGGGCAGGTCCTTTTAACTACTGCCTACTGCAATTACTTTTTAAATGGCCTCGATTGGCCATTGACAGGTCGGCGGCGGCGTGTGAACAGCTGATTCGGCTGAGCCCCCGCCAACCTGAAACTTGAAGTGACGCGGGGTAATGTCGAGAGTTCCACCCGACGTCATCCCGCATCATTTTACGTGTTGGCAAGTGGGCCCCGCTACCTGCTTGCCGACTGGGAAATCCTGCCCTTAAATACACTGAGCAATATATTTTAATGGAAAAAAAAAGATTAAGTTCCATTACATTTCCTGATTGCTCCAGTTTATGAAATATTTGAAATTTGTGATTATGAAAATAATTTTTATCAGTAACCAGCACAACTTTGAATGCTTTTTGGGGACAATTTTCTAATGCACAATAGGTGTCAATCCTACTCTGCCACCTTTAAGATGAAAATTTAAATCCAGGCCCAATCTGCCAGTTGATGTAAAAAAATTCAGTGGTACTAATCGTGATGTCCTAGCCAACGCTCATACATCAACCAATGGCACCATAAGCAGATTATTCCAACATTTATTGATTTTGCTGTTATTATACTGTGATCAAATCCCTGGTATACTCATTCACAAGAGCTGCAGTTGTTTAATTATGTCACCCACATACATGTGTCATTATTTCAAAGATTGTTATCATAGTTTGAGTCCATTATGGATCTGATTTTTATGATGAAGTTAATTATTAATTTTCAAAGTTGTAATTTTGATAATTCAAATGATGCACAATTAGTGAATGGGAAACGCTGGTCTCCTGTAATCTAATAGTGCTGAGGTGGTATACTGATTTAGGGGAAAAAATTACCAATTGCACACAAAGGAATTTTTTTCCTCTACATGCCTTCTTTTCCATTAATTTCCATTTAATAAATACTTAGCCAAATTTACAACTTTTTCAAACAAAAAAATTACTACATTTCTGAAGCTAAGGACTGAATTTTACAAGGTGCTAGATTCCCTAACACCCAGCTAAAAAGTTAGGAGGGAGGAGCCCACCAAAGGGATCACCAGCTGCCTCACAGCCATTTAACAGGCTGTTGTTAGACAGGAGGTGTGATTTTCACCTTTCAGGGACAGAAAATCCCACCTCATATAGCTGCTAGTCAATCAAAGGTGGTCAGCTCCCCCACACTCGGATGTGTGGCACTGGATCATTTAGGTAAGGCTGGGGTCTCACCAGATGTCAAGCAGGCGGGTTCTGGCAAAAGGGGCAGGCGCTGGTTTTGAGAGGCCATGGTGGGGAGGGGGGGTGGTGCGCAAGCTATGGAGGTTAAAACCTTGGAGGGGAGCCATCCAAAGAGCCCAAGGGGTCTGTAATGGAGGGATCCCACCTGCCCGCTACCAACCCATACAGGAAAACCTGCAAGGCTGGCTGCTTGGTATTGGCATCTCCTGTTGATTAAACCCCAGCACCGGTGAGATGGGTCCTTTAAGTGGGCGCTAATTGCTCATTTAAGGGCCTTACACGGCCCATTGATGGGCTCAATGACACCCCGCCACTTGTATAATTGCGCTTGGGGCAGAGGCAGGCAGGAAGGTAGCGGGCAGGCAGGAAGTTGGCAGGCAGGCCGGCCACCTGTTGGATTTAATAAGCCCCTCGCCTTCAGACCTGTTGGTGGCGGAGTGTTAAACCCAACCCATAGCTTTTGGGCTTTAGGATCAAAGAACTGAATCTATTTTACTAAAGATCAAGGTAACCAGACTAATTGAAACTTCAGTTAAAACAAGAGTTGTTCATCGTTACTTTAAACCTAAGATCCAGATCTTCAGTTATCCCAGACATTTATACTTTATATTAGAAGGATTTCCTCAGTTTTAATTTTGCCCTACTGAAAGCTTTTCAAGCTGTGAATGATAAGCTAAATTAAATATACTGCACTTTCACTTTCTTCTCAATGACTTATCTTTATATGAGTTTTTAAAGTCTATAGGTGGAATCATTCCAGATTTGTACTAAGTGCGGTAGCGGGTGGGAAAAACTATGTTTTACCCACCAGCCGCCATGGCGGCTTCTCACATCATATCATCCCAAACCTACCGCATTAATTATGCATTCCCAGAAAACACGCTACTTCCATGGCAGGCAGGCTCTCATTCACCCACCACACCATCACCTCACTGTTTCATCATGCCAGCTGCTATATTTAAAGTGCAGCCGCACGCACAACTCTCAGGGCTTCCAGCCCCCAACTGCTCCATGGAAGATATGGCCTTTAAGGGCAAAAAGACTGCAGCTCCCCAATTCAATGGATATGTCCCTCTAGTGCTTTTAGGACACAGTGGAAGCTCACCGTCATGTCCTCTACCCCCACTCTGGCCGCAGGATGGACAACAACGTTACCAATCCAGCTTGGGAGGTGTGGCAGCGGTGGTCAGTGCCAATGCTATGCCAAAGAGGACAACCACCCAGTACTGCAGGAGGATGAATGATCTCCTCCATTCTGCCAGGGTAACTCACTCTTCTCATCACTCTCAACTTACACACTCACAAACCCATCACACATCCACAGGGCCCTCACTCATTGCCAGTTCAAGGGACATCACGATTCATTCTCTCACATTGTCCTCATCCCATCCATGGGACCACTACAAACCAAACATGCCAAGCATACTTATCATCTAGCCTGGCAGGTGTCCTGCTTACACTCTCTCCATCTCTATTCATACAAGACAAGCTGGCACACAACAAGAGGGAGAGGCCGCAGGCTGAACTCTATTGCTGAAGTCATAGTTGGCCTCCAACAGTGTGTATGTGAGAGGGGTGCAAGACAGCTCGATGTCAATCCAACTTCCCCTTCTCCTCAAGGAATCAGCTAGAGGCCCTTCAGCACCCATAGTGAGGAGGATCTGCAGGTGCAGACCCCAGGGCCAACCACCTAGCTGACTCCGAATCCCCTCTTCCTGTGACCCCAATAGCTCCAACTCCACAGGTCGAGGAGGGTGAAAATAAACTTTGCAGGTAAACGAGCAAGTAATATAAAAATGGACAGTAAAAGCTTCTTTAAATATATAAAAAGGAAGAGAAAGGCCAACATGTATATAGGCCCCTTAGAGAATGAAGTTGGGGAAATAATAATGGGGAACCAGGAGATGGCAGAGGAGTTGAATAAATACTTTGCATCAGCCTTTACAGTAAAAGACACTAATAGCATTCCAAAAATACTAAATAATCAAGGGGCAAAAATGTGTGTGGGTGGGGTGGGGGGGAGGTGGGGGGTGTGGAAATAAATACAATAGCTATCACTGGAGAAAAAGTGCTAGGGTAGCTAATGGGGCTAAAGGCCAATAAGTCCCATGGACCTGATGGGTTGCATCCGAGGACAATAAAGGGAGTAGTTACAGAGATAGTGGATGCACAGGTAGTAATTTTCCAAGAATCCTTCGATACTGGAAAAGTCCCAGAGAATTGGAAAACTGCCAATGTAACACCCTTATTTAAAAAGGGAGGGAACAAAAAGCAGGTAACTATAGCCAAATAGCTTAATATACATCATTGGAAAATGTTAGAGTACATTATAAAGGATGTAATAGCAGAGCATTTAGAAATGCAGAATCTAATTGAACAAAGTCAGCATGGCTTCATGAAGGGGAAATCATGCCTGACAAATTTATTAGAATTCTTTGAGGAGGTAACAAGCAGGATAGATGCAGGGGAACCAGTAGATGTAATATATTTGGATTTCCAAAAAGCATTTGATAAGGTACTGCGCATAAGGCTACTTAATAAGATAAGAGCCCATGGTGTTGGGGGTATATTAGCATGGATAGAGGATTTGCTTACTAATAGAAGACAGAAAGTTGGGACAGTGGAGGCATTTTCAGGATAGCAACCTGTAAACTAGTGGAGTGCCACAGGGATCAGTGCTGGGACCACAATTATTTACAATATATATTAATGACTTGGATGAGGGAAGTGAATGTGAATGTACTATCACCAAGTTTGCGGATGACACAAAAATAGGTGGGAAGGCAAGTGGTAAGGGTGACACAAAGAGTCTATAGAGGGGTATAGACAGGTTGGGCAGGATTTTACTGTCGGCGAGCGGGGGCGCCCCGATGCGTAAAATGATGTGCAGTGACGTTGGGCGGAACTCCCGACGTCACCGCGCCCCATTTAAATTTTCAGGATGGCAGGGGTGCAGAAAAATCAGCTGCACACCTGCCGACCTGTCAATGGCCAATTGAGAACATTGACAGGTCAATTAAAGTAATTAGGGGACCTGCCTGTCCAACCTTAAGGTTGGTGGGCAGGCCAGGAGCCCTGGCGGGAAGTAGAAAAAACATGAAACCTCATCCACAGGCGGGATGAGGTTTCATGTAGGGTTTTTAAAATTTTAATAAAGTTTTTTTGGAAATTATGAACTTGTCACATGAGGGGACATGTAAGGGAATTTTTCTTTCCAATTTTTAATATTTTTGACAGTAGTGGTGATCTCCCTGAGGCAGCACTTAGTCTTAAGGAGATGAGTGCGCTCTTTCGTGCAGTATATTCAAAGCTGAGATAGACAGATTTTTAGTCAGTAAGAAAATTGAGGGTTATGGGGAAAAAGCAGGAAGCTGGAGTTGAGGACTGTTGGATCAGCCATGATCTCGTTGAATGGCGGAGTGGACCCGATGGGTTAAATGGTCTACTTCTACCCCTATGTCTTATTGTCTTATGGTCACCTCTGCCTTAAAAATACTTGAAGAGTCTGCTTCCACAACCTTTTGAGGAAGAGAATTCTAAAGACTCACGACCCTCTGAAAGAAAAAAAATTTGCCTCATCTCCCTTAAGGATAATCCCTTAATTTTAAACAGTGACCCCGAATTCTAAATTCTCCCACAAGAGGAAACATCCTCTCCACATCTATCCTGTCAAGTCCCCTCAGGATCTTATATGTTTCAATCAAAACCCCTCTTGCTCTTCTAAACTCCAGCAGATACCTGTCTAGCCTATCCAAACTTTCCTCATAAGACAACCCGCCCATTCCAGGTATTAGTTTGGTGAACCTTCTCTGAACTGCTTGCAACACATCATAATGTTCACTTTCGTAAATAAACTCTCAACAATGTCTCCCTGTCTATGGTCCCATGTTATGATGAGCAGTGTTCATGTCACTCAGATGTGAAACCTTTCTGCACAAGATAAAGGCAGGTGTTTCAATCCAGGGCCTCTTTGCTGCGTTTGTGCAGCATTCAGACAAAGGTGATGGTCAGGCCTCACGCTCCCTGGACACATTATTGATGCCTGCTCCTCAATGGTGCTTGTCATTCCTGCCAGAATGTCATGGGCAGGCATCACCAAGTTCGTTATTCTCTCTGTGTGCTCTCACCTTTAAGGTGGGGCTGGCCCCCATCTCTTCTGCATCTGTGGCCAGTAACACTGTGCTCCTGAAGGGGTCAGGTGCTGAAGGCAGACAAAGGATCAGGTGCTCTTAAAGTTTCATGGCTGCGTCTCTATGATATGATCCTGATCACAGTGTGCAAGCAAGCTGCCCTTGGCTAGACAGGAGTCAGACATTCCAAAAAGCTATGTGAAGATCTATGTGGTGTCCTCACTGCATGTCATTGTCATTCCCTTGCAATTGAGTGACTATTAGGGCCTCCACAAAGTCCCCATGACAGGAGCATTATCACAGAGGGTGTGTGTGCTGCTGTAAGCCAGAGTTGAGTCAAACATTCATGGATGCAATGTGAGGATCTATGGTGGCTCCTCACTGCATGTTATCATCATTCTCCACAAATCTAGTGGCTACAAAGGCCTCCCAAGTATGCCTGCCTCTTCTGGCCACTGCGAAGGTCTCATCAGCATCATCATCACCTTCGAGGAACTCCTCGCCCTCGTCCCAGTCAACACCCACCTCATTGGAGGAGACTTTCAGCTCCTCCACCTCCTCCTCAGCCAGTTTCTCTCCCTGTTGCAGCAACAGGTTGCAAATGGCGCAGCAGGCGATGATGATGCATGACACGCTCTATGGACTACATCCACCAGACCAGTCCAGGCACTGGAACCTCATTTTCAGTATCCCGATGGTTTGCTCCATCAAAGTGTGAGTTGCAGCATAAGCTTCATTATACCTTCGCTCTGCTGCAGCCTGAAGCTGCTGCACGGGCGTCATCAGCCGCATCCTCTGCGGTTAGCCCTTGCCCCCAAGTAGTCAACTCTGCAGCCTCTTTGGACCCTGGAAGACTTCAAGGATCTGTGACCGACTGAGAATGTGCGAGCCATATACACACCCTGGAAACTGTGCACAGACCTGCAAGATGCATTTGTGGTGGTTGCACTCCAGCTGCATGTTCAGCGAATGGAAGCCCTTGTGGTTGACATAATTGACCGCTTGTTGCGACGGAGATCTGAGCGCCATGCGAGTGTAGTTGATTGCACCCTGCACCTGTGGGAAACTTGAGACCTGGGCAAAGCCAACTGCTTTTGCATCCTGGCTCTCCTGGTCCCGGGCGAAATGCACAAATTTGTGTGCTCCATGAGAAGATGGCATCAGTGGCCTCATGGATGCACTTGTGAATGGAGGCTTGTGAAATCCCACAGAGGTCACCTGTGGAGTCCTGAAAGCAGCTACCGGTGTAAAAATTGAGCGCCGTTGTCACTTTCATGACCACATGCCTTCCATGTCCCCGTGGCGCCAAATTCTGCAGTCACTGGCAGATGTGACCGACTAGCTCCCTAGACATGCGCAGTCTTTGGCAAAACTGGTTCTCGATCATCTGCAGGAATGAAAGATGGTGTCCATAGACCCTGGGTCTAGCTAGGTGTTGACCAGCCACAGCTCAGTGTGGCTCTTCAGCGGCGTGTGCGGGAGCCTCAGTGGCCCCTTCTTCCTGAGGGTGCTGCTCGTCCCTCTGTGCAGCCAGGTGCCTCAGTTGCTCTCTTCCCCATTGTCTTCACTCCCTGTACAGCACAAGGCATACAGCTAGCTCATCAGGCCCCATGCTCCAAATCTTCCACTCCTGCAGGATGAAAGAGAGAGATGCGTAGGTTAGCTTGGGTGTTCTAAGAACCTCTCTTGGTTAAGTCTGAAGACCCCTTAACGCATCCTGGAGAGTGAGATTTTGAGTGAGAGAATGACCTTTGTCCATTGGACTGCATGCTGTGCTCTCAGCTCAGGTGCAGGTATTCCCCTAACCCACAAGACTGCACTGTTAGCTTGAACCATGGGGGAGACTGGTCCAAACCAGGATGATGACATTGCAAGGGGCTGTGAGTGCCTCCACCAGTGGCTGCTCCATGGCCAGGTTTAGCAAGGAGATTGTACAATGTGACTAGTCGTCCAACTGTTCTGCAGTCCGTGAAAATGCTCATTAGTTTGCAGTCTGTCCTTGAGGAGTGAAAAGCCCTGGAGCACTTGGCACTCTCATGCCTCCGTATTACTTGAGTGGGCAGATCAACTAAGAGGCCCAACTCTACGCATGTCAATGTGGCTGTGTCTGAACTGTCTCAGCTGTGGAGGAATGGTCACTTTATACAAGGTTTCCCTAATATGTGGCCGCTTCCCTCTCCCCTCACCCTGCATATGCTTGTGCACTCCCTTCGCTGCAGGGCAGCCCTTGCCCCCCTCCCCCGCCCCAGGTTGCCTCACCCTTGAAGTCCAACAGGCTGCGCAACGTTACTGGGCACTCACCTTCAAGTTCTCCCAAAAGTGCAGCCTGTCAAGTGTTATATATGCTGTTGTGAAACATGTTGGCGTGATTGACAATTCAGTGGGGTGGGAACAATAATTTCAGCAGGCTGGCCTTCTAATGATTTGCAGATGTATTATAATGAGGTTCCCGACGTCTGATGTCGCGAAACACGGCCTGCCACCGACGGGCTGAGCGGACGATCGCAAACTGGTTCCATGACGTCATGAAAATGATTTTTGGGCTTTCAGCCATATTGTCTGCTCACATCGCTGAACAGACCTGACACCAGGGGCACGGAAAATTCCCTCCTATATCGCCGCATAAAATGGAATCCATGTTTAGTCTACAGCTTAAGCAGCTACAGGTTGCTATGCTCATAGCTCACAGCTCATAGATTAAACAGCTACAGGTTGCTATGCATATAGCTCACAGCTCATAGATTAAACAGCTACAGGTTGCTATGCATATAGCGCACAGCTCATAGATTAAACAGCTACAGGTTAGTATGCATATAGCTCACAGCTCATGGATTTAACAGCTACAAGTTGCTATGCAGTGAAAGACATTGAGGCTGCATGTTCTTTCTTTTGAGAGTGGGCAGAATCGTCTAGTCCCTTTGGCAGAGAGTGTAAATGGACAATGTGGCAAAAAGGCCAAAAATCAGTTTGACGCTGTTGTGAAACAAGTTTGCGATCGTCTGCTCCATCCATCAATGGCAGACTGCATTTCCCGCCACCGCAAGTCAAGAACCTATTTTCAATACTTGATCTCATTATAAGCCCTGCTTGCCAGGATCATCCCCCGATGCTGGATCATTCGGGCACGTCAGCGTGATTGCACATGACGTGTTTCACAACTGTACGTAAGCAGTGAGCATCTGGTGAGCTGCACTTAGCTCGGGACTTCAAGGTTTGTTTGCCTAACAAGCTTTGGGCAGCACTTGCAGTCATCAGTGCCAGGCTTCTCAGGCAGCACCACATCACTTTTAGGGGGGCCTCGTGGGCAGCTCTCTATCTACCGGACCAGGTTTAGGTGGCTTTTCAATGGCTGCAGGCCTCGGGCTTGCTTGTAGAAGGTGGAAAAGTGGCCTCTGGCAAGGGAAGAGGCTGCAGGATGTGGGCTGTACTGGGGAAGGGGGGTATCCCAGGGTGTGTGGGGTGGGGGGGGTGCGTGGTGTGTGTGGAAACATGTTGATCTGCGCAAGTGGCCTCAAGATGGTGAGGGCTGAGAAGGCAGTCTCCAGAGGAGATGAGTCCAGATGGAGATGTGAGGGTCTGTGTGAGATAGTGAGTGGTGATGTCCCTTGAGCTGGCAGTGAGTGAGATGCCAGTGAATGTGTGATGGCCTTGTGAGTGTGTGAGTTTAGAGCGATGAGATGGTTGCCTTATCCTGGTGATACTGATGAAATCGTTCATCCATTTTCTGCACTGGATGGTCAACCTCTTCTGTGCAGCATTGGAACTGACCATCACTGCCACTGCCTCCCAAGCCAGAGTGGTTAGATTGCTGGACCTCCTGCGGCCAGAGGAGGGGTGGAGGACATCACAACGGGCCTCCAAAAGGCATTCCTGTAATGGGTCACAACTTTTCTTGGTTTTCACCAGAGCAGTCCTGGGCTGCAAGCATTATGAACTGTGTGCGCGGCTGCAGTTTAGGTATGGCACACGGAGTGAGGAAATGGTGAGCTAATGGAATGGCAAGTGGTTCAGGGGCGCCAGTGAGATGGCGTTTCCTGTGGCTGCATAATTAATGAGGTGGGAAGCAGACAGTACGGTGTAAAAACGCACCATTGCGGCTGGTGGGTAAAATATTTTTCATGCCCTCGACCGCACTTAGTACAAATCTGAAACAATTCCAGCCAGTGTGTCTCTCTGAAATTTACGACCTATGTTGTGCATGGGCAGTCATGTTCCTGATTCAATTACAAATGAGGAGGAGGAAATTTAGAAAACAGTTAGCTTACACAGGGTAAATGACAATAATGCAGTGAGAGTGGTACAAAATAAATAGTCAGATTGAGCAAAGTGTGAATGCTGGGCTTTAGTGTTGGAAATTGAAAGGTTTGTCCTTTTGCTTATTACATACAATGGGGCTAATACAGCTGAAGTTCTGTTTTTTTTATTGTTTATTCTAAATCTGCTGCAGTATTACCTTTTTTTTAAATGATTAATTGTTTTATATTGCCACAAATAGAAACTGATGTGATCAACATAGGAATCCGGAGCAGGAGCAGATCACTAGGCCCCTCAAGCCTGCTCCACCATTCAATAAGATCATGGCTGATCTAATTTTAATCTCAACTTCACATTCCAGCCTACCCCGGATAACTTTCCACTCCTTTACTTGTCAAGAATCTATCTACCTCGGCCTTGCAGATATTCAAAGACTCTGCCTCAACCACATTTTGAGGAAGAAAATTCCAAAGTCTCTCAACCCTCAGAGAAAAAAAATCCTCACCTTTGTATTAAATTATTTAATTATTTTTAAACCATAACCTCTAGTTCTAGATTCTCCCACAAGAGGAAACATCCTTTCCCCATTCACCCTGCCAAGTCCCCTCAGGATGTTATATATTTCAGTCAAGCCGCCTTTTGCTCTTCTAAACTTCAGCGGATATAAGCCTAGCCTGTACAGTCTTCCCTCATAAGACAACCTGCCTATTCCAGGCATTAACGTAGTAAACATTCCCTAAACTGCTTTCACGCATTTACATCTTTCCTTAAATAAGGAGACCAGTACTGTACGCAATACTTCAGATGTGTCCCCCCATGCCCTGTATAACTGAAGCATAACCTCCTTACTCTTGTATTAATTCCCCTTGAAATAGGTGATAATATTCTATTAGCTTTGCTAATTATTTGCTGCACCTGAATAGTAACATTTTGCGATTCATGCACTTGGACACCCAGATCCCTCTGCATCCTCTCACCATTTTGATAATATGTTCTTTTTTTATTCTTCCTGGACAATCTCACATGTTCCCACATCATATTCCATTTGCCAGATCCTTGCCCACTCACATAACCTATCTATATCCTATTGTAGTTTCCTTATGTCCTTTTCACAACTTACTTTCCTATGTATATTTGTGCCATTGTCAACATGGGCAAAGGTAATCTCCTTTGTTCTTGTTCGCAATGGCCTGGGTTAATTGTGAAAATTCTTAGAGATCAGAAAATTTAATGTAAATCACATAATGCTGGGAAAATCTATACAGGTAACATTGCTTTAGCAGTGCACTCGGATGAATCAGTGATATTGGAACGGAATTTTAGGCCCCAATGGGAGCAGGCACTGAGGTGGGTGTGTGTGGAATTTCCCAACTATTCTCCCGGCGGCAGGCTGGGCAGGCAAAGGGGCCACCGGCCTGCAAACAACATATATTCAGTTAAGGTTCTTGAAAGCTATTAAAGTCTACTGACAGAGACTGACTGGAATTTTCCAGTCAGCCTTTGGGCTTCATAAGGCGCCAGGGACTAGGCTGGCTGCCTTGAGGCAGCATCTCACTGGCAGATGTTTTTTTTGAAAAATATACTTTACTCATAAAATATCTGGAAGAACATTCCAAAACATTTCAAAATCACAATCACAAAAGTACAATTAGATTCATCTTTTACACATAGACCACAAGGTGCATCAATACAATCAATGAATATTACAATCATTTCAATATGGTCAATGCAGACAATCAGACAATGGGATTGGAGTTATCCACATACATCATGTTGCACTTTGAGGTGCTTCAATACAATTATAATACAATTAGTATTCAGTGCAGACATTCAATTTGGGCTGTGCAGCCCGAGGGGCTCTCAGCAGTTCCCAGCCCCTTGGTGCACTATGGCAGAAAGGTCTTAGACAGCAACCTTTCTCCAATGTGCCTTTGCGGCGGCTGCCCCAAGCTTTAGTGTGTCCCTCAGCACGTAGTCCTGGACGTTAGAAAGTGCCAGCCTGCAACACTTGGTCGGGGGCAACTCTTTGCGCTGGAAGACCAAAAAGTTTCGGGCAGACCAAAGAGCGTCTTTCACCGAGTTGATAATCCTCCAGCTGCAGTTGATGTTTGTCTCGGTGTGTGTCCCTGGGAACAGCCCGTAGAGCACAGAGTTCTGTATCGCAGAACTGCTCGGGATGAACCTCGACACTGCATCTCTCTCCAGACCTTCTTTGCAAAGGCACAATCCACAAGGAGGTGAACAATGGTCTCGTCCCCACCACAGACACCTCGAGGGCGACATGCAGAGGGGGTGAGACTCCTGGCGTGTTGGAAGGATCTGACGGGGAGGGCCTTTCTCTCCACCAGCCAAGCTATGTCTTGGTGCTTGTTGGAAAGTTCTGGTGATGAGGCATTCTGCCAAATGACTTTGACAGTCTGCTTGGGGAACCATCCCACAGTATCCACCTTCTCCTTTTCCCGCAGGGCCTCTAATATGTTACGCGCCAACCACTGCCTGATGGACTTGTGGTCAAAGGTGTTTCTCTGCATAAATTTTTCCACCAGTGACAGGTGGTCCAACTACTTGGAGCGTTCCGCGGCAGCATGGCCACCCTTCGCAACACCGGGGACAGGTAGAACCTCAGCACTTAGTGACACTTGGTGTTGGCGTACCGAGGGTCTACGCGCAGCTTGATGTAGCCATACACAAAGGTGGCCATCAGTATGAGGGCGATGTTGGGTACGTTTTTTCCCCTTTATCTAGAGGCTTGTATATCGCGTCCCTGCGGACATGATCCATTTTCGACCTCGAGATAAAGCGAAAGATGGCTCAGGTGATCGCCATTGCACAGGAGTCTGGAATGGCCAGACTTGCGCCACGTACAGCAATAGGAGAGTGCCTCACACCTGATGACCAGGTTCTTACCCGCAATGGAGAGGGAGCATCGTTCCCACATGCCCAGTTTTCTTTTCACCATAGACACTCGCTCCTTCCAGTTTCTAATGCATGCCCCGGTCCCTCCGAACCATATCCCCAGCACATTCAGGCCATCAGCCCTGACAGTGAAGGGGACAAAGGATCGGTCAGCCCAGTTCCCAAAGAACATGGCCTCGCTCTTCCCACGATTTACCTTGGTTCCCGAGGCCAGTTCGAACTGGTCGCAGATGTGGATCAGTCTGCGCACCGACAGCGAATCCGAGCAGAAGACGGCGACATTGTCCATGTACAGGGAGGCTTTGACCTGAGTGCCTCCACTGCCTGGGATTGTCACTACTCTTATGCCCGGATCCTTCCTGATGGACTCAGCAAAGGGTTCCATGCAACACACAAAAAGGACAGGGGAGAGAGGGCAGCCCTGCCTGACTCCAGATTTAATAGGAAAGCTATCTGATTCCCACCCATTGATTGAGACTGCGCTACGGATGTTAGTGTAGAGCATTTGGATCCAATTGTGAATTCCTTCCTCAAACCCCATTTTGGAGGGCACATCCACCATGTAGGTGTGCAATATTCTGTCAAAGGCCTTCTCCTGATCCAGGCTGATGAGGCAGGTGTCCACACCCCTGTCCTGCACATGGGCAATAGTGTCCCTGAGCAGCGCGAGGCTGTCAGAGATCTTCCTGCCCGGCACAGTGCAAGTCTCGTCGGGGAGTATCACCAATTCCAGAGCTGACTTGACCTGATTGGTGATGACCTTGGACAGAATCTTATAGTTCACATTCAACAGTGAAATGGGTCGCCAATTTCTAATTTCCTCCCTTTCCCCCTTCTGCTTGTAGATGAGGGTGATGATGCCTTTCCTCATGGATTCTGACATGCTGCTGGCCAGAAGCATACTCTTGTACACTTCTAGCAGGTTTGGGCCCATCCAGTCCCACAGAGCTGAACAGAACTCCGCCGGCAAGCCGTTGCTTCCGGGAGTTTTACTCTTCTCGAAGGACTCAAGGGCCTAAGTCAGGAGTTAGCGGTTTGTTCAGGCTCTCCCATGTACTGTCGTCTAAGACCTCCGTGACAGAGGACAGGAAGGACTGGGAGGCCGTGCTGTCTGTGGGCTTCACGTCATACAATCTGGCTTAAAAGGATTTGCTGATCCTCAAAATGTTGGACTGCGATGACTTTACTGAGCCGCCTTCTTCCTTCAGGCTGCTGATCACAGAGCTCTCTCTGTGTACCTTTTGGAAGAAGAAACGTGAGCATGTCTCATCCTGCTCCACGGAGTGGACTCTGGAACGGAAGATGATCTTGGAGGCCTTTGAGGCAAAGAGTGAGGCTTTCTGGCTCTTCACCTCTTGGAGTTCCTCCTTGACATCGACCCCCATCGACTGCAGCCGGAACAGATTCTGCATGTTTTTCTGGAGTCGGGACATTTCCCTTTGTTCCTTTCTAGCTTTCTGGGCACCTTTGAGGATGAAAAACCTCTTGATGTTTCCCTTGATCACTTCCCACCAGTGTGTCAGGGACTCAAAGAGGGGTTTCATAGTTCTCCAACCTTTGTAATCCCTCTTGAGCTCCTCAATGTTCTCTGGGGTCAGCAGTTGCACGTTTAGCTTCCATGCCCCCCTGCCCACCCTCTGGTCTTCCTCTAAGTGAGTAGGAGGCAGTGGTCAGAGAAGAACACCAGCTTGACGTTGGTAGATCTGACCACGAATGCACGGGACACAAACAGGAAGTCTATCCTGGAACGGATGGACCCTTCTGGCCGCGACCAGGTGTATCTACGCTGCATTCCATATGCAGGGTTGCTGAAGACGTCGTGCAGCTTGGCATCCTTAACTGTTTCCATCAGGGATCTGGATGTAGCGTCCAATCTGCTGTCGGCCCTGCCGGATCGTCCAGCCGCATCGATGATGCAATTGAAGTCACCGCCCAGAATAGACCGGCCTGGAGGTCACCAGCAGCAGTGGGAGCTGCTGAAAAACTGCCAGCCACTCAGCCTTTTTGTGCCAGGACATACACATTAATTATCTGGAGTGGAGCATTCTTGTACATTACATCTGCTACGAGGAGGTGCCCGCCCACCATCTCCTTAACCTCGGAGATGGTGAAGTTGCTCCCCCGCAGCAGAATACCCAGGCTGAAGGAACAAGAGTCGTTTCCTCCTGACCAGGTCGATGGCCCATGAGACCACCATCGTGACCATCGCCTGTAGGAGCTGAGGTGCGGTATCGCACACTCCTGCAGAAACAACAGGTCAGCTTTGACCTTGGCAAGGTAGTCCAAGGTCACAACACATCACATAGTAGATCTAATGCTACGCACATTTATGGATACAATCTTTACACCCCTTTTAAAGCATTTAGTCTCTTACCAAACCTGTTGTCTCTGAGAGTCCCAGACCTTTGGTTTGCTCCTGCATACCCATAGTGTTCACAAATTGCCTCACTTTGGATGGGATGAGGAAACTGTCGTGAACCTCCCCATTGGAGATGTTCCGCTCAGGTGCCATCTGGGGGTTCGTGCAGAGAACAGGATTGGAAATGTCCTCTGTTGGAGAAACTTTTCCAATCCTCTCCCCCTCTGGGGCGTTGCTGCTCCCGGCTTCCTGGAGCTGGGGTGCGCTGAGCGCTTCGCTGCTCCCAGATTCCTGGGGTTGGGGTGCGCTAACCTCTTCGGGTTGTGGGCAAAGTTGGGGTGCGCTGCTCTCCTCATTGTCGCCAATTTTCTGGAGCTCGGGTGTCTCATCCTCCAATTTCCTAGAGCTTTTCCGCTTCTTCTATAGATGCTGCCCTTTCCCTTCTTCTTCCAAAGAGCAGCTGCCCTTGTCATCCGTGTCGGATGGGAGATGCCTCTTGCCACTTGTTTGGGAAGTGGCTTGGAACCTTCTTAGCCCCTGGCAGATGTGAAATGGGGAGGGCAGTGCTCCAGGCACGCTTTGAGGCTCTCCCTGTCTTCCTTACTTCAGCTGTGGCTGCAGGCTACCTTGTGGAGGAGTTACCTCTTCACATTGGTGTCCGGCCACTGAGGGTAGTTTTCATCTTAATGTTAAAGAAGTTGGACAGAGGGCATTTCTATCTCGATGCACCCTCCCTCTCTCTCTCTTTCTCTTATCTCTGAAGGTAAGCTTCTGCTTCTTCAGTGCTGCAGGGCTTCCCATTGGCCCTCTGTCTTTGAGAGCCTGCCTACTGTCCTTAATTGGATGATGAGTCCACGTCTGACCATTAATTGCCCAATTTAGGGGAAATCATTGCCAGCTGAGTGTTTTCCTCAAAATGTGGGTTTCTGACCCGAGTCAGAGTCCCAAAGCCTGCAGGGGAAACCCTGCCCATTAATTGTACAAGTACTGTAAACCCTGTCCAAGCTTTCAGATTACAGTCATTGAAGCTAGTTTTTTAGCTCATTAAGATGGTCAATATTTTTTCTTGAACAGAAAAGGAAATGTTTTCAAACAAATTACAATTCTGAATTATGATGGTCCAGTAGTGTGTGGTATCACAATGATCCTCGTCTTGAGGAAGAGATGTGGAATTTTTCACTTGCTCTGTAAATGGAATGAGTCTACAACAATATTATACACATACAGCAACAGAGTAGCATTTAGGGGGCCTAAGAACATGTCGCCTGCTTTTCCTCTTGATGGGATAATTGTATATGACTAAGGGTGACCAGATAAGTACAGAATTTTATTTTTTAAAATTGAGTAATATAAGCATCCTTAGGAACATTTATATCCTCGGGTATGACATTATAACGTTGCTTTGATTAATTGTCTGGAGCTACTCAAGAGGCTGGATTTTGCAATCACTGGAGTAGCAATGGCACTCGTCACTGACTTCGAAGAAATCTGCCCATGAAAATGTGGAAATCTCTGTGATGTTGATTTCCCCTTTCCAAATGGTAATTTAACTCTGGCATCAAGTCAAAAGGATCACTAGGCATGCAGCAGCATTAATATTAGCAAGCACTTTAAGTAGCCAGTCACATTGAAATATTCTCATGGACAGCAAATCTGAAAGTTACAAGTACTGATTATCCTCCAGTTTAAATTTAATTTCTCAAATCATGAAATACATGATTACGATTGGATTAAGATAAAAGGTAAATATCATAAACTTTAAACAAAATATTAAAATATGTGGAATTTTGTATCATAATTGAGAAAACTAAACTTCCAAAAATATTAAATTCGGTTATGAGGGCCAGTGACAGTGTTTAGCAATAATTGTGAAGTTAGCAAAAGAAAACAATTACACCGATTGAACAAGGTATAACTTTTTCAAGGGTTTTTACAGTAAAACTAGGCACAAAAGTGGATTTTTTGTTAATTCACTGAATGCTTAGGAATTGAGTCTGGGGGGGGGGGGGCGACCTTGACCTATGTCAAGGAGTGCAGAACCACTAAGAGAAACTTCTGGATTTCTGTATTATACTGT
Source organism: Carcharodon carcharias (assembly GCF_017639515.1). NCBI lineage: Eukaryota > Metazoa > Chordata > Chondrichthyes > Lamniformes > Lamnidae > Carcharodon > Carcharodon carcharias. The sequence goes on from NC_054468.1 coordinate 179,410,597, forward strand.
AGATGTATGGACTCCTGATGCTGTTGTCAGTTTCACTAGAAGAATAACAGTGAACACTGACCATTTTGTCCAGTCTGTTAAAATTCCATTTCTCAATTTAAAGCATACAATAAATAATATAAAAGGATTTATCCAGGCAAGCACTCTTTCCTCTCACATGGTTGATAGCATTCAAGACCCACCCACCCTGCCCCACCCAAGCACCACCTGCTCTCCCCCACCTGTGAGTTTGCAGTTTGAGTTATCCTGCTGATTAAGACTATTGAATCAGACAGTCTAACTTAAACAATGTACTAAATCCCACTATTGTCCAGGATTTATGAAGAATGGTTATAAGCTGATACTTGTTATTATAGAAAATCACCTTCCATTATTTGCAATGCATATGCATAAAGAATAGAATCGGTGGGGTTTGTCCTATAGCAACAAGCTATCACTGTTGGTGCCTCTTGATTCTCATTTTGTCTAATATTGGGAAACTATTCACAGGGACATGAAGTAGACTGTAAAATATTGCACATATCTAATCATCAAATGAGTGAGTCAGCTAATATTAACAGCAAAATTTTGTTGGGGTGTGGAGAGCAAATATTAAACCAGTGTACCAGTGTTGAAGCTTTGGAAAAAAATTCTAAATAATCTGACTGGGGAACATGATTGTCATAAACTGCAGTAGCTTCTCCAACTTTGTTGATGTGCATGTATGTAATAAGACTGCTGAATCACTGTTTAGGTCTGCACTATTATTGTTGTTGTTATTGATAGAAATCAATTGTATGGTATTCTAGATTGTCCATTGTTTCTATTGCTTGGTTTTCTTCATCCTTTGGCTTTGGAAGGGAGAAGAGCATGACAAATGATATGCCGAGCAGAAACTGTGTGATAACCTATTCAAATCGTACAGTTTTCCATAAGAGCTTCATTAGTAACTGAATAATTTTGTTGCATTCCTATTATCACATCATTCCTGTTTTGAATGGTGGACCATCAGCAGCTTGAAAGGGCAACTGTGCTATGGAAATTAATATTTTTCCCCCTTTCAGCCAATAATAGCATTGAGCACATTGTTGTTTAGGTTTAGGGCAAAAAATATTTTATTCAGGCTTGACAACTCAACCTCAGAAGATTAAACCTTCATTTCTATTTACCCCACCAGCCTTGCTTCTCTCAATGAGAATTTGGTGCTAAATTATTTGCAATTTTATTCTGTGGACATTCCTCTCTTAGTAACTGCATTCAAGCTACCTTAACTCATTTCATTGCATCTGTCTGAGAGAGGAATGGTTTTTCCATTCTGGTTGTATTCTAGCTCTTGGGCAGTGTCCCAACAGTAAGCTAACCAGTAAAATTTAAAAAGCTACGTTCTACCGCTGTGTTTGAATGTCCAAAGCTCCAGACAAAATTCATTCACAGCCCATGCAATGTACAATTGCCGTCAGATTATGCGCAATATTCATTATGTTGTAATTACATTCAACAGATCTTCTAATTTTTTCTTTAGAGTTTTTAAATAGTTCCCTAAGTAATTATTAATCAAAGCATTTTTAAATCTTTGAAGATTTGGGGAAATCTACATAAGAGCAGTGGGGGGGCATTCAAAAAGGAAATGGGGTGGGCACAGGCTCAGCATGTTCCCTCTAGGGTGATAGGAAGGAGTAACAAGCCCAGAGAACCATGGATGACCAGAGATATTCAGGATATGATGAGAAGGAAACGAGAGGCTTTTAGCGGGTATAAGGGGAGGAAATCAGCGAAGGCATTAGTGGAGTACAGAAAGGGCAGGATGGAGCTTAAGAAAGCAATTCGGAGAGCAAAGAGGGGATATGAGAAAGCTCTGGCTGGTAAAATTAGGGAAAATCCCAAGATATTCTATAAGTACATCAATGGGAAGAGGATAACCAGGGAAAGAGTAGGGCTCATTAGGGACCAAGGGGGCAATCTATGGGTGGAGCCAGAGGACATCAGTAGAGTGTTGAACGAATACTTCACATCAGTCTTCACCCAAGAGAATGAGGATGTAGGTATGGAACTCTGGGAGAGAGACTGCGAGGTTTTTGAGCAAATTGATATAGGGAGTAACAAGGTATTGGAGGTGTTGGCAGGCTTAAAAGTGGACAAAATTCCAGGTCCAGATGATTTGTGTCCCAGACTGCTGAGGGAAGCAAGGGAGGAGATCGCAGGGGCTCTGACCCAATTTTTAATTCCTCTCCGGCCATGAGGGAGTTTTCAGAGGACTGGAGAACAGCTAATGTGGTTCTGCTATTTAAGAAGGGTTGTCGAGATAAGCCAGGAAAATACAGACCAGTGAGTCTCAACTCAGTGGTAGGGAAACTATTGGAGAAAATTCTGAAGAAGAGAATCTATCTCCATTTGGAGAGGTAGGGTTTGATCAGGGATAGTCAGCATGCCTTTGTCAGAGGGAGGTCATGCCTAACAAATTTGTTTGAATTTTTTGAGGAGGTGACCAGATGTATAGATGAGGGTAATGCAGTTGATGTAGTTTATATGGATTTCAGCAAAGCCTTTGACAAGGTCCCGCATGGGAGACTTCTAAAGAAGGCAAATGCATATGGGATACAGGGCAATTTGATAAGGTGGATTCAAAATTGGCTTAGTTGTCGGAGACAGAGGGTGATGACAGAAGGCTGCATTAGTGACTGTGTCCTGTGGCGTATCACAGGGATCTGTGCTGGATCCCCTATTATTCGTCATTTATATAAACGACATAGATGACTATGTGGGGGGTAGGATTAGTAAGTTTGCGGATGACACAAAGATTGGCTGGGTGATTAACAGTGAGGTTGAGTGTCTTGGGTTACAGGAAGATATAGACGGGATGGTCAAATGGGTAGATAAGTGGCAGATGGAATTTAACCCTGAAAAGTGTGAGGTGATACACTTTGGAAGGAGTAACTTGACAAGGAAGTATTTAATGAATGGCATGACACTAGGTAGTTCTGAAGAACAAAGGGACCTTGGTGTGTGTGTCCATAGATCTCTGAAGGCAGAGGGGCATGTTAATGGGGTGGTGAAAAAGGCATAAGGGACACTTGCTGTTATCAATCGAGGCATAGATTACAAAAGTAGGGAGGTCATGTTGGAATTGTACAGAACCTTGGTGAGGCCACAGCTGGAGTACTGTGTGCAGTTCTGGTCGCCACATTATAGGAAATTTTGTGATTGCACTGCAGGGAGTGCAGAGGAGATTCACCAGGCTGTTGCCTGGGATGAAATATTTTAAGTTATGAAGAGATGTTGGATAGACTTGGGTCGGAGCAGAGAAGACTGAGGGGTACACCTGATTGAGGTGTACAAGATTATGAGGGGCATGGACAGGGTGGATAGGGGGTAGCTGTTCCCCTTAGTTGAAGGGTCAGTCACAAGGGGACATAAGTTCAAGGTGAGGGGCAGGAGGTTTAGGGGGGATGTGAGGAAAAACTATTTTACCCAGAGGGTGATGGAATGCACTGCCTGGGAGGGTGGTGGAGGCGGGTTGCCCCACATCCTTCAAAAAGTACCTGAATGAGCACTTGGCACGTCATAACATTCAAGGCTATGGGCCAAGTGCTGGTAAATGGGATTAGGTAGGTAGGACAGGTGTTTCTCACGTGTCAGTTCAGACTCGATGGGCCGAAGGGCCTCTTCTGCACTATGTGATTCTGTGAAAATTAATTGCCAAAGCATAAATACATTTATAGAAATCAAAATGAAAATCAAGGAGATATCTGCAAAGGTAAAGATTGAAATTCTAAACTTTCGAATATCCATGTGTGAGGGGGTAAAGCCATGCTGATTGCTATGCATATATGACCACACCATGCTAATGAATGTGCAGCTGGACTTATGTCCTGAGATTGTAAGAACATTTCACCTCATCTGAGTTGTATATTTCCCATTCCACCCTTAGGCACAGAAAAATTGCTAGAAGTCGATGCATGTAACAAGTTGTTTGCACTCTGACTGTGTTGCCAGCATCAATACATATGAAAATGACCTAAGTTGAGCAACTGAAAGATTTTATTTGTCTTTTATTCATTCTCAGGATATGGTTGTCACTGGAAATACTGGGATTTGTTGCCTTGAGATATTGGTGATGGGCCATCTTGAACTGCAGCAGTTTCATATAACTAAGTAGCTTTCTAGACCACTTCAGAAGCCAGTTAAGAGCCAACCACGTTGGTGTCGGGTTGGAGTTCCATAGGCCTGGAATTTCGTCACTGAGATGTGAAGCAGGAGTCAGGAAAATTCCTGGCTCAGCTTGCCTGCCTTGGGAGAAAGTGCCTGCAAAATGCCTTCATTGCTGAGGGTGGAGGCAGGTGCAGGCTGCAGTTGAGCCTTCGACCCTGGAACGTGATCAGAAGCAGTCACAAGAGCTGCTGAGTGTCAAACCAGGCTGTTTAAAAGGCCCACCTTGGCTGTGGGACGTTGTCCCAGTTAAAATAAAAACAGAAAGACCCAGCCTTCACCCTCACGCCCCCTCAATCCCCACACACACTCCACCCACCCGCAATGGCCACTCATGCTCCCCTATGCCAAACTATGGCCCTGCACCCAACCCTATTCGCCCTCATGCCCTTTATTCCAAGCCATGCCCCAACCCATAAAAACATAAAGGCCCTCCAGTCTTCATCCCTCACCTCCCACACACACTCCCCCCCGCACCCCCCAACCACCACCCCAATGGCCCCTCATGCCCCTATGCCAAACTATGGCATTTCCATGCCCATTGACCCACTATACACTGTATAGAACCAATGAACCCTAATGACAATAGGATGCGTTTAAAAATAAAGTTTTAAAATACAGTCATTCATTCATTATTTTCCACTATATTAAAAGAGTCATTTCACTACAGGGCAATAAAACTCTCAATTATTTAGACCCTTTAAATTATCAATAACAGAAACTGCACGCACTTGAAACCTCTTAACATCGTGTAAATAAGCATTGTGGAATTGCAAGGAGAGATCAGAGAACCAGAGCTGTCAATCGAGCAATGTTTTTCGCTTTGGTTCAGGTGTTTCATCAGAGTAACGGATGTCTGGGCTTTCAGCCAACCCTCATTTTGTATTCTTGGCTGCTGTTAATCAACCAAACCTTTAAAATATCAATAACAGAGTCTTGGCTGAGAGCCCATTCTATCACACTAGAGACTGACAACAGAAAGTTTGGAACTATGATTTTTATGTATACAGCACACAGGTGACAGTGAGTAAATTTAGATGAACAGGAGACATCCTACTGAAATTCACCCCCAAATTTGGACTAGTTTGCATTGATTTGAGCTTGACTTTCAATTGTGGAATACTGTAGTGAGAGGCTTCCATGTATTATCATTGTGCTGTACACATGTGTAGTATTAGAACAAAATATGTTGCCCCTGTTTAATATTTTGTTCTAAACCTAGAATGTCCCAAAGTGCTTTCCAATCAATAGATTATCCTTGGGAAAGAGCAGGAGAGTGAAAACACTGGTATGAAGAGCTGAATCGCTTTCTTCTTTGCTGTAAGATGATTCTGTACTGTCATTGTTATTATGTAAGCAATCTTGGCAGCCAAATTGTGCATTGCAAAGTCCCACAGTGAGCAAATGAATGATCAGTCAATCTTCTTTTGGCATTGTGAGTGATGGGCAGAATGTTGACCAGGCCAGTGGGTAAGTTCCCTGCTGTTCTTCAGGTAGTGTCATGGTAACTTTTACATATACCTGAACAGGCAGATGGGGCCTACATTTCATTTGAAAGATAACACCTCTTTCAATGCAACTCTTGTCAGATTTGCATTGAAGTGTTAGCCTAAATTATTTACTCAAGTCCATTGGGAGCCTTGAATCTACGACTTTCCGACTCACAGGTAAAAAGTGTTTCCACTGACCCAAGCTGACAATGTCATCAGCTAACTCTTTGATAAAGAAATATGTAATTAGAAATAAGTTTTTTGAGATTACTGATATAGTGGTTTACACATCCAATAAGAATAGTGTACTTACTGTGCAATTTTCAGATTCATCCATTAACAACTATCAGTTTTTCTTTGTTACATCACTTGAGTCAAAAAAAATTCCTTTTTTTGGTCAATTTCACTTCATTTGTATGTTGCCTGGTTGTTTTAAAAAATTGGGCATAATAATGTGCCCTTCCCCACAGATGGTTTGGGGATGGGGACATTTAACCAGGTGGGAGGGTAGTGGGTGGGTACCTGCCTCTGCTCCGATTAAGCCATCATGAATTGAGACACTTAAGTGGGCAATTACGATCCTAGGCCTTAGGTGGGTGTTATACCGGCAGCAGCCACTTCCTCCCTGGTGGCAATGCAAAGCAGTAGAGCTGCTGGCCTCTGATTGGCCGGCAGCTCTTGGAGGGTGGACTTCCACCCCTGGGGGCCTCGATCCCAAGAGAAGGCGCACTGTTGGCCTGTCAAGTGCCTGCTTGGAACAAGCTGTGGTGGTCCTTACCGAAAAGAGGCAATGCAGTGCTCTCACTGGCTCTCCAGCCGGTGGCCCAGTTACCTCCAAAAGATTCCACTTAAGGTGTGCACTTCTAGCAGGTAAACTATAACATGCAATAACATGCCAAAAACTCAATGTTGATGGAATTCTTTACATTTGTGCTAATTCTCTGTAATGTTTCATTTGAAACAAATGATGCAAATTTGATCAAGAAATAATGAAACAATGAAGAGTTTAGACATAGATATTTACTTGAAATGATGTTTATTTTAATGTTCAGAGTTACCATATTTTGCTACAGATCTAAGTTGGGTGAGAAAACAGTTTCAATTCGTAATCAGTTCCAAAGCATTCCATATGATTAGTTATAGATTTTAGTGTTGGCAGCTTATGAGGCAAACTATGCCAAGAGCATGTACGTCAGCCAAGCACACCATCGCTGCTGTCCTCGTGAGCTGGGATATTTTTATTAACACTTATTAACAATTAATGCTGAGGAATATTCAGACTAGCAGATTAACACATGTGCAGGCTGTCAAATCCTGCACAGAGAAAAATATATCAACAGCTGGCCCTGAACGAGTTTAGAGCTGAAGCAATGATGTAATTGGTAGGCAATAGCTAGTGATGGATTGGCTGTGGAACCATTTTTCTGACACACGCATATAAATGATTTAGATTTACATATTATAGGGGATGCATTTCAAAGTTTACCAAAAACGAAAAATAGCAGGCAGGATGTTTAGCTCCCAGCCAGGACAAGCGTGGAGGCAGGCTAGTATGAGAAGTTCATGCCACTGGCTGGCATGCTGTTTTGCCAGCGCCATTCTGCCCCTGGGCCATTTTTCCGGAGACAGGATGTGGGGTGTGGCAGGGCTACCCACCTGCAAATGGCAGGTAGCCAATTAAGGGTCTTTTAAGGCCTTTTGTCAGAGGCTGACTGACCATCCACAATCCTCAGAGTCCAGCTTCTGGGTCTATTTTTTATTTAAAAGTTTAAAAAGTTGGACAGAGGATGCCTCCACCTTGAGACAGCCTTTCTCTCTTACCTGCAAAGGCATCCCACTCGCCACCCTTAGTTGGATGGCAAGCTTGCCATCTGGCCACTAATTGACCAATTCATGGAAAATCACTGCTGGGTGACTATTTCCCATTTGTAGGATTGTGACCCCCATTTGACCCTGACATCGGTGTTCCAACCCAAAGGGCAAAACCCTGCCAAGCAAACTGTCAGGAAGGATGCATGGGGCAACAGAAGAAGAAAAGCACTCTTGAAAAACAGAAAAATAGCATGCAAATACAGAAGAACAGAGGTATTACATGAATGAAAAAAAAAATCTGAATTTCTGTAATGCCTTTCAGGATGCTCAAAAATTCTTCACACCCTATCAAGTACTTTTGAAGTAAAGTCACTTTTATACAGAAATGCAGCAGCCAATTTCTGTACAGCAAGGCCACAAGCAGCATTGAGATAACTTACTGTACTGTTGTTTGAGAGATAAATACCAGGACATTATGGGAACTCCCCTGCTCTGAAGGTAGTGCAATGAGATCATTTCCATTCACCTGAGAGAACAGACGAGGCCTTGGTTTAGTATCGCATCAGATTGACTGAATCTCCAACAATTTTACACTGCATCATAACTGCACTAGAATATTAGCCTTAATTATGTCTGAAGTTACTCGAGTCGAGCTTGAACCCTCAAATTTTTGGTTCACTGGAAGTTCTTACCTCTGAGCCAAGGCCTGAATACAGAAGAGTGCGAGGTAATACGTTTTGGGAATAAGAACAGGGAATTAAAATATATTTTTAATGGGAAATTTAACAGTGCACCATGGACCTAGCTGTACATACAAGCATACAAACATATGAATTAGGAGCAGTAGTAGGCCATTTGGCCCCTTGTGTCTGCTCTGCCATTCGATAAGATCGTGGCTAATCTGATTGTGGCCTCTCCTTTCCTGTCCACCCCTATAACTTTGTCTTCCTTGTCAATCAAGAATTTATCTAGTTCAGCCTTAAATATATTCAATGACCCTGCCTCCACTGCTCTCTGGAGAAAAGAATTCCATAGCCTACAGACCATTGAGAGACAAAATTCTCCTCAGCTCAGTCTTAAATGGGAGACCCCTTATTTTCAAACTCCGTCTAGTTCTAGTCTCTTGCATAAGGGGAAACATCCTCTCATCATCAATCCTGTTAAGGCTCCTCAGGATCTTACATGTTTCATTAAGAACACCTCTCACTCTCCTAAACTCGAATGGGTACAGCCCCAACATATCCAACTTTTCCTCATTAGATAACCCCTTCGGCCCAGGAATCAGTCAAGTGAACCTTATCTGAACTGCTTCCAATGCAATTATAACCATTTTAAGTAAGGAAACCAAAACTGTACACAGTACTCCAGATGCAGTCTTAGTAAGGCCCTGTAAAACTGCAGCAAAACTTCTCTACTTTTGTATTCCGTTTCTCTTGCAATAAATACCAACTTTGCATCTGCCTTCCTATTCACTTGCTGTAGCTTCATACTAACTTTTTTATGTACCTAGTCCTATCAATATTGTTGGTACTTACATGGACCATAACAACTGGATCCTCCCCAACCCACTGCATGTCCAGCCATGAGCAGATGGCCTGAACCTCAACTGGGTAGGCAATGCAGCTTTCTGGGCTGTCACTCTCAGCTAGAGAACTGTGTCTATCCCCTGACTATACTTCTACTATATTCCCATTTACTGCCACCCCCCCACCCCAAACAACCCACTCTCTGCTTGAATGGTTTCTTCTACCAGCATGCCATGGATAATTTGCTCATCCACTCTGTAGTCCCTGCTCTCACCCATGCAAGCTGAAAGAATCTCAAAACTATTGGACAGTTGCAAGGGCTGAGGCTGCTTCACTTCTGCCTTCTCAAACCCCATATCTTCCTCACTTGCAGTCACACCCTCTTGTCCCTGATTGCTAATCAAATCAGAAGATTCTATCCTAAGGGGTATGACTGTTTTCTGGAACAAAGTGTCCCTCCCTGATGCATTTGCAGTTTCTGTAGCTCAGCCTCCAGTTCATTGACTCTAAGCCAAAGCTCCTCGAGCTGTAGACACCTATTACAGATGTGGTTGCCATGGATCACTGTGGTGTCCATGAATACCCACATATTACAGCTGCAATACATCACCTGCCCTGTCATCTTTATTGTGTTTTAATTAGCTAATTAATTTTTTTCTTATTTTTTAATTAATTTATGTGTCTGCTCACTGCCAGTTACTGTACTAATTTAAACCTTAGTAATACAATAAACCATACCACTTAAATAATAGGATAAAATAGCAAACTCACCAGCTTTGTACTCTCCCACTGCTTGTGTCTCCTAAGTAATTGTAAGGTAGCTACCGAAGGTTTATTTAAAAATGATTTACATTTTTCTAATTTCCAGCTATTTACACATGCAACCCAATAGCAGTGTGCCAACATAGCCATTTACAGACACTCCCTAACAGCAATTACTGATCAACGAATCAACTTGTAGCTTTCCTTTGATGTCACCGTTTGATTGTTTTTTTTAAACTCAGTTTACGCACGCTGACTCCTGAAGGTAAATGAAGTGCTCTGCCGCTGCCTTTCCTGACTGTCTCCAGGTATGTGAAGGCCTTGAGCTTGGGTCGCAAACTGTTCCCTCCTGAGTCAATTTCGCAGGGGTCCAACACTGCCTCTCCCGACTGTCTCTAGGTGAGTGAAGCCCCCAAGCCTGGTTTTGATTTATTCTGTCCTCAGTAGTTTCCTCACAGGCCCAATGCTCTGTGCCACCTCTCCCAGCTGTCTCCAGGTGAGTACCAATATATTAATTCATAAACATGGGTGATTATGTGAGTGAAAAAGTAAGTGGGATTTTGAGGTTATAGCAAGAAGAATTAAATGCAAATAAATCCCAGAAAGTTATGATGACACTCTATGCCTACATCTGAAATAATGTGTGCATTGATGTGCAGCTCTCTGTAGAGAGGGGATACCAGAATAAGAAAATCTTAAAGCCATAAGGACATAACAGATGAGGGCTTTCTGGGCCACCTGGCCATTCAAACATGCTCCGCCACGCCACAAGATTATGGCTGATCTTCTACCTAAATTATACATTTCCATACTATCCCCATATTCCTTAATTCGCTGAGTACCAAAATTCCAAAAAGGGTTTATGCTCACATCAAGACTTCATGTATTCATCCTATGGATTTGGAAGGAAAACAAACTCTCAACTTCAGGAATGGGACAATTAAAATTATCTTCAATAAGAGAGTTAAATCACACTGTGGAAACTATCGAGGTATTTCCCTCTTGTCCATAGCTGGGAAAATCCTGACACTCATTCTCATGAATCGTCTACTTCCTGTGGCTGAGAAAACCCTTCCAGAGACACAATGTGGCTTTAGACCTTACAGAAGAACCTCTGACATGGTCTTTGTTGCCAGAACAATCCAAGAAAAATGTTGAGAACATCAGGAATATTGCTGAAAAAAAGGGACATGCTGTCGAAGCTTTTTGTCTTGCACTATTCAGGATGAAAAGCTTCAGCAGCATGTTTCTTTTTCTCATCAATACTCAAGTTCTGTACTACTAAACAACTATTTGAACACTAGAAAATTTTCAGTGCATTCATCAGCCTGCCAAAGCATTTGACTAAGCAAATTGCGAGCTCTATGCTTTGTGCTCCAAAGATTTGGATGCCCAAGAAACTTATCCAGAATTCTGCAAGTGCTTCATGATGATATGACTGCAACTGTCTTGCAGGGAAGATCGGAAACCAACACCTTCAAATCTGGATCAGTGTCACGTAAGGCTGCATGGTAGCTTCCATACTGTTTACAATCTTCCTGAGGTGATGATATTCACCTCATAGATCAACACTTGGTCACATTATATTCCATCTGCCATATTCTGGCCTACTCACCAAACTTGCCTACATCTCCTTGCAACTTCTTTGAATCCTCCTCACCATTTACTTTCCCTCCTAACTTTGTGTTGGCAGCAAACTAGGATACATTACACTCGGTTCTCTCATCTAAGTCATTAATATAGATTGTAAATAACAGGCCTAATTCTGATGCTTGTGGTAACACCCTCTTTACAACCTACCAACTGGAAAATGTTCCATTTATTCCTACTCTCTGTTTTCTGTCCATTAACCAATCCCTAATCCATGCTAATATATTAACCCAAATCCAATTACCTTGATTTTGTTTAATAACCTCTTGTGTGGCATGATATTACATGTTTTTGAAAATCCAAATACACTACATCCACTGGTTCACCCTTATTCATCCTCCAAAACTCGAACAGATTTGTGAAACATAAATCCGTGTTGACTCTGCTTAATCATATCATGATTTTCTAACTGCCCTGTTGGAACGTCCCTAGCAATAGATTTTACCCGAAAAACAGACTACTGTGAATGCTGGAAATCTGAAATAAAAACAGAAAATGATGGAAATACTAGGCAGGGTCTGGTAGCATTAGTGGAGAGAGAAACAGAGTTAACGTTTTAGCTCGATGATTTTTCATTAGAGCTGGGAAAAGTTAGGTTTTGGTCAAGGAGTCAGTGGGACAAAAACTACAGAAAGGTGTGTGAAAGGAAGGACGGAGAGATTGAATGACAGAAGAATTAATCCTGCAGGGCCAAAGGAAACAGGGATGGGGCAGGAAAAGAAACGAAAGATGTGCCTAGAGCAGGTGTGTTGCTGTCTGAAAGCAAAAATAAGAGAAAAACCAAACCATGCAAAGAAAAGGAAAAAGACTGGAGGGACAGAGATTATGGTCTGAAATTGTTGAACACAGTGTTGAGTCCAGAAGATTTTAAAGTGCCTAATTAAAAGATGAGGTGCTGTTCTTCAAACTTAAGTTAAGCTTCACCGGAACAGTGCAACAGGCCAAGGACAAAGATGTCAGCGTGAGAACAAGGTGGAGAATATGACAGACCACCTGAAGGCTGGGTTCACGTTTGAAGGAAAAAAACAGTTCAAAATTGTCAAATACCAGCAAAAATCAGTAACACTGGAGTTCCATTTTCAGGTATAAAAGACCAGTTCAGACAAGTCTTACTGCTACCTTTCATTTCCATGTTTTATTATTTTTTTCCTTTTGGTTACTGAATGGAGGTGTTCTGCAAATTGTCACCCAATCTGCATTTGGTCTGCCCAGTGTAGAGGAGCCTACATTGTGAGCAGTAAGTACAGTAGACTAAATTGAAAGAAGTAAACGCAAATCACTGCTTTTCTGGAGGGAGCGTTTGGGGCCGTGAATGGTGAGGAGAGAGGAACTAAAAGGGCAGGCGTTAAATGTCCTGCATTAGCATAGAAAGGTGCTGTGGGAAGGGGATGGGGTGTTGGGGTGACTGAGGAATCGACCAGGGTATCATGGAGGGAATGGTCTCCTCAGAATGCTGAAAAGGTAGGGGAGGGGAAGATGTGTTTGATGGTCACATTCTGCTGGAGGTGGTGGAAATGGCAGAAAATGAGTCATTGAATATTGAGGCTGGTGGGGTGGAAAGTGAGATCAAGGGAAGGCCCTAATGTGGTTGTGGGAGTGAGGGGAAGTGATGAGAGCAGAATTCCAGGATGTATGGCAGACATGGTCGAGAGCCCTGTAAGTCATGGTTTGGGGGGCTTGGTGTGATTAATTGGTTGAGGAAAGCGGTGACGTGGAAGGTAGCATAATCAGAACAGATGAGACGGAGGAACCGGGAGAATTGAATACAGGTATAAGGTGTAAGAAAGTGAAGTCGAAGTAGCTGTGGAGACAGTGGGCTTAAAATGAATATTAGTTGATAGCCTATTGCCAGGAGTAGAGACAGAGAAGTCAAGGAAGGGAAGGTAAAATTCCCTACATGCTACTCTGGCTTTCTCCTCAATCACCCCAACATGCCGTTCCCTTCCCACGACACCTTTCTATGCAAACACAGGTGATGTAATACCTGACCATTTACCTCCTCTCCTCAATGTCCAAGGCTCCAAACACACCTTCCAAGTGAAGCAGTGACTTAAGTGCACTTCCTTCCTTTGATTTAGTCTACTATATTTGCTGCTCACAATGTAATCTCCTCAACATTGGGGGAGACCAACCGCAGATTGGATGACTGCCTAACAGAACACTTCCAATCAGTCCGTCAGCATGACATCCAGCTTCCAGTGGCCTGTTATTATAAGTCTCCACCCTGCTCTCATACCATCAGCCTCCTGCACTGTTCCAATGAAGCTCAACATGGGGCAGAATTTTCCCTTTGGCGTGCAGGGGCGGGCCCCGCACGTCTGCTCGTAAAATGATGCGCGGTGACGTCGTGGGAGTGTCCAGATGTTACTGTGCGCCATCACAATATTTTGTTGGGCGGGCACACGATGATGTCCAACGTGCACCCACCATTAATTAATGGGCCACTTAAGGCCCTTGAGGCGTCAATTGACGCCGATTTTACAGTGCCTGTGCGATCATCGGGTTGGCGCATGGGCGCAATGGCAGGTGGTAGGACACATTTGTATTAACCTCATCCATGGGCAGGATAAGAGGGCTCACTGGGCTGAGAGTGTGCAATCAAGCATTTATTGATGAAAGTTTTTGAAACTTGTCTGTGTGATCTGCAGTACTTCAAAACACAGACCAGCTGCTTTTTCTGAACTCTTAAACTTCAGGTCAGCACTCTGCAGTGAGTAATCTTTTCCGGGCCTGCAGGTTTCAGGAAGCCTTCCTTTAGCCTGGGAATGGGAGCTGAACTGTCCACTGGAGGAAGCTCCTCTGAGGAGGAAGGGAGGGCTAGAAGGGGGAGGAGGCCAGGAGTGCATGTTCAGGCTCCAGGGGAGGACAGGCGCAGGCACAAGGGGTGCAGGGCCAAGAGGTAATCCAAGGCGGAAGGGGCCGCAGAAGGCCCCACTATCCTGCTGCCAGGGTATACAGGCGGTGAAGCAGCTTCCTCAATATGTCTGAAGGAAGTGGATGATGCAGTGGATGATGAAGATGTCGACGAAGTGGCTGCGGCTACACACGATGAGTCCAGTGGTGAGTCCGAGGAGGAGCATGAACAGGGAAATGCTGAGGAGGTAGATGCTGACCCGGGCATACTCCAGGGAAGCAGGGACATCCGGGAAGCTTTAATCCAATGAACCTTCAGCTGGCACACCACAGATGGACCATCGGGACAAGCCTGGGCTGTAGGCCCTGATACTCGACACCTAAGTGCAAAATTTGCCAGGTTAAGAACAGTCACTAAGGGCCTTGTTAATAAAGCTGAATGACCAACCAAGCACTCATTACAGTTTTGGAAACCATACACATGCAGAGGAAAAGAGGCACTCTCAGCCATAGTGACATATCTGAATTTATTCTGTTAGCAAACTAACTTATTCCAAAAAAAGAGAATCGTGTTACCAAACAAAGCAAATCATAAGGACCCCATCTCGGGCCAACACAAAAGCACTAGTGAAAAGCCCGTGTTGTGCCTGAGGTGCCTTATGTTTTTGTTTCTGGGTGCTACGTCTTGGTGCTGCCCCATTGCTTGGAGTGGTATCTGAGACAGCCTGCAGACTCTGCTGTCCTGTAGGCCTTGATGACCTTGGCGGTCGTCCTCTGGCCCGTGAAGCCAGTGCTGGCCCTGCCTGGGAGGGAGCTGCCAGTTCCATAGCTGGCATCTCCCCAGTTGTTGCAGCCTCACCGGATGCTACAGTCACTGGGAGAGGGGCAGAGGAGCTGCCACCCTCTTCCGGAGCGCCCTGAGAGGTGCCCGCAGAGACGCCAGGCAGCTGCTGCACCAAGGTGAGGTTGCTTCGGACCTCCCTGCTCACTGTGGTTGGATGGGCACTGAGCTGTGAAAGTTGATGCCCAGAGCATGGCCAGAGCGCATCCCCAGGAAGCCCTGACAGGTGTCCTGGAGTAGACTCTCCATGAGAGTCGCCACTCTCTCCATGGAGGATGCATGGTGCTTGGTCATGTGGCTCATTGCTTCGTCAGTCATCCATGTAGACTCCTCCACTACAGAGACCAAAGCCAAGCATAGCTTTATGTATCTCCCCCAGATGCTCCCGCACACCCGGTCGCATTTCCTGCACCTGCTGCATCACGGACGACTCCAGAGGCACATCATCAGGCACCGACTGAGCATGTGCCTTGCCCACTGCAGTCCTCTGACTGCTGGTGCCATGGGCACTCTCTGTCTCTGCCAGCTCCTCCAACAACTGTGAAGTGCCCTCGCCACTGTGCCCCGGGACACTAGCCAATGTTCGAATTCCCACCGAGGTGCTAATATCTGCGCTGGTGCCTGCCTTGCAGAAATTGTGTGATGCTGGTGAGACTTCAAGCCCCTCAGGTGTGAGAGGAGGCCTCTGCGCCGATGATCCTGAAAGGAAGAATAAGGACACTGAATCAGTTAACGTGGAGACAGTGTCAAAGTGCATCCCTGCCCCCCGGATCATTATGCACTCATCCTTCCATAACCAATGGTCAAGCCATGTTGCAAAATTAAATCAATTAATATTCAGCAGTGCTATGGCTGTTAGGAGAACAATGCTGACCTTGCTGTTGGCATAAGTACCTGGCCGTGGCACCCCAGCCTCACGGGCACTTGGCGCATGGCACCTCTTTAGATCCAGGGGCTCCTGCTCAAGGCGGCTAAGAATGGTGAACTGCTGCTGGCCACTGTCAGTCCTTGCACGCTATGCGGCAGTGAGCATTCTTCTCCTGAAAATGAGAGACCAGAATTGATTAGTGAAAATTGCACACAGGTCACCCCAACCAGAGTAGAACATATGAGGGCTCCAGAGCTTCCTCACCCCGCTGCTGCCAAACACACACACACAAAAATGCTTTGCCTGCTCCACATTCCAGCGCCGCCCCCCCCCCCCGCCCCGCCCCCGCCACACCCTTGTCGTGTGGGACTCAGTGTAACACATGCTGCGGGGGAAAAACACATTTCCTCATCAGCCTCTCAGGCTGACCTCAGCATGGGCAGTATCTGCTTGCCCACCCAGCAAAGGACACATGATTCAATGTGTTCGGGGGGGGCCTCCTCCTTCCATCCTGGGGAACCAGCATCTCCTGCCGTGTTGCCACCTCCTCGAGGGGCAGACTGGCCCCCCCCGCCCTACTCTCTGTACTGGCCTGTCTCGCTGCCCTACCCTCCAGCCTCGCCTGCTTTGCTGGCCTCTGGTGAGCCTTTCCACTTGTCATTGTGAGCAGCCTTGCAAAGGCTGCCAGTGCTTCATATAAGCAGGCCGCCGGGTCACCATTGGACCCGGCAGACAATGTATTCCCGCCCACTCCCGCAATTCTCGGGGATCGCGCATCACGCTGGGTGGGCTTTAATTGGCCCATCCGCATAAAGTGGCGGCACGGACCTGATCGTGGGCAGTGATCAGGTCCGCAACCGCCCGTGCCCACTCCCACTCCATCCCTCTCCCACTCCGCCCCTCCCCCCCGCCAAACAGAAAATTCAGCCCATAAGCTTGAGGAACAGCACTTTACAGCCTTTTGGACTCCACATTAAGTTCAACAATTTCAGACTGTAAACTCTGTCCCTCCATTTTTCTCTTGTGACTCTTCTGTTGTTCAACCTCTCCTGTCTCCTGATCTATCACAGATCTTTCTTCTGCCCTTGTTCCACCTGCCTCTTGGTCAAAATCTGTTATATTTCTAACTTTTCCCAGTTCTGTTGAAAGATCATTGACCTGGAATGTTAACTCTGTTGCTATATCCACAGATGCTACCAGACCTGTTGAGTATTTCCAACACTTTGTTTTTATTTGCAATATATTCTAGCATTTTGACTAGCACAGATGTTGGGCTTAATGGCCCATACTTCCCCATTTTCCACTTTCCTCCTTTCCTAAATAACTGGGATATGTTTTGCGACATTCCAATCCTTGGCAACGGTTCTCGAGTCTCAGGAATTCAGGGAGGTACATCCACTATCTCTAAAGCTACCTCTTAAAACCCTCGAACACAGGTTGCCTGGTACAGGAAATTTGGCACCGTTAAGTCCCCGGATGAGGACTGTGTCCTTCCCAACTGAAAAAATTGAAAGGAGAATTTGATAGAAATCTTCAAAATTACAAAAGGAATAGACAGTGTTTACACAGACTGTTTCCATTGTTAGGTGAATTAACAACAATAAACCATGATCTGATGATAAGCACTGGATACATGAAGGGAAAGATTAGAAGGAACCATCTCCTCCATAGAGCTTTTGAAATGTGGAATTTTTTGCTGCAGCAGGTGATGCATGCTAAATCAGTTTCACCAGTTGAATACTGAACGGTGACTTAAAGAGTACGAGGATTATAGGAAGAAAGCAGGTTAGGTTAGTTTGGGAGAAGGCTAAAAATGAGATTGTGTAAAATAGGTCTCCATCCTTAATCCTTCCATTGGCTGATGGTAGTTGCCATATATACAATCCTACAGGTTTCACTGCAGAAACTCACCAACGTTATTTCAACAGCACTTCCCTCCCCTGCAATGCTTGCATCAAGAAGAACAAGCACCATAATATTTGGGAGTATCATCATCTCCAAATTCCCCTGGAAGCCACACACAATCCTGACTTGGATATATGTTATTGTTCATCATCACTTGATCAAAGTCCTGGTATTCCCTACCAACTGCCATTGCATAAGCAATGTGGGTATGCTGGCCCTAATTGCCCTTGAACAGAATTTCTAAGCCATTTCAGAGGGCAGTTAAGAGTCAACTACATTGACTCACCTGTGGGCCAGACCAGAATAGCAGATTTCCCTCCCTAAAGAACATTAGTGAACCAGATGGGCTTTTAATGACAATTGCTGATAACTTTATGGTCACTATTCCTGAGATTTTTATTAATTGAGTTTAAATTCCACCGTCAGTCATGAATGGATTTGAACCTATGTCACAGACAATTAGTCTGGGTCTCTGGCTTACTAGTCTAGTGACATTAATACTATGCCACAGTCACCCCCTATTTTCCTCTGCTTTATATATTATCAACATCATATGTGTTAGAAATGGGCAATACATGTGAAATTACCCAAACCCAAGAACAAATTTAAAATGAGGGTAGGGGCCAAATTTGTTGCAAGCAACAAGGAACAAACGGTCATTTGCTGTGTTCGAATTGCCTATGTTTTAAAATGCAGGAATTTGAGCATGAAGAGATGTATGATTATAATTAATAGGGAAGTGAATCAATGCAAGTTGCAGCCATGCTGAAGTTGGAAGTGTGCCTCTATAATATTTTTAATTAATTTCTTTATTCCATGTTCCTCCCATCTAGTTTCACTCATAATGACCAACTCAATGAGCTGTTATCATGTGTATGTTCTGGAATCTATAAAGCACACAAGACTTCTGCAGCTGAAAGCTGTGACTGTGAATTTAACTGATCGCTTCAAAATATAGGGCAAAATCTTATCAACCATGCAGAGGCTTTGGAGACAGGAGGGCAGGGAGTTTTGGAATTTGCCTGTCAGGTCACCTTGCTAATGTGTTCCCGCCACTGAATGATCCTGTAGGGCAAGAATGAGATCTGTTGTCCACCCAGCACCAGGTGTTAGCCAATTAGTGGCAATTAAGTGCCCACTTGGGTGCAGTTTTGCGATGCCACAGTACCATCTTGGCGGCATCCTGGGGGGTGCTGGGGTGCCAGTAAGGTCTCCTTAAATCCCTCCCCCCTCATGCCCTGGATGCCAGAGGACCACAGATGTAGCCACAGGTCACCCTGTGGAGGGCTGCCCCTCCACAATGATGGTTTGACAGCAGTGGTCAAATTTAACAATTTAAGAAATCTTCAGATGATGGTTTCCTACCTACATTGACTGTGCCCACATTCCCAGTGGGGCACCAAGCCACCCAGTGCTTTGCATGCTCCAACAGGTTCTCTGGCCTGCCGAGCCCCACTGCCCCGTTGTCCCTAATTGGCGGGTTTAATTGGCCATCTCCAAGAAGATCACGCAGACCAGAAGGGTTGGGTCACCATTGGGGTCGGGCCCCCATATTGCTTCGACACTTGGAAATCTTAAAAGTTGGTGAACGTTTCTGCCCATACATTCTGCCATGTGTCTCTGTTTTCCAGACTTATTATATCACTTTTTTGATTGCCAATTTTAATGATGCAATCAGGCTGTTATTTATCCAAGGCATTCTTTCCTTGATGTAATGAACTTGACTTACAGTGATGGGCTTGGCTGCAACTCTGACTTGACCAACAGCCACGTATACTGAATCAGGTGTCACTGGAAGTACTAAAGTCACTGGTGCCCACCGGATTTTCGTCAACACCTCAGATAAGATACCACAGCAATTGAAAATGCTTCTCTGGAGGCACAAAGTGCAATTTTCTTTTTCCATTGTGGGTCTGTGCAAGAAAATTCTTGCACGCAAAACTGAAATTTTGAATTCTAACTTTCAAAAAACTCCTCATGGATCAGCCTTGTGCTTGCCTGTTACTCCCTTCAATGTAAATAATATGGAGTCCACAAACTGGGATTATGTTACTTTTCCTTGAGGTGTTGTAATGAGGGGCCTACAGAAGTGGAAAATGTGTGCTCGTGGTAGAGCGGGCTGACTTAATTAGACAGGAACTGAAATTTCGCTTTTCTGACAGTGGGTTCAAATGCTCAAATTTAGAGAGAAACTCAGCAGCAGGTTTGCAGTGTGTCGGGTCTCATGCTATCCTGTGGCGTATTCTTATCTGTAATATAATTGCATGCCGTGAATACTTATGATATTAAAGCATTTTGTAATTATCTCCTTGCTTCATGATAAAATCAGTGGACATGAGAACCTTGTGGCACCTTTTTCACATTTGTTTAAAGGTGGCACACAGCAGTCATGCAGTTGTGTTTGAGGCCAGTGGTTTCCCTTGTTGAGCTCTATAGCACAAGTTGGAGGAACAGGAGGATGATAGCTTGCATGGAGGCTCAGGACCAGCAAGGGCAAGTCAGTGGCGAGGGATCCGGGGTTATGGAGTGGGGTCAAGGGCATAGAAGGATCCAAGGGAGAACTGAGGATTGGGTCAGGGCATGGTGGAATGAAGTGGGAAGTGCCTGGCATTCTGGGTATGTTGGGAGTTGGTGGGGCAGTCAGTCAAGATATGAAAATGAAGGGCCGAAGGGGCAGTATTGTCATGGGTCCATGTCAGGGTGCTGAATGGCAGAGTCCTTAAAGGGTTTTGAGTATTTCAACTATCCTCGCTGAGAGTGATTTCTGACAATGTCCTTTACCATAGAGGGGAGAACCAACTGAGCCTGCAAGTTCAGCCATGTCCCACAGGGTGGTGAGTACAACATTGGACACTAACATTAACATTCAATAAAGAGTGAATGCAAAAGCATTCTTCCACAATAAAGTTTCTTCCACAATAAAGAAATGTCCCTAACTCATCTGTAACCAGCAATGTGTACTAACCATGAGGTGTGCCAGTACATTTAACTCTATAACTAAGCTAATCTCAACAAATAACAATGATTCGTACATGTATGAGGTCAAACCAATGTAATGCAGGGGTTGTGGCA